>NW_028227273.1:69702593-70070093 GCF_978045245.1 Mus caroli | reverse complement strand
CTAAAGTTTGAATGTAACCACTTTATTTAAAGGGTTTTTTTTTTCTTTAATTTAAATGATACTGAGTTAAAGTGAACATGATTTTGTTGACCATGTTCATGAATTATAGATGCAACATGCATTGGTAGGCTCACGTGATGGTCTGATGTGATACTTCATTTCATCCATTTACATAATCCTGGTCTGTACGCATTTGCATAAACAACAACAACAAACTCCTGTCTTGCTCTGATTGAAGGATTTCCAAGACTGCTGTCTGCTCCTGAACTTTGTTTTAAGTATGCGTATCCTTTGCTTGTATTTTGTATTAAGAAATAAGGAAAAGAACCCCTTATTGTTGAGCATGTTGGTATTATCCCCTTTATTTTTTTTTCTCTTGGGGACATTATGAAGCAAGTTATTCTTTTTCTGTATCTTTTTCTTTTCTTTTGTAAACCTTTTGGTTTGTTTTGTTTAAAAATGGCTTTATAAAAGGGCTTTTGTAAAAAAAAAGAAAAAAGAAAAGAAAAGGAGACTTAGTAACTAGGAGAGAAACTTGAGAAATTGTAGTGTCTGTGGTGGAAGAAGCAAGGGAGAAGGAAGGGGAGAGGTGTTGGTAACCAGTGGAGAAGCCCTGTGGCTACGTGTGTGTTTTAAAATCCTTATTCTGTGTATGGAGTGGAGGAAAGACTAGGAGACAGACAGACACCCTGGTAGACAGACAGAGAGAGGGGCCATGGATAGGCAATAAAGATTGTGAGCTTCAGGGTGGCCAGCTTCTCCGTCACCCTCCTAAGCTGAGACAAAGGCCTGGCAGCTTGAACAAAAGCCTTGTAGGCTTTTGGCTCTCACCAGCAAGCCCACTGCTGATGGACTGGCCGACCCTGTTCAAGGGCTAGGTCAGAACAAGCTTGCACACAGTTGTAAGTCAGCCTCCTGTCTTTCCTCAAACTGAACAAACTTAAATTAGGGGAAGGAGATGTTAAAACCCCAGGCCACGAGAAGAGCTGGATCTTTTTGACTTTTGAGTTCCCTGCTCTGCTTTTGCTGAGGGTCTTTTTCTCTGTGTGTGTCTGTGGCATGCCTGTGTTTTACGCCCAGAATCTTCAGTCACTGATTCTGTCTGCTCCTGTTTGCTATACCCAAGATTTCTCTGCGGATACCTGTTGTGCTTCAGATTTTGTGTGTGGTTGTATGTATGTCTTTTAATCCTTTGACTGAACCATTTCTTCACTGGGTACAAGAGGCTGAGGTACAGAGGCTGAGATACTGAGACTGAGGTACAAGAGACTGAGGTACAGAGGCTGAAGTACAGAGGCTGAGGTATAAGAGACTGAGGTACAAGAGACTGAGGTACAAGAGGCTGAGGTATAAGAGGCTGAGTTACAAGAGGATGAGGTACAGAGGCTGAGGTATAAGAGACTGAGGTACAAGAGGCTGAGGTATAAGAGGCTGAGGTACAAGAGGATGAGGTACAGAGGCTGAGGTACAGAGGCTGAGGTACAAGAGGCTGAGGTACAAGAGGCTGAGGTACAAGAGGCTGAGGTACAAGAGGCTGAGGTACAGAGGCTGAGGTACAAGAGGCTGAGGTACAGAGCCTGAAGTACAGAGGCTGAGGTACAAGAGACTGAGGTACAAGAGACTGAGGTACAAGAGGCTGAGGTACAGAGGCTGAGGTACAGAGGCTGAGGTACAAGAGGATGAGGTACAGAGGCTGAAGTACAGAGGCTGAGGTAAAGAGGCTGAGGTACAGAGCCTGAAGTACAGAGGCTGAGGTACAAGAGACTGAGGTACAAGAGGCTGAGGTACAAGAGGATGAGGTACAGAGGCTGAGGTACAGAGGCTGAGGTACAAGAGGATGAGGTACAGAGGCTGAGGTACTGAGGCATTCTGAGGTAAACCGTGGAGAATCATCCAGGATGTGTCTGCCTTCAACCCTGAAACCAAAATTTTGCACTAGGTTGGAGAAGAGGTTCCTTCAACCTGTCTGCCTCAATTCTGAGTGTGTTATGGCCATTCAGGGGAGGCAGAACACAGTCTGTGATAGGGGTCTCCAGGTGTTGTTCTCCAAGGAACCAGAATGGATAAATTCTGAGGATCTCTGGTCCTGTCAGAACAAAAGGTTCCCTGAGGCTCTGGTCTGGCCTGAACAGCCAGTGTCACAGCTCTCTGAAGGGAAGTCCATGCACAGCAGGTAGCCTAGATCTCTCCCTCTCCATAGCAGCACCAGTGCCAGCAGCAGCAGGGGTGGCTGGCTGCCATGAGAGTGCTTGAAAGAGAAAACTCTTCCCCAGAGTGCTACAGCTCAGCAAAACAGCCACTCTTAGATGATCCTGGGTGAAGTAACTCCTGCACTTTATTCCATGAGGACAGGGACTTTATAAACATTTTGTGAGTAGGGTGGGACCAGGGGTAGATGCTTCCTGTTGGCTTAGGCTGAGGTATTAGGGATGCTCTCTTTACATGGGGAATGACTTCAGGTGTTGTCTCTTCATGACTGACAGGGAGCTCGCTCCACATCTGCCATTCTCAATTCTGAGATTCCCTGGGGTGTGAGCCTAATTAACCTTAATAATATTTATAATAAATCCAGGTGTGGGGTTACTGCCCACATCAATGGTTTATGTTCCAGAATGAAAGCCACACACAGAGCCTTAGGTCTTAATCTGCCTCAAACAGCACAA
The DNA here is from genome assembly GCF_978045245.1 of Mus caroli. Classification (NCBI taxonomy): domain Eukaryota; kingdom Metazoa; phylum Chordata; class Mammalia; order Rodentia; family Muridae; genus Mus; species Mus caroli. The sequence continues at coordinate 70,067,430 of NW_028227273.1, read as the reverse complement.
TAGCAAGCCTAACCTCCATGCTGCCGAAATCACCGCCCACCCAGAACTCCGAGTTACTACTTATTAGTTTCTGTGTCCATCTTGCCTGCTCTTGACCCAACTGAGCAGCCCTCTGGGCCACGTTCTCTTGGCCCGTTTACACAGAGGCCCTGCTTCTCCCTCCTGCACAGTCTTCTTCTTCCGTGGAGGCCTTCGTGTCTCCCTCCTTCTTCCTCCTCTTCCTCCTCCTCCTCTTCTTCCTCCTCCCAAGCCTGGGAACCCCACACTCTGCCTCTGTCCCTCCTCCCCAGTTATTGGCTGCTGGCATCTTTATTTACCAATCAGAATTAACTTGGGCTAGGTTCCCAGAGGCTAGCAGTGCAGCAGGCTCTCCCATGCAAACAGTTTTGGGGACCCTATTAGCATTAGAATGCAAGCAGCTAAGCTTCTTCTGTCTGGTGGCACAGTCCCACTTGCCCCACATTCAAGAGTTCAAAAGTCAAGGAAAGAGCCAGGTGCAAAGTGGGAGGGGAGCACCCAGACCTCAGGACCAAGGTCTTCATCCGCAGCCCTCAGCAAGTTTTATGTCCCCTTATCCAGAGCAGGACATGCCCAGACCACTCCCTTTTTAGGCCAGAGGCACACGTGTCCAGTGAGTCCTGGAGACATGATCTAACACTCTGAGCTGGGCAGGAACCACAGGAACTGGTGGACTGTGTAGGACCTGGGACTTGCTAGAGAGTCCCTATGTGGGGAGGGGTCAAGAAAATCCCAGTGCACCAACTCCCCTTTGTATGCCCTACGCTTCCCTGAGCCCTGGACTCGCAGGACCCCTTATGCCATCACCACCTTGGCCGAAGTGTCAATGCTCTGAAGAGAAAGTCGTTATCTTCCCTTTGACTATCAGACCACTGAGGCAATGGACCTCAAAGTGAGGATTTCCTGGGACTCAGGTTGGGAGAAGTAAAAGCCTCAAGCCTGGTGCCAGCCCAGAAGGGGCGTGTCTCCAGAAACAACAGTGCACAGTTCTGACAGTTGGTCATCTCTTGGGGTATCTTGCCTGAAAGCCTGGTGCTGAGCCAGTGATGGGCAGGACTGAAAGCTTAGGAATTCTGGGGTAGATGAGACGGGCGGGGAATCCTTCACTGGAGCCTAGGTAAGGCCTCTTGCCAGCCAGGATATAAAACCCAGAGTAAGTAAGAAGCAAGTCTGAGTCCTTTCTCACGTGCCAGTCGTAAACCTGCAATGTTCTAGGAGTTTCTTCAGAAACCCCATTCAGTGAAGGCCATGTCCTAAGCCCTTCCGGCTTGCTTTTCTTTATTAGATTACAGTTCCATTTGAGGCATTGCAGAGCCCCCTATAATCTCAGTTACCAAAAGAGATTTGCCATAGACAAATATCACCAGCCTATCAAGCTACCGGCTGGGGACTGCAGGTAGCTGTTGAAGGTACTTCCTTCAGTAAGGATGATATTGGAAGAAAGATGTGAGAGACAGACACACAGCAGTTGGGGGAGAGAGGAACAGGATGGAGAAGGACATGAAAATGTGAGAAGGACAGAAACAGGACAGAAAGGGGGAAACTAGAGGAGAAGGAGAAATATAGAGGCACATGGCAGGGGTGGGAGGTGGGGAGCCTGGAGAGACGGCTCTGTGGTTAAGAGCACTGGCTGTTCTTCTAGAGGACCTGGGTTCAATTCCCAGCACCCACATAGAGATGCACAACTGCCTGCAACTACAGTCCTAAGACAGCCTATGGCCTCTCATGGTCTCTTTAGGTACTAGCCATGCCCATGGTGTATACACATATATGCAGGCAAAATACCCACAATACTTTAAAATAAAATTAAAAATTAAAAAGAGGGCCAGAGCCAAGATAGGGCAAGGTAAGAGCCTGAGCTCAGAATGAGCAGGAACCAGCAGGAGATAGAGAGGGCCCTGGGGGAAGGAGAGGGGGCCAGCAAGGGACAGCTGGGAGATACCTCAAGGTGGGGAGACAAGGGACAATTGCAGACAGGGAACACTAGGTCACAAGCAGAGAGGCAGGTGCTGGGACCTGGGACAGTCTCCAAGCACTCCCAGGCTGTATCCCTTATAAGCAGGTGGCCAGTTTGAGCTGTTTGTTTTTAAACAACATCCATTGCTTTCTAACAACAAAATAAAAGAAATCAAAACAGCACAAGCAGGTGCGGCTCAGTGCCTCATGTGGAAAAGGCCCTGACTTCCTCCTCTAATGTGCGTGGGTTGGAACAGTGGGAACAAATGTTTCAGGATTGGACTCTCCTCAAAGCATGAAACACTCACAACCCTGGACAGTGTTCTCATTGTCACCTCTGTTATTCCTGGTGACATTGTTTCGTGAAGATTGTCTTAGTCAACTTTTGGAGCTGGCTGTTTTCTGGCCTTTGTTTTGGGTGAATCTCCCGGTATCAACCACTATAAAGTGCACATTCAACCAGTTTTAGTGGCTTAGCAACCCCACGGAGCAGATGGGGAAAGTCCACAGCCCCAGCCTGGGGAGGGGGCCTGGGATGCAGGGCTGAGGGCATTAGACTTTGGTCCCAGACATTCTGGAAGTCAGATACCCTCTCATAGCCTCGATCACTGTGCTCCAAGGGGGAGAGGAGAGGTGACTTAGGCCTGCCGCCTCAATGTTTTGCACCTCCTTGGTGGAGAGGAATTTATGGATTCAGCAACCGGCAAGGTGTAACCCCTCACCCTAACCGGGAGACAAGGTCTGGCAGAGGTTGGCCTGGACAATTTGCTTCAAGAGCAGCTTGCTTTGAGTCCTGCAGTGGGGGAGAGGTCCAGATCTGGCCTCAAGAGTAGCCAACACCCTACCCCCACCCCCACCCCGACCCCTGGTAGCCAGTCCTTCTTTGATGGGTATCCCAACCCTGCCCTCCTCAGTATAGCACAGCCATGTGCTCAGGCCAAAGTCTCCTGTCTCCTTCCTATTGCTGCCTCAGAAAAAAGGCTAGCAAAAGCAAGGGTGACCTGTCCAGGGGGCCGAGCAGGGGCTGTGCTCAGGCCCAGGTGCAGCCTCACACCAACATGATCCCAGCATTTGTGTTCCAACTGAGTTCTTCCCATACATGGGTGTAAAAAAGAAACAGGAACTAAGAATAAATAATTTATTGAAACTGGAATAAATATGTGGGCATGGTTACTTATAACTGTAAAAAAAAAATCATTGCTCTCTCGCGCGCGTGCGCGCGTATACACACGCACACAGAGGCACACACACACACACACACACACACACACACACAGAGTCCTCGATTGAGGGGTGGGTCCTCTATGTGGGCGGTTCCAGAACTTCCTTGTTCTCTCGCGCAGGCCGCGGGCGCCCCCCGGAGGTAGAAGACATATTTACAGCAGAGAGAATTGCAGGAGGCTGCTCATCTTCAGATCCCAGATTAGGAGCTTCCTGTGTCCCCACTGTCCGCCAAGTGCCCGCGCAGCTGCACCCCTTGAACGATCCTTTGCACCCAGGAGCGGTGAGCTAGGAGGCTGGTGTACACACCGGGCCGGTTGCGCTCCGCGCAGCCCTCTCCCCAGCTGATTATGCCAGTCAGTAGCCAGTGGTCATCCACCTGGCACATCAGGGGACCCCCAGAATCGCCCTGCAGAGAAGAAGGGAAGTCAGGAAAGCCACACCTACAGGCAATGCGTCCTTGGATGCGGCAGTACTGAGACAACCATTCTGTGAGGCCCTAGAAGGACAGGCTTTCCAAACAGAACCACTTCTGGTGGCGAGCCCTCCCCACAACCACTAGGAGCAGGAGATGACACTGCTTCTGTTTTGCAGGTTTAGAAAGTCCATTGGCAACATGGGCCCTACAGCCAGGCGGTATGCTGGCCACCTCAGGGCTAACTGCTCCACCATCCTACCATCTTCATTCAGTCATGGGACTGGCCCTGGAGGTCAGGGTTCTGAATCACTGGGCCCTCCTCAGAATAACAGCTGTCAACCTGCGTTTTACTGCTGAAATGCTCTGTACGCAGCCCATGTATAAACAAGAACCCCATGTATAAACAAGAAAAAGCCCAGACAGGCTAAAGGGGACCCAGCCAGAGGTGAGAGAGGATGTCCCCGGGGAGACTCTTAGAGAGACGACTCTTAGATAGAGATGGTGGCTTCCCAGATGGGGCAGACAAAGGACGGGCACTCACCAGACAAGCATCCCGCTCCCCTTCCAGGTAACCAGCACACAGCATGCCCTCGGTGATGGCTTCCTGACCAGCTCCCCGCCAGTACAAACTTTTGCAGAGTTCAGAGTCGATGATGGGCACCTTCAGCTTCTGAAGGGTTTGAGGGTGGGGCAGGGGCACTGGGAACAAAGGAGAGAGTCAGGCACGGTGTGAGCATCTAGTCCCCTCTATTTGCTCAGCAGCATTTCTCAAAGGTGGGTGGATCTGCTTTAAGAAACTCTAATCCCAGGCTCTCCACCTCTTGAATTCAAACATGAATGCATAGCTCGAGATTCTGTCTTCAGTCAGCTCCCTGATGCCCACGGAGGGCTACACAACACGGTGGTGTTTCTGTACTTCCTGCAAGGGCAGTGTGTTGGTACCCCCTAGGTTCTGAATTGATCTGCCCCACACCCTCCCTGGGGTTACTCTGAGGACCCAAGGAAAGGCAGCAACTGAAGAATTCCAGCGCCTGCCCATGCCTGAGCAATTCTTCTCGACCCAGGTCCAGGCTCTGTTCCTTCCCTGTTGTCAGTGCTCAGCTTCTCCTGCAAACCCTGTCTTCTAGGTCTCGGCTTTGTTGTCTTCCACAGATGACTAATGTTTGTCTGGGCTTATCCCAAGCTCTGTCTGTCTATCCTAGGCTCTGCCTGTCTATCTCAGGCTCTGTCTATCCCAGGCTTTGTCTGTCTGTCCCAGGCTCTGTCTACTCCAGTCTCTGTCTATCCCAGTCTCTGTCTGTCTATCCCTGGCTCTGTCTGTCTGTCTATCCCAGGCTCTGTCTGTCCCAGTTTCTGTCTGTCCCAGGCTCTGCCTGTCTATCTAGCTACCACCTACCTTCTTCTTGCTTCTCTTCTAACTCTGCATTTCATCTGGTTTGATTGTAGATGACATTTTCCAAACCTCCAGACTTGGTTTGAAATAGACTGCCTTTCCTCCTGGGAATTTTGCTTGCTATTCAAGATGCTGCCAGCAGGGGTGACTATTCTCACATGTGCTGGCTACATTTCCATCTTGCCAGTCCACCATCACTTCTCATTCTTGTCTCAATAGCTTTGCAAATACTTCTCTGTCTGTCCCTCTGTCTCTGTCTGAGTGTCTCTCTGCCTCTCTCTGTGTCTCTGTCTCTCCTCTGTCTATCTGTCTCTGTCTCTGTCTCTGTCTCTGTCTCTGTCTCTCTCTCTCTCTCTGTAGGCCAGGCTAGCCTTTAACTCACAGAGTTCTGCCTGCCTCTGCCCCCTGAATGCTGAGACTAAAGATGTATGCCACCATGCCCAGCTTTTCCTCCCTCCCTCTTTCCCTTCCTCCCTCCCTCCTCCCCTCCTCCTGCTTCTTATCCTCTTCCTTACCACAAGCCTCTATTGTTGCTTTAAAATACTGTCAAAGACTCAACTAGACATGACCTAAAAATTGGCAGTTGGCTTCTCATGAGTTCACTTATTCCAGTCCCCAAATCATCTTTTCTTGCCTCTATAGTGTACACATGGTCTCCACCTTCTCCTATCCCTGGAATCCGTATCTGAGTGGCATCCACCCTCTGTCCCTAGCTATCCTGGACCTCTCTGGAGTTAGAGGGGAACTGCACCTCCATCCTGGATGCTTCCCCAGCCAGCAATCCAGCAGTCGGTCTTGGGAGGGAGACGGACAGAGGAGTCAGGTAGGCAGATGGGCAGGATCCGCTCAGAGAACTGGATGGAGTGTTCCAGGCGCACCAGGGCAATGTCTGCATGGGTTCTCTCCTTCTGAGAATACCTGGGGTGAGGCAGCACCCAAGCAATGCCTACTTTCTGGGACCTTGGGCCTGGGCTCCCCAGCTTCCAGGCCCCCAACAATACTGAGAACAGAGATGGTTTGTCCATATTGCTGGAAGGAGAGAGAACAAGATGTCAGAGATGGAGAGTGTCTAGTACAATGGTGTCCAGATCCCTGAATAGAGGCCTGGACAGCCCAGAGGCTGAGGCAGAAAGCCTGGGTCTGGGACAGTCAAAAGCAAGCCTGAGTCCACATACCTCTTAAAGCAGTGTGCGGCTGTGACCACCCAGCGGTTGGTGAGCAGGGAGCCTGCGCAGTGGTGGGAGCCATTCTTGAGGATGCTAACAATCCAGGGCCACTGGGCATCCGTGCTGTCCTCACCTCCCACAATCCGGTTCAGCTGCTGAGGCTTCCCACAGTCTGGGGACACTGGCACAAGGGATGGCATCTTCTGTCATCTCAGTAGATACAATTGTCTTCTGACTTGCCTGTCAACCCCCCTGCAAGGCCTCAAACCTGTGCCTAGAACAGCATGTGCCCAGCACAGTCTGCTGCTGTAGGGAGAGTGCCTGCCTGCCCTGTCCCTGTCCCTGTCCCCTTTAGTTATCAGGGACTGGCCCTTGCCTTCTTCTCTCCTTTATCTGGCCTTCCCTCACACCCCCCTTAACCTTTATTTTTTTGGTTCTGTTGGTCCCTCACCCTTCTGTCCTCCCTTCTCTAGATTCATCACCTTCCTAAGCCCCACCCACCCACACAGCTCTTCTTGCCTGTATCCATCCCTTCCTCTTCAATCTCATGCTCCCCTGTGATTGGGGTCCCCACACTGACCTACCCTATAGAGTCAGATACAAAGACTGTCCACACCACAGCCCCACCCCCACCCAGCCAGGCAACCTGCTCACACTCACCTCGGATGGTGGCAGCACTGATGGGAGCTGAGAGCAAGAGAATAAAGAAGGTGGTGAGGAGCCCTGTGCCCCATGCCTGGGGACTCCCCCACCTTCCCAAACAGACTCAGCCTGGGTCCTCCAGCACTGTTCGCTGCCCCACCACCTGTCACACACACACACACATACCACAGGCCACGGGTACCTCCACACCCTGTTTGGGACAAACATATTCAGACCCCTGCCTCCCAGCCCACCAGTTTTCATCCCTTCATCCTATGAGTAAGAAGAGTGCTTGGGACACACACACACACACTGGCACCCAGGTTTTCTCTCCCAGCTCCCATGAAAACTCGGACAGCTGCCTTCCTATTCCATAACAGAAGGAGACCCAAGATGGAAATAGAGGAGGAAGAGGAAACAGGAGATGGAGGACACAGGGAAGCGGTGAGAGGCGCTCCTGAGCAGGCACTGAGACCAGAGCACTCACATGCATTCAATCCTCATAGCTGCTAGGGAAACTGAGGCAGACCACACGCCAGAGGAAGGAGAACGGAGACAGAGGCATGGGAGCGGATGATGAAAGGCAACAGAAGAAAGAAGAGAGAAGGCACTCAAGGGAAGGAGCTGAGCTGAACTGGCGGAGAGGAGGTGACTGTGGGAAGGAGGAGGAGGGAAGAGAGGATGTGGGGAGGAGCAGCAGCAGGCCCTTGGGGCTCACCTGTGGAAGTCAGCAGCACCAGAAGGATTAAGATCCTAAGCTGGTCCCCACCCAGTGCTGGGGGAGGTCTGGAAATCACCATTGCTGGTATGGGTGGAGACCCAGCAAGGCTGCTGGCCAGCTCAAAGGACCTAAGGGCTGTGTTGCTTGAGACTGGCAGGACAGGTGGCTGTAGTGTGTAGGGTTCCCTACAGGTCGCCCCAGGTTTTATCCTGTGAGGAAGAATGCTGTTGGACCAGTCCCCCAGGTGGCTGAGGCTGGGCCACCCAGACTGTGGGTCAAGGAGGAGGTGGGGCTGCCAGAAGGAAGCAACCAGTTACTGGGCTCTAGGGATGCTACCAGGAGACTGGATGGGGGTCTCCAGATCAGTTGTGTGCCCAGGGTACACCCTGTGGGGGGGGTGAGGGGGGCAAGTAGAGACTTGCTGACTGCCTAGGGCATGGTTTTAACACTGACTCCCAGGTAAACAGAGAAAGAGCCCTGTAGTTTGCAGAGTGTTTGGGGTAGGAAGTGACTCAGTCTGGAATATCTAGGGTTGCCAGAGGGACCTTGTTCCTTAACGGCCCATGTCCAGGGCCCTGGTTGCTTCCATGACTCAAGACAGACACTTGGGGCCCTGGAATCCCGTTAGCCCACTTCCCCGAAAGCTGTGACTCAGGCCCCAAAGGGACGGGCATAATGGCCTCTTGGCCATTTGGCCAAGCTGTCCCTGGCACTTCCTCTCAGTTGTCACTGTAGGTGACCCTCCGGTGACTCATTTCTCACCTGAACTCCAGGGAGCAGGCCAACCCCAAAGCAGGAGCCACAGCCTATGCGCCCCACACACACTTGGGAAGAACTAACCCTGTGGTCACGTTCACACCATGGGACCTACACACACACACACACACACAAAGGACCAGGGAGCTGGGCTTTGGGAAGCTTGGGTGCTGTAGGCTGGTGTGGATTGTCCTGACTAAGTGTCCTATACTCATGACACCCTCACCTCAAGCAGGAACCAGCGACATCATCCCAAACAAATGTATCCCTCTCCCCAGGGTTAGATCCTGGGTTCAGACTTGGCTGTGGAGGAAATGGGGTTCAGTGAAAATAGTACTGCAGTCTAAGGCTCTGCACCCCACTTTGTGCCGTCCCCAAGCTCCCTCATCACCCAAGAAACCTGGGCTGGTTCGGGGAGGTCGTAGAATGGCTGCTCACTGGGTTGACGTGGGAACTTAGTGGCCCCCCAGCAGGATCGGAGGTGCCTGACCCTCCTTGGGACAGCCCACAAAGCTTACTCTGAAGAAAAGACCATGAATAAGTGTGGGAACAGCTACAGTAACACTGAACCCAGGGAAAGAAAGAGAGGTTGATCTCTTCCCACCTCTGGGCCAGCCGCAGCTCTCTTGGGAGTTCCCTGACCTGGGTCTCCAAGTTGCCCAGAGCTGGCCCTGCAGGTCCCTGTGTTGCCCACCCCAACTGTTTGAGATTAAGGTGGTATTAGGCCCAGTTAGCACATGTATCCCTCTCTCTGGCAAGGTGACACCCCCATAACCTCGCCTGGGCACTGTGAACTGCAAATAGACTATGGTGTGTTCTATGGGCCACTGTGTGGGGAAGGAGGCAGGCAGGCCAGGGTTAACCTGCAGGCAAGATGAGACAGAGAACCCCTGCCCCACCCCACCCCAAACATGCAAAATGTGTGGCCTCAGGAACCCCAGTGGTGCATTCTTCCCCTCCTATGATTGTGGGTGTCACTACAGGAGCAGCCAAGATGAGGACAGCTTCCCTAGACACCCCGGAGGTTATAGAGCAAATGTGGGGGGAGCACTCACTCATCTAATCACATGCCCCTCAGGGCCACTTCTGCACCCTCAGCTGCTCCCACACCATTTTAACCTACTCCCTGTGACACGGAGGGCCTTGGTCACCCCAACTCATTCCACAAACATTTCTTGGGCCCCTGCTATTTGGCAAGCCCTGAGCTAGGGTCACCCAGTGAGGAATGAGGCTCGGGTCCTTCACACCACATAGGAAGCTCACGTCTCCCAGGGGTGGCAGCTGAGTGATAACATTGACATACTTCAGAGGTTGGCAGAAGCATGGGCCTACAAGTGTGCTGTGACTGCTGGAGGGGAAGGGCATCTCCCCAGCCACCCTCAGATCCAAGCTTGTTGCCCACTGCATACTGGATGCAACAATTTCAGTTGATGTTTGTCGAATGAATACACGATTGTGGAAGATACGAGGTTGGAGACCAGGAGCTGCAGCATCTTGTCTCTACATTTCCTCTGCCCTTCCCGGTTTCCTGACTCATTGTCCTGGGGACCTAAGAGGCAGGCACATCCCCAGTATGTTGCCTTCTTTGAGATGGGTGACCAAGAAGAAGCCCCCAGCAGAAGGGCTCTGTGGGAGTCAGAGGACGCCCCAAAAGCTAGATGGAGATTTCCTGGTACAAGCTCTGGGAGAAATATTCCCCTCCCCGGGACCACAGGATACTGCCCAGTTGCTAGCATGTGAAGAGTCCGGTCTCAAAGTCATGATTCAACATTCAGCAAAATATTTACTGAGTGCCTACCATGTGCCAGACTCACACCCAGCATCCCAGCTGGGCATCTTCATGCTATGCAAGAGATAGATGAGGTGCCCAGCCCTGCCACCCACACCATGGGTCCCTGCCAGCCTGCTCAGGGAGACCAGCCAATTCACACTGAGGTGTTGATGGCTGATAGGGCTGCGGCAACATCAGCATGCTAGGGGCAGCTGGAGCCAGCAATGCTGAAGCCAAAAAAATTCTGTGACTCACCCTCGGTGGCGGTTCAGATGTGGGCTCAGGGAGTCAGGGGACATACGTTGAACAAGGTTATCCATTCTTATCCACCCAAAGGCTAGAGGGCACCGCCTACTCCTCTGGACCTTGTACAAAGTCCTGGAGTCACACACGAAGAAATAAGACACAACCAGTTAGGTCAGTCATCAGGCATTGGTGTGCAGGAGTGGGGCCAGAGGGGGGGATCAGGAGTGGGGCCAGAGGGGGGGATCAGGAGTGGGGCCAGAGGGGGGGATCAGGAGGGGGTGTTAGGAGGGAGAGGGTGGGGGGGTCAGGAGGGGGAGGGTCAGGAGAGTTGCGGGAATGGGAGGGGTCTGGGAGGTTGGGGAGTTTGAGGAAAGGGCACAAACCAAACCAATACCTTCTCTGGTGGCTGAAATGGAACTGGAAGATAAATGAATTGGCCAAGGTGGTGCCTTGTGTCTGCAATCCCAGCACCCAGGAGGCTAAAGCCAGAGCATCTCTGCAAATTTGAGTCCAGCCTAAGCTACATAGTGACTTCTAGACAAGCTTGAGCTACAACATGAGCAACTGTCCCCCAAAGGGGGGGGGTTGGTGGAGATGTAGTTCAATTAGTAGAATGCTTAGACTGCACAAAGCCCTGTTCAGTTCCCTAGCACCACATAAAACTGGGCATGAAGTCACAGGCCTGTAATTCCAGCACTTGGGAGGGGAAGGAAGGAGGATCAGAGATCAGATTAATCCTTGGCTACGTGGTGAATTCAAGGTCCATCCTGGGCTACATGTGACCCTGATTAAAAACAAAAACAAAACAAAAAAACAAGAACACACAACAAAGCAAAGTCACTCCTTTAGTGGATGTCGGGTACCCCTCAGTTGATTTAAGGTTCAGTTGATTTAAGGGTCTCAGTGAAAAGAGACGGGGACCTATGAAAAGAACCAGTCAGCAGCCTCATGGCCTCACAAGAAAAGACTGTAGGGCTAGAAAGGGCTGCTGGCCTTAGTCTTCATTGGCTGAACTTGGAGTCACCCAGGAGACACACCTCTGGGTAAGTCTGTGAGATGTTTCCAGAAAGTTTCACTGAGGGAAGAATCATCCTAAATGTGGATGGTGCCATCCCATGGGCTGGGGTCCTAGACTCCCCTGTTACATCTTCATGGACATGATAAAATCACTTTGACATGAGCAAACTTGAAGGAGAAAGGATTATTTTCCTTCAGAATTCAAGGTATAACCCATCCAGACAACAGGAGTGGAAGGAGGTCACGTGACACCCATAGTCTGGAAACTCGGGGATGGGATGCATACTGGTGTTCATCTTGCTCTCTCCACTGTGTACAGCCCAGGGTCACCTGACCAATGAATGACCCTGCTCATGACCAAGATGGATCTTCCCACATCAATTAGTACAACTGAGGTAATTCCCCCAAAAGCTTGCTCAGAGGCCCATCTCCCAAGTGACTGTATCCTGTCAGACTGACAGCACAGGATTTAAAGAGGGAAAGGAAAAGGCCGGCTGAGCAACAGTAGTCATCTCTTCCTGCTTCCTGAGGCATCATACCCAGCTGCCTCAGGCTCCCTGCCATACCTTCCTGGTCATACGGACTGATTTCCCTCACACGGTGGGCCAGGATCAACCTCTTCCCTATGTCCATCTGTTGGGTTGTTGCAAGAACTCCCTTCTGGAGAATTAAACAATTGTCTATCCCCTCCTTACAGGGTTCCAATGACAAACCAAAGAAAGCTACAGTCCAGCTAACCTTCCCAGCCGGTGTACTCTAGCACCAAAGGCCACATGCAATTAGAGCAGAATTACATACAAATGACCAGGCAGTGCAGGAGGGAGCAGCTTGACTCTGAGGAGAGGGTCTAGTGACCCTGTCCCACTCCTCCTTCTATACTGGAATGTCAACAGCCATCAAGGCTGATCTTAGGGTTTCCTGCAAATAGTCATAGCCATGCTGATAAAGATGGCACTGTCATACCTGGAAGCACAGCTATTTTGCCAAGGAATGAGAAAAGTAACTAAAATAGAAAATTGCTACCAATTAGAGGGTTGTCACTGTGAAGAATGTGACCATGGGGTCTGCAGGCCTTCACACTGGTGTGTGAGAAGAATGGAGAAGACTTTGGTAAGCCTTAGAGTTCTGTGATCAGTTTGATGAGCCACTCTGATGAGAGACAGGAAGACCAGACTGCTGAGAAAAGTGTCTGTAGCAAAGCCCGGTCTCGTGAGATTTCAGAACGGGACTCTTGGCCATTTGTACTATCGTCTGGCTGAGAGTGGCTGCCATTCTGCCCATGGCTTGAGCTAAAAGCAACGGACCAAGATGTTTAGTAGAATGTCAAGACAGGGCACTCAAGCTGCAGGGTGACTGCTCACTGCTTTTAATCAGTTCTGCCATGAGAGAGTTCTAGAGATGAGGAAAATGAGCAGAGTGATAAGGAAAAAGGTATGAGTTTAAAGATATAGAGAAGAGAGATGCCGGAAGCAGCTGAAAATGTGAAGAGATTAGCGCCGTTATAAAGAAACCCTGAACTCTGCCCTGAGACAATAAAACACGGAGCCTCTTTGAAGACAAGGCTGCCAAGCATAAAGGTGAAAATTCCCAACACAGACTCAAGCCTGGATGGAGAACACCACTGAGGGGCTCCCTGCTGGACAACTGGATAGGCAAGTTCAGCTGATATGGCTCACAGAGACCAGACTACTTCTCAATGCATCCATTCAATGTCCAGATCATGGAAGCTTGCACCAAGGTTCCAGAAATACCACTGAGGCCAAGTAATGTGTGGCAAGGTTGGTTTCCCTGTATGGAGTCTAGTGTGCAAAGCTTTGAAAGTGAACCCTAAATTGTACTGGAGCCCCTAGGATACTGGTCCTCAATCTGTGGGTTGTGACCCACTCAGGGGTCCCACAATTCTTTCACAGGGGTCACATACCAGACATCTTGCATAGCATAGATTTGTGTTACAATTCATAACAGTGGCAAAACTACAGTTATGAATTAGCAACAAGAAAAAGTTTATGGTTGGGGGTCACCACAGAATGAGGAACTGTATTAAAGGGTCTCAGCATTAGGAATGTTGAGAACCGTGCTGGAGAGATGGCTCAGTGGGTAAGAGCACCAACTGCTCTTCTGAAGGTCCTGAGTTCAAATCCCAGCAACCACATGGTGGCTCACAACCACCTGTAATGAGGTCTGATGCCCTCTTCTGGTGCATCTGAAGACAGCTACAGTGTACTTATTTATAATAATAAATAATAATAAATCTTTTTTTAAAAAGGAAGGTTGAGAACCATTGCTCTAACTTGTTGACTATGCCAGGGCTCCACCAAGGAGAACTACAGGCACAGAACTGAGCTGACCTGAGAAAGGCTACATGGACTGCATGCTGCAGAACTCCAGGAGTGGACTACCCAAGCCTATTGGAACCCAGACACTGCTGCCACAAGCTCCGGACCCCAGACAAGGACCTGGAGGATTTTCCCTCAAAAGTCTTCACATTACTTTGGTCCAACCTTTTCCCTGCTACCTCCATGTTCTTCCCTTACAGAACGGGGCTGTTTGCTCTGCGCCATTCACTTTTGCAGATCTACGTGAGCACAGATAGAACATGCACGTGCGCCTATCTGTCCGTTGTCGTCACCGTGCGGCCTGGCGTTGGCGTCAGTGACTCTGATGGCCAGCCATACTGCCCTTTCCACGATGGCTTCAAGGTTCTTGGAGGAAAGCTTGAGAATGACTCAGCTCAGTAAGATATCCGTGGCACATCGGGAGCACTTCCAACTGCTGCTGAGAACCAGAGACTTCCTGAAGCCGATGATAGGCAGCGTGAGTTTGGTCATCTTGTTCCCATATCCAGTTCTGAGCATCAGAACCTTGCCCTTGAGTCCTCCCCACACCCAGGTGCTGATACTTCTGGGTTCCTGCCAGGCAGGCTTCATTCTGACACATCCATTTGACCGGTGCCAGGTGCATTTCTTGGACCTCTTTCTGGTGATCTTGGGCTTCACCAGAGGTTGGAGGGCAGCCATGATGCTGCACAGGAGGTGGCAGCCACCTGGCAGGCTGCACCGAGGGAGAAAGTAGTCTATGCCATTTCATATTGGAAATACATATCTTGTATATATCTTTATTTTACAGGGGCTCAAAGAGATAACTATGAGTCTCAGATGAAATCCCAGATTTTCAGCAATATCAGAACTATTAAGATTTTGGGGACTCAGCCAGGCTTGATGGCACACGCCTTTAATCCCAGCACTCAGGAGGTAGAGGCAGATGGATCTCTGAGTTCAAGGGCAGCCTGGTCTACAGAGAGAGTTCCAGTATACCAGGGCTACAAAGAAACCCTGTCTCAAACAAACAAACAAACAAACAACAACAATAACAAAAAATATTTTGGGTGGGGTGGGGGGATTCATACAATGAACAGATGTGAGCTTTTGAGGGAAAAGGCTGAAGTGTTACAGGTAAAAATAATTGGTTTGGCTATTGGATTGAGGAAGAATGGGGTTGTAGTTGTGAACTGATCTTCATTGTCAACTAGATCAGATTTGGAATTACCTAAGAGACATGCCTTTTTGCCTGCCAAGGGTATTTCCAGAGTGGTTTAACTGAAGGTGGAAGTCAGAGCCTGAACATGGGCAATACCATCCTATGACCTGGGGGCACAGACTGAATGACTGTCATTCTCTTCTCTCTGCCTCCTGACTGACAACTTGATCCAACCAGCCTCCTCACATAGCCATAGGTGTAAGCCACTCTGAGCTCTACACCTTCATGCTGTGAGGGACTGTGTTCCCTCCAACCGCAAGCCTTCCTTAAATCGCTCCTGTTGGATAGTTTGTTCCTGTGGTTAGACTATGCGTTCATGATCCACTGGGGCATGAATGGGCTTGAGAGGCCTGGTCTGGTGGGTCCTAAGGATAATGGTCTACCACTGAGGTGCTCTCATCATCCATGAGGAAGTCCTGTCACCCATTTGATCATGTTCCCAGATGGTCTGGTAACCTGTTTCCTTGAGAGCCTCCATGGCACTTGGGTTTCTCTACCTCTCTGAAACTTGGCTCCATCAGGACTCCGATGTGGCCCCCCTCAGAGCCCTCCAACATTCCCATGGCCCTGACCTCATGTTTTCTTTGCTTTCACTCAGGGTCCTCTAGACCCCCAAAGCTCTGCCCCTCCTCTCCTTCCACAAGAAGCCAACTGTATTAGCTACCTTTCTGCTGCTCTGGTAAGACAGCACAACCAAGACAACTCATAAAAGAGTTTGTTTAGGGCTTACAGTCCAAGAGGGTTAGAATCCATGATGGCAGAGCATAGGCAGCAAACAAAAGGTGGTGGGATCAGAACTCACACACACCTCCAGCCACAAACAGAAGAAGAGAGAGCTCACTTGAAACTGTAGGAGTCTTTTTGAAACCTCAAAGCCCACCCCCAGTAACCAGCAAGGGTGTACCTCCTGATCCTCTTCAAACAACTACTAACTGAGGACCAACCACTCAAATGCTGGAGACTTACAGGAGACATCTTTATTTAAACCACCGCACCAGGTTCCACGCTGTCCTACAGCTCTCCTGAAGGATGGGGGAATGCCAGGATGGGCTGAACAGTACATACCCATGGAATCCTTTCTTCCCTCTCCTACTTTCCAGTGTTGGGCTGTGTGGTCTGAAAACGTCCCACTCCTGACTTCTGAGAATAAAGCTTTCCTGTCTTATCACATGACCATCTCAACAACTCCTACAGGTGGAGATTAAGCATCTCTCTCCCTGCTCAACCTTCCTTTCTGTGCTCCCAGGGATCCCTCCTGGTGGGGGCCCTTAAACCCCATCATCCACCAGCCCACACCTTCTAGACACAGAGCTTTAGCTGACTCTGTGGATGCTGGGTTTCTAGAAGCTCCATGATAATCATGAGTCAGGCTGGCAATGTCTTTCTGGACTATATAGCACGGCTGGTTCTGGAGTGTATAGCATGGCTGGTTCTGGACTGTATAGCACGGCTGGTTCTGGAGTGTATAGCATGGCTGGTTCTGGACTGTATAGCATGGCTGGTTCTGGAGTGTATAGCATGGTTGGTTCTGGACTGTATAGCACGGCTGGATCTGGAGTGTATAGCATGGCTGGTTCTGGAGTGTATAGCATGGTTGGGTCTGGAGTGTATAGCATGGCTGGTTCTGGAGTGTATAGCATGGCTGGTTCTGGAGTGTATAGCATGGCTGGTTCTGGAGTGTATAGCATGGCTGGTTCTGGAGTGTATAGCATGGCTGGTTCTGGAGTGTATAGCATGGTTGGGTCTGGACTGTGTAGCATGGTTTGTTCTTGCATCTCACATTTGTTCACAGACGCACTCATCCCTGGGGCCCCTTTGAGTCCCTACTTTCTCCGTCTCTCATAAGCAGCTTCTCTGTGAGCTCTTGTCTTCCAGAAACTGCCACAAAGATGTGTTTCCAGCCTTTGTACTATGTATCTTGGAGCGTTAGGAGAGAAGCCAGAGAGAGAGAGAAAGAGAGAGAGAGAGAGAGAGAGAGAGAGAGAGAGAGAGAGAGAGAGAGAGACAAACGTTTGACATTAAAATAAAAGCTTTATAAAATAAAATAAAAGTAGCTGTTGGAATTCTGAGATATTAACCATCTTTTCTACATTGACTTGTGGTTCTCATGGACAATGTCCAACAGCCTGGAAGGGCTCTGGAGGAGAGAGTGACCAGCCTCCCACAAGAATATTATTGGGCTGTCCACTCTGGGCTCCAGAACCCTCACTCTCTCCCCCCAAACCCCAGCCTGCTTCTTCTGCTGGAGAGAGTAACTTCTTGCCACCACTTCTTTATGGGTAACTCATATGATCTCAGGGAAGCTTAGAGTTCCCCTTTCATTAAAATCACAGGCTAATTAAGGAACACACCCCCTGATGGCAGAGCTCAGTGGTAGATGACTTGCTGGCCATGAAAAGCCCCAGATCCCATACTCAGCACCATGACAAATTTAAAAATAGACAGACAAATGTGGGGGTAACCGCCGCATCCAGAAGACCATGGCAAGAGGATTGCAGCAGGTTTTAGGCACTCTGGGCTATAGAGAAAGAATCAGGCCAGTCAAGGCAGAATCCTGACTCAATAACATGGTGATGGGTCTACCTGTTGGCAGGGACTGACAGCTAAATTTCCAAATACTTTGCAAACTTCAAGTGGTTGGCATCACATTAGCATCTTGATAAGGCAGAACAGCAAATGCCACAAAACAGGACAACCCCTGAACAGAGCCAGAAGGTCCAGGCAGAGCCAGGCACAGAGTCCAAATGGGGAAATGGCCCAGAGAAAATGGGCTACAGATACACAGGGGTGCCCTTGGCCACGCTGAACTGTTCCTCACACTCCTGGTGACTCATCCTGACATATTGGGCAAGAGGTAGGGCCTCTGGGTTCTGAGACAGAGGTCATGGCTGAGGCTATCTCCTGGCTGGTGTGAGACTCACAGGACAGTATCTAACTTGGCCACATGGGGGTTTAGCCTAGCTTGAGGGAAGGTACAAAGCAACGGCCCTGCTTCTGTTCCCAGGTGAGCTGTAAATTTCAGGTCTCTGTCTTGTGGGGCAGGGGGACACCTCTAAGCCATGGCCTAGCTGTCCCCCACCCCAGGCATGACCTGGGCAGCCACGTCATGCCTGCCACAGAGGAAACATGGAGAAACCAGCTTGAGCCACCCCCACAGGGTGGGAGCCACTTCCCAGCCTGTTCCTCCTCCCCCTCTTCCCTCCAGGGTAATGAGTGATTCTGCTAATTGCTGCTAATGAGCAGCACATAGGGCCAGTCAGGGTGGCTGTTTCTGCGGCCAGGAGGCTGACAGGGTGGGGAGCTGCAGGTGTGTGAAAGAGCAGCAGCATCAGGGAGTGGCCACCGTGCTTGCTGGGTGGTCCCTGACCCCCGGCTCCTGCTTCTATACCTGTCTCTTCAAGCCACGACTTCGTTCTGGGGGACCTGAACTTTGAGCAGGTGTCTCAAAGAGAGTCCTTCTAATCAGATGCTCAGAAATTGGCACCATGATCCCCAGTTGCTCAAGACTTGGGTTGGGGAATCATCCTTGATTCATTCCTTCCTTCCCACCTACACCTGTCTTCCACATTGCATGAACACTGTGAAGGCCTGGAAGATCCCAGTGGATCCGAGGACTTTTCTCCATGGCCACAGACCCCACAGGTAAACCCAGACGCTGCAACAGCCTTAGTCCAGGCTGTTCTGATCATTAGAGAAGTTTCCCAAGACAGAGCATAGGCAGAGACCCACCCACATCCAAACAGTAGGTGGAACTCGGGGAACCCTGCAGAAGAGAGGGAGGAAGGATTGTAGGAGCCAGGGAAGTCGGGGATACCTGGAGAACAGAGCCCACAGAATCAACCAAGCAGGGCTCACAGGGACTGAAGCAGCAATCACAGAGCCTGCATGGGTCTGCTCTAGGTCCTCTGCATATGGTGTGGTTATTTAACTTGGGGTTTTTGTAGGACTCCTAACAGTGGGAATGGAGCTGTCTTTGACTCTTCTGCCTGCTCTTGGAACCCTTTTCCTCCTACTGGGTTATCTCTTCCAGCCTTGATATGAGGGTTTGTGCCTAGTCTTATTGCATCTTACTGTGTAATATTCGGGTGATGTCACTGGGGGCTGCTCTTTCCAACGGGAAAAGGAGCTCAGTGGATCTGGAGGAGAGAGGAGGTGGCAGCGACTTGGAGGAGTGGAGGAAACTGAGGCTTCCATCTGGATGCATTGTATGAGAGAAGAAGAAACGAAAAGAGATGCATTAGGGCCAGTGTGATGGTTCTTCAGGTCAAGAATGGCGCTTGCTACCAGGTCTGACAACCTGTGTTATACCAGAACTCACATGGTGGAAGGAGCGAACCAAATCCCTGTAACCTGTCCTCTGTCTTCTACATATATGTTGTAGTGTGCCCACACATGCATGAACACACATATAAATGAAATACTAGCAACATTTTAAGGTCATCCTCAGCTACGTGGCAAGACCCAGGCCATTGTAGCTACTGGAGGCGCTGCCTCAAATAAACAAACAAACTTAAACAAACCCACATTAGATCTAGTTTTCCAGTCAAAGCCTCCTCTGACCGCTGCTTTTGGAGGGAGTCTAAGCTTTTGGCTGGCTGACCACTCTGTCTCCTCTCCTTACTGCTCTGTGCTCTTTCCTGGGTAGCCACACTGGTCCGCTATTTCTGCTCTGCCCTTTCGGCACAGTGCCTTTGCGCACGCTGCACTGTACGCCTGAAAAGCCCCAGCCATGTCCAGAGTCGGCGTCTTCTCTTCAGGCTTAGAGCAAGTGCTATCCTCTCTATCACTCACCTCTGCTCAGAAACATAAGGGAGGCTTGAGGTGGAAGGTGAAAGCGCTGGGTGGGAGCTACCAAGGATGCGTTACAGCGTCTGCATTACCTCGCTCTGCTTACAAGTGTCTAACCGGAGGCAAAGGAGGGACAAAAGAAGAGTTACTTGGCACGCAGCTGCCACTCAAGTCCTGAGCACTGGGACACAGCAGGTGGCGCCAGCTACACAGGCTCATGTCTCTCCTTTGACTATAAGCATGGAGTGATTTGAGTCCTCTTTTGAGCATGTCATAAATATACCTTTAAAAAAAACCTTTAATTATTTCCATGTGTAGGACTATTTTGTGTACATAAATGCATGTGTGCCATGTGTGTGCCTGGGACAGTCAGGAGAGGGCTTGAGATTCCCTGGAACTAGAGTTACAGATAGCTGTGAGCCACCATCTGGGTACTGGAAGCCAAGCCTGGGTCCTCTGTAAGTGCTCTTAACTGATGAGCCCTCCCTCCCTCCACAGCAGGCTGCATGCGTAACAGGTCTTTTCACTGACTGTTAAGCAGCAACTCTGAGATAGTTTTAAAGAAGCCATCATTGTGCCTGTTGGGACCTTTTGCAAACCATTCATTTATCTCACTAAAGCTTTGTTTATTAGTTTATTTATGACAGGGTCTCACTACGTAGCCTTGGCTATTCTAGAACTCACTCTGTAGACCAGGCTGGCTTCCAACTCACAGAGATCCACCTGCTTCTGCCTCTTGAGCACAGAAATCAAAGGCGTGTACCACCACCGATCATTAAGGTATTCTTAAAAGTGTTTACTGTAGGTTTTTATTTGTTTTTGGAGACAAGATCTTACATTGTAGTAAAGGCTTGCCTATCTCCTACCATGTAGCCCAAGCTAGCCTTGAACTTGCCTCAGCCTCCTGAGTGCTGAAGCTACAGGTATAAATTAACAGGCCCACAGTAATATGCTCGTTGTTAACAAATTTGCTCTAATTATGATCTCAATGTCATGAGCACAAGAACTGACTTTGAAAGACTTTCAAACGGACACAGGAATTCGGTGTATCATCCAGCAGACCCTTTGCAGTAATTTGATCTGTAGGGTTGTGTGTGCCTTTGTCTTCTGCTCAGCTATCTGTCCCCTTCGTTTGACAATAAAAATTATTTCAGGGGGCAGCAAGATGGCTCAGCAGACACAGGTGTTTGACACACAAACCTTGCTAGCTGAGTTTGACCCCTAGGACACATAGAAAGAGACAACTCCTCTAAGTTGTCCTCTGACCTCATGTGTGCACTGTGGCATATACACATGCATTTTAAACATTATTTCAAATACCGTATTTGATCGCTCTGTAAGATAAAAACCACCTTTAAGATTTATTTTATTTTATTTATTTCTATTTATCTATTTACTTGCTTTTATTTTGAGACAGGGTTTCTCTGTGTAGCCTTGGCTGTCCTGGAACTTGCTCTGTAGACCAGGCTGGCCTTGAACTCAGAGAGAGCTACCTGCCTCTGTCTCCTGAGTGCTGGGGTTAAAGGAGTCGCTATACCCTGCTTATCTTTTTATTATTATTATTATTATTATTTATGTGTATGTGTGCACATATCCATTATGTGTGTGAGCACCTAAGGAGGTATAAAGAGTCCCTGGTGCTGGAGTTAAAGATGACTGCAAGTTTCCCATATGGATGCTGAGAACAGAACTTGAGTCCTCCAGAAGATCAGTAAACATCCTTAATCAAGCCCACCCCAGGCCCAGCCACCCCCCATCTTGTGGATCTGCTGTGTGCCCTCAGCTACTGCTCCAGCACCATGCCTGCCTGTCTGCTGCCATCCTCCCAACCATGATGGTCATAAACTTACCCTCTGACACTGTAAGCAAGATCGAAATTAATGCTTTCTGCTATAAGTTGCTTTGGTCATGTTGTCTTTCCACAGCAATAGAACAGTAACTAAGACAGACAAAGCACTCATGCACATAAAAAAAATCTTAAAAAAATTAAAAATCACCAATCAACTAATTAAAAGAAAGTCTCAAAATTTTTCCTCAGTTCAACAAGCTATAGACTATATATTTCTATTTTTTATTATTAGATGCATACTACTACACTGATTGGATTCAAATTGTAATATAGTCTGGCACCTTCCCATGCCACAAAGCCATTCATGACAAGGTTATTAATGCCTGTATAATATGCCATTATAAAATGCAACAGCATTTACTTAAGTATGTATCTTCACAGACTGGACACCCATTCCTTTGAACTGTTACACATAATGTCTCAATAAAACCTGCTCAAAAATCCTTGAAAGCATCTCTAATTACTTCCTCAAGTTGAGAAATAGCTAGACTAGCGGTAATAAATTTATTTGCAGCTGTCAATAATGTATTTTAGCAGACCAGGCCCAGAAAGTGATAGCAATTCCTCTCTCTCTCTCTCTCTCTCTCTCTCTCTCACACACACACACACACACACACACACACACACACACACACCACCATACACACACTTTTCCTTTTTTGACAAGATATCACTATGTGTCCTAGGCTGGCCCTGAGCTCAGAACCCTCCTGCCACCTCATAAGTTCTAGAATTACAGCTGTGTGTCATCCCACCTCTTCCTTATATTTATCACAAAAAAAGAAAGAAAGAAAAAGAGAAAGAAAGAAAAAGAGAAAGAAAGAAAGAAAGAAAGAAAGAAAGAAAGAAAGAAAGAAAGAAAGAAAGAAAGAAAGAAAGAAAGAAAGGAAGGAAGGAAGGAAGGAAGGAAGGAAGGAAGGAAGGAAGAAAGAAAGGAAGGAAGGAAGGGGAAGGGAAAGGAAGAAAGGAAAGGAAGGAAAGAAAGAAGAAAGAAAGAAAGAAAGAAAGAAAGAAAGAAAGAAAGAAAGAAAGAAAGAAAGAAAGAAAGAAAGAAAGAGAAAAAAGAAAAAGGAAAAAAAAGAAAACAAATATTTCCCTCATATCCTGGTGAGGTTTGAAAATTTTGTCTTTCTTGTCCTTGAGACCAGAAGTCATTTTTTTGGCGGCTAGTGATTTGGCCACGAGGCCTGTGGTGAGAAGGCAGAGTGAACAGAAAGTGCCTCGCTAGGAACAGAAGGGGCAGAATTTCCTCAACTCCAAAATGGAGGGTCTGACTCCCCAAAAGGGACCCAGGAATCAGTGACAGATCCCAGCCCTCGGGCACCAGGTCCTAGGGCTGATCTCCTCTGATCAGAGTCAGTCCCTCATTTCTGCTCTGCACAGGCTGCACCAACAACCTGAATTTGACCCACTCCTGCAGCCCCACATCTCCTAAGCACAGCCATGTTCAGCCATGTTCAGCCATTGTTCTGAAGGGACTAAACTGGATGCCAACTGTGAATTGCTCAGGAGCCACGTCCAGGGGCTGGCACAGGGGGCTCAGCACTTGTAGGCTGAGCCCTTGCTGCTTTTGCAGAAGACCCAGGTTCAGTGCCCAGCATCTACAGGGTGGTTCACAATCATCTGTCACTCCAGTTCCAAGGGATGCAATGCCTCCTTACGCATGTGGTTTGCATACACACATGCAGGCAAAATACTTGCACACAAAAAAATGAAATAAATAAATCTTAAAGACTTTTTTTTTAATGAGCCATTTTCCTAAGCCTCCCAGTGCCCTCTGTGCACAGGTTCTTTAGTTTCTGTTCTAGGCTTTGCTCAGATTTGCCACAAGAGTAACTGCGGCTGGGTGACGGTGGCACAGGCCTTAAACCCCAGCACTTGGGAGGCAGAAACAGCAGGTAGAGTTCTGTGAGTTCCATGCCAGTCAGGGTTTCAGAGTCAGACCCTGTCTCAAACTAACCAAGAAGTAAACAAACAAACAAACAAACAAACAAACAAACAATAGATGCCTGCTCAAACAGGGACTTCTAGCATCTCCTGCAAACCTGTTTCTGAGAGTTCCTGACCTGTAAAAAACTGCTCGCTAAACACTGCGTGGTGCAAGAAGTGACCCAAAGGAGCGGCAGACGTCCTGGCCTGGGATAATGGTTAGTTTTTTTAAATTTCTTCTGCTTCCTCTCAACCTGAACCCCAAGTCTTTCCGAAGTTGCCTCCTACGGACCTGTGATTTCTCACAAGGTTTGTGGTTCCAGATTCAGAGTTTGCAAGACTAGGGACACTAAGATCATCTGGAATTCTGTTCAAAACAACTGTGGCAGCTCTGCTGGACATGGTTCCCCAGCTCCGCCGCTTGACCACTCTGTCTAAGGTACCACCTTCCCTACTGTATACACAAGGACGTGAGCGCAGGAGAAGAGCTGGACCCAGATCACATGGCTTCTTTGTAGGAAGGCTGGGAATCGAATGTTACAGGGCCATTTTAAGATCTTGACAAGCTTGTGGAATTGCAGTTTGGAAATACCCTCCAGTAGCCTCCCACATATCCCTTACAAAAGAAAACAATGAGCTCCAGACTATATACCTTGTATTGCAGTCCACGAGTGAACACATTGTGTTCATTACTTTAACAGAGAAGCAAGTTTTCTAGTCTTAGACCTTTACACCAGCCCTTCTGTATATATATATATATATAACCAAAAAGATGGCTGAAACCTTAGCCCACTCTGTGTATACCCTTCCTCCTCCTCCCTGGCACCATGCCCTCACATTAAATGGGGTAACTGTAACAGGATGTCTCTGTTACAAGTAGCAACGTCCATATTACTCCTCATAATGGCAGCAGATACATAAAATAGCTAGTGTGAAGGCTCATGCCCCAGGGAGGTGAAGAAAAGAGAGCCAGTTAAAGGTTAACCTGGGGTTTCGTCACTTTTTTTATTGCTGTGATAAGATACCATGACCAAAGCAACTTTTAAAAGAAAGCATTTATTCAGGGCTTACAGTTTCAGACGGTTAGAGTCCGTGATCTCACGGCAGCAGGCAGGCAGACCTGCAGGAAGGGTGCTTTAGCATTGGCTGGGCTCTCACACCTTGAGAAGTAGTCACTGGGCTGAGAGACCTAACAGAGAATGGCATTGGCTTCTGAAACCTCCAACCAGCCCCAGTGACACACCTACTCCAGCAAGGTCACACCTCCTAATCCTTCCCCCAAAACAGTTCCACCAGCTGGAGACCAAGTGTTCAGATCTGTAAGTCTAGGGAACCCATTCTCAAACCACCACACTGGACTGCATAACTAGTCTGAGGCCAGCGTGGGCTCCATGAGACTGTTAAAAGAATAAAAATGAACCAAAGGATTCCAACTCACTAAGTGAAGCAATATATTACGGACACATCCGGGAAACACTTGTCCAGGAAGGCAAATTTTGTAAATGACCTTACTAATAAGTTCAGGGAAACCCTCAATCACAAGATGTTCCCAAGACTTGGAGGCCCTCTCACCATGAAGCAGTTTTAAACTACTTCAGTTGTTTAATCCTGTAGTAACATGATCCTAGCCAAGCCACACCTCCCCACCCCACCCCTGTCTTGCAGCAAAGGGCCCACCTTAAAGCAGACCCCAAAACCATGGTCCCTCATTTTTGTCCTCTCCATCTTCATTCTAGGCAGAGCTCCTTGCACCCAATGCACATCAAACTCTACTGTTGGACCAGCCGGTTGTCAGTAGTGTTTTCTAGAGGCTAGTTATATGATGGGATCTAGACATGGAAGCAGGCATGTCGGCAGATGAAACGTTGACATGTTAAATGCTCTGCCCAAGCATGCAATGGTGGGAGCTCCTGGAAAACCCGGCCTTCCTGCTCTACATCACCTGCCTCCGCTGAGCCTGCCCTGGGTTGCCCAGGTGCTGTCTGTTCGGGTGACTCAGGGGAAGTGCTCCTCCCAGGGCCTCCTTAGGAATCCTGCTGGGAAAAAATATAAACTAAGAGACCGGTGGTTAATTAACTCCAGCCAATTAGTGTCTGGACTTCTGCGGAAGCCCAGACAAGAGGAAGTATGGTCACTGAGGAGTCACTCGCTGGTGCCTGGAAGGTCGATAGGCTGACTTCACAGAGGCAGCTGGTGAGTGATAGTTACCGGGTGGCTGTTGGGGTTTCTCGAATGCCAGGGGTACCTAGCAAAATGGTCGTAGAGAGCCTGATGAGTAGACTGCGAATGTCCCCGGATCCCTACCACCCTGTGCGTGACCCAGAAAGGCATCACCATCGCTTTGGGGAGCAGAACAGGATTGGAAACAGCCAGCAACCAACTCAGGTTGCCACCTAGCGGCTGGGTGCAGAGTCTCAGGCCTCACTGCTCGGTCGGCTGAATCCATACGCATAACTGAACCTCTAGAGCTGATGGCTAAATTATCGTGAATTTTGCACAATGGAGAGTAAAAACATTTTGAGCGCATTAGCCTAGCAAGCTCAAAGCTCTGGGTTTAATCCCCAGCACATAACACACTCACACATTCGGGGAGCTCCAGGTAGAGCTCACAAGTATCCGTATCCGTCTTCACTACCGCAAATATAAGTGTGTGTGTGTGTGTGTGTGTGTGTGTGTGTGTGTGTGTGTGTTAAATATTGAATTAGGATGCTGGAGCAAAGACTCAGTGGTTAGGAGCACTGATTGCTCTCCCAGAGAACCTGGGTTTAATCCCCACAACCCACAGGGCAGCCCCGGGCTGTCTGTAAGCCCCAGGAGAGCTGATGCCCTTTTCTAGCCTTCTTGTGCACCCGGCACACAAGTGGTGCATAGCCATAGATACCGGGCAAAACACTTATACAAATAAATAAATACCTCAAAATTTACATTTAATTAGAAGCCAGGCATGGGGCTTCATGCCCCTGATCTCTTGGGAGGCTGAGACAGGCTGATTGCTGTGAGTTTAAGGCCAGTCAGTGTTCTAAGCCAACTATGCACTAGAGTAGGACCCTTCTCAAAAAAAAAATTAATAAATAAATAAAAGAGGAGCCAGGTGGTGTCACATGACTCTAATGTCAGCACTTGGAAGGCAGAGGCAGGTGGATCTCTGTAAATCTGAAGCATAAACAACAGAGCAAGACAAATTACCCTGGGTGGTGGTTTGAATATGCTTGCCCCATGGGAAGCGGCACTATTAAGAGGCGTGACTTTGTTGGAATAGGTGTGGCCTTGGTGGAGGACGTGTGTTACTGTAGTTACTGTACTGGCAGGCCTTGAGGTCTCCAAATGCTCCAACTCTGCCCAGTGCAGAAGCGTCTCCTCCTGGCTGCCTTTGGATCGTGATGTAGAACTCTTGGCTCCTTCTCCTGTACCATGTCTGCCTGCACACTGCCATGCTTCTCACCATGATGCTAATGGACTGAACCTCTGAAACTAAGCCAGTCCCAACTAAATGTTTGCCTTTATAAGAGTTGCCTTGGTCACGGTGTCTCTTCACAGCAGTAAAACCCTAACTCAGACACCCTGTCTCAAAAAAGCCAAACAACAACAGTAAAATATGTAGTGAGTTCGGGGGGAACACAACTGTTTTCTTCTTTCTTCTTTTATTAGCTATTTTCTTTATTTACATTTCAAATGCTATCTATCCCCTTTTCTAGTTTTCCCTCCGAAAATCCCCTATCCCCTTCCCCCTACTCCTGCTCCCCAACTCACCTACTCCCTCTTACTGGTCCTGGCATTCCCCTATACTGGGACATAGAACCTTCACAGGACCAAGGGCCTCTCCTCCCATTGATGACCGACTAGGTCATCCTCAACTACATATTCAGCTAGAGCCATGAGTCTCTCTGTGAGTTTTTTTTTTTTTTGATTGGTAATTTAGTCCTAGGGAGCTCTGGGGGTACTGGTTAGTTCATATTGTTGTTTCTCCTAGGGGGCTGCAAACCCCTTCAGCTCCTTGGGTACTTTCTCTAGCTCCTCCATTGGGGACCCTGTGCTCCGTCTAATGGATGACTGTGAGCATCCACTTCTGTATTTGCCAGGCACTGGCAGAGCCTCTCAGGAGACAGCTATATCAGACTCCTGTCAGCAAGCTCTTGTTGGCATTTTCAATAGTGTCTGGGTTTGGTGGTTGTTTATGGCATAGATCCCCAGGTGGGGCAGTTTCTGGATGGTCATGCCTTCAGTCTCTGCTCCAAACTTTGTCTCTGTAACTCCTTCCCTGGGTATTTTGTTCCCCCTTCTGAGAAGGACCAAAATATCCACACTTTGGTTTTCCTTCTTCTTGAGTTTCATGTGTTTTGTGAATTGTATCTTGGGTATTCCGAGCTTGTGGGCTAATATCCACTTATCAGTGAGTGCATATCATGTGAGTTCTTTTGTGACTGGGTTACCTCACTTAGGATGATATCCTCCAGGTACATCCATTTGCCTAAGAATTTCATAAATTCATTGTTTTTAATAGCTGAGTAGTACTCCATTGTGTAAATGTACCACATTTTCTGTATCCATTCCTCTGTTGAGGGACATCTGGGTTCTTTCCAGCTTCTGGTTATTATAAATGAGGCTGCTATGAACATAGTAGAGCATGTGTCCTTATTACAAATTGGAGCATCTTCTGGGTATATGCCCAGGAGTGGTATTGCTGCATCTTCTGGTAGAACTATGTCCAATTTTCTGAGGAACCACCAAACTGATTTCCAGAGTGGTTGTACCAGCTTGCAGTCCCACCAGCAATGGAGGAGCGATCCTCTTTCTCCACATCCTTGCCAGCATCTGCTGTCACCTGAGTTTTTTGATCTTAGCCATTCTGACTGGTATGAGGTGGAATCTCAGGGTTGTTTTGATTTGCATTTCCCTGATGATTAAGGATGTTGAACATTTCTTTAGGTGCTTCTCAGCCATTTGGTGTTCCTCAGTTGAGAATTCTTTGTTTAGCTCTGTACCCCATTTTTTTTTTGAGACAGGGTTTCTCTGTATAGCCTTGGCTGTCCTGGAACTCACTTTGTAGACCAGGCTGGCCTCGAACTAAGAAATCCACCTGCCTCTGCCTCTCAAGTGCTGGGATTAAAGGCATGTGCCACCACTACCCGGCTGTACCCCATTTTTAATAGGATTATTTGGTTTTCTGGAGTCTAGCTTCTTGAGTTCTTTATATATATTGGATATTAGCCCCCTATCCGATTTAAGATTGCTAAAGATCTTTTCACAATCTGTTGGTTGCTGTTTTATCTTATTGACAGTGTCCTTTGCCTTACAGAAACTTTGTAATTTTATGAGGTCCTATTTGTCAATTCTTGATCTTACAGCACAAACCATTGGTGTTCTGTTTAAGAATTTTTCCCCTGTGCCCATATCTTCAGGGTTCTTCCCCACTTTCTCCTCTATAAGTTTCAGTGTCTCTGGTTTTATGTGGAGTTCCTTGATCCACTTAGACTTGAGCTATGTATAAGGAGATAAGAATGGATCAATTCTCATTCTTCTACATGCTAACTGCCAGTTGAGCCAGCACCATTTGTTGAAAATGCTGTCTTCTTTCTACTGGATGGTTTTAGTTCCTTTGTCAAAGATCAAGTGACCATAGGTGTGTGGGTTCATTTCTGGGTCTTCAATTCTATTCCATTGATGAACCTGTCTGTCACTGTACCTTTACCATGCAGTTTTTATCACAAATGCTCTGTAGTACAGCTTGAGGTCAGGCATGGTAATTCCACCAGAGGTTCTTTTATGTTGAGAAGAGATTTTGCTATCCTAGGTTTTTATTATTCCAGATGAATTTACAGATTGCCCTTTCTAACTCTGTGAAGAATTGAGTTGGAATTTTGATGGGGATTGCATTGAATCTGTAGATTGCTTTAGGCAAGATAGCCATTTTTATTAAATTAATCCTGCCAATCCATGAGCATGGGAGATATTTCCATCTTCTGAGATCTTCGATTTTTTCCTTCAGAAACTTGAAGTTCTTGTCATACAGATCTTTCACTTCCTTAGAGTCACACCAAAGTATTTTATATTATTAGTGACTATTTTGAAGGGTTTTGTTTCCCTAATTTTTTTCTCAGCCTGTTTATCCTTTGTGTAGAGAAATGCCACTGATTTGTTTGAGTCAATTCTGTATCCAGCTACTTCACTGAAATTGTTTATCAGGTTTAGTTCTCTGGTGGAATTTTTGGGGTCACTTTTATATACTATTATATCATCTGCAAATAGTGGTATTTTGACTTCTTCCTTTCCACTTTGTATCCCCTTGATCTTCTTTTGTTGTCTAAATGCTCTGGCTAGGATGTCAAGTATTACATTGAACAGGTAGGGAGAAAGTGGGCAGCCTTGTCTAGTCCCTAACTTTAGTGGGATTGCTTCAAGTTTCTCTCCATTTAGTTTGATGTTGGCTACTGGTTTTCTGTATATTGCTTTTATTATGTTTAGGTATGGGCCTTGAATTCCTGATCTTTCCAAGACTTTTATCATGTTGGGTGTTGGATTTTATCAAATGCTTTCTCAGCATCTAACGAGATGATCATGTGGTTTTTGTCTTTGAGTTTGTTTATATAGTGGATTACGTTGATGGATTTCTGTATATTGAACCATCCCTGCATCCCTGGAGTGAAGCCTACTTGATCATGATGGATGGTTGTTTTGATGTGTGCTTGGAAAGGGGGGGAACAATGTCTGGAAAAGTGGGAAGGGGAAGTCAAGGCAGGGGCTGTGCTTGAGGTACAAGGTGAGGGTGAGGAGATCAATCCCAGATCCAGATCTGTGACAAGCCATCTCTAGAGCAGAAGCCAGGGGTTGGTGTCAGGATCAGGCCCTCCTCACCGTGAGTTACAGGCTTTGGCTGCAGGCCTGCTCCTCCTCCTCTTACCTCAGAGAATCCAGGGACTTACAGTGAACCCACGATGGCCTTCTGTGAGCCATGAACACTGGGGCCTGCACCAGCTACCAGGTGCCAATTAATGATCAACATTCTGTGGCTGCACTGTCCGTCACGTGCAGACCAGGGGTTAGAGAGGAAGGACTAAGACCTGTGTATACCTCCTTCTGCCATTTCCTCTTTGGTTACCCCTTCTGCACATCTTTCCTATTCCTGTTTCCTGGCTTGTCTGTGAGTGTTTGGAAGCCACTTAAAGAGCTTTGGAGAGTCCACGTGCTGTACCCTGGGGTGGGGGTGGGGGAAATTGATGAGATGGAAAAAAAAGCAGAGCCTCAGCTCTCCCTGAGAACTGCAGGGAATGAGGCTTCTGCAGAAAGTTCACTATCCAAGTCAGGCTTTCCATCATGAGGGTAAGGATAGGCTTGCTGAGCTAGCAGATACAAACACAGAGAGCCTGGGTAAGCATGGGGTTCTACGTAAACAAGGAACTCATTAGGTATAAATACACCACAGGTGGACAGTGTCTCAGACACGTCATCTGCGACTCAAACTTGCCGGGGCATCTGGTTTTATTTTACTTTATTTTAAAACTCTGCTCATTTCAGAGCAGTGTATACAAAGAACTCCATTTGGCAAATGGACAAGCGCTGATTCAGATTCAAGTCCGACCAATGCTTCCCAAGGGCTGACGTGGGAAATGTTAGTGAAGGATTAAGTGCCTGGACATGCAGGCTCTGCCCTCGAGGCTCTCTGACCAACAACAGGGAAAGGTGGAAACACAGCGGCTGCATAAAGCATCTGTAAGCTATGGGAGACAGGCAAGGGTGAGTGAGCGCCCAGGGACCCCACAGGAAGACACCGCATCATCTTGCAAACGACAGAGGCTCTCTGGACAGAGAGATGCCGGCTAAGTCTAGAAGACAAGTATGAGTTAACCCTGAAAAGAAGGAGATCTGAGTTAGTGTTACTATTGCTGCAAGAAATCACCATGACCAAAGCAACTTGGGGGAAAGGGTTTTATTTTTACCTTAGAGTTCTACATCATAGTGTATCTTCAAAGAAAGCCAGGGCAGGAACCAATGCAGATGCTACCGTGTGCCCCACAGTATACCCTTTTGTCCACATTTCTTTGCTAGCAAATGTTCATTGCAATGAGTCATTGGTCTGGTTCCAGGCCTCTGGCTTCTGCTACATCATCAGTTCTGGAACCTCACTGGAACCCCTCTCAGATATCCTGTGCTGTCCTGTGTTATGGAAATCCTATAAATTTGGAACTGTTGGACTGACCCCTTCAAGAACTCCAGCAGTTCATCGATGGGTGGACCAATTCAAAGCCCAGGATCTGGGCCTGGGAGATATCTAAACTAGGCAGCCTGCCAACTCTCCCACACCCACACCACCAGAGTGAGCTCTCCTGCCCTGCTCCTGCTGACCCACCCAATGCTGCAGCCAGCAAGGGATAGAGCCAGAGCCTCTGCTCTCACACCCTCGGGGCTGACTCTATCATGCTGCCCAGGGGAAGTGCAGAGGCTGCTCTCCTGAGTGCTGCAGCTGGGGAAGGACCCTAGCAGGGCCAGCTCTCCCACCCACCAGATGGCAAGGGCAAAGGGAGGGGAGGGGATCTCTCTCTTGTCCATGCCACCGCACAGCTGACAAGAGGTAGGGTCAGATCTCCCATGTTTACACCCTCCAGGCCAGCTTGCCCCCACCAGGGTCAGCTCTATTGTGTTGCCCAGGTGAAAGGCAGAGCCAGTACTCCTGCTCTCATGACCCTAGGGCAGCTTTCCCAACTGCCACAGGTGAAGAGGGGAGGGGGGTGGGGGTATCTCTCCCTGATTCATGCTAGCGCATGGGAGACCAGCAACAGGACTGGCTCTCCCATACTTAGAACCTCTGGGCCAGCTCACCCACAACTCCTGCAACCAGGCCAACTCTATTGTACTTCGGGAGCCCACTCTCCAGACTACTGCAGCTGGCTAGGGGCAGGGGTAGCTCTCTTGCTCACACAACCCTAGGGTAGCTCTCTCATAATGCTGGGAGAAGAGGTGGGGGCCAGTTCTGCACAGCTCTCAGAAATCAGCATGTGCCCTGGCAGCCCAGACCAGGGGCGTTTGCCTGGCCTTTGGTGGTAACAGACCTCTGCTCGTGCAAGTTCGTGGCCACAGATGGCATTACTGGCTACTCACATCAGGTTGACCTTCACTACCCTTGCGTCTCCAGTTCTGCCTCTCTTCATTGTGCCCACCTCTGTTGCAGTAAATCTCTCCAAACCAATTATGCCCTGGCAATGAAAACACAACACAATTAATATGAATACATGAGGTGCACCTGGATTGGGCAGGTCTACCGCTACACTACCATCTTCCACATCTATGAGATCCCTTAGAACTTGTGGTTTCTCAGGCTATGTGCTGTTTTTCTTCTTCCTCCTCCTCTGCCTGCTCTCCCTCTTCTATTTTCTTCTTCTTCTCCCTCTCCCCTTCCGCTCCACCTTCCCTTTTATCTGCCCAATCAGCTCTCCTTTATTTTACAAATTAAGGAGGGAAGCAGGTTTACAGGAAATCACCTGAGTGCTGACTCATTCCTTGTTCACACTCACAGAACAGATTTAACATCAAATATAATTAGCCCTAGGGCTACCCACAACACACCTCCTCTGTTTCTCTTTCTTCCATTTCTCCGCCACTTACTTGCTCCTCATAGTGGCACCCAGGGTCTCTGGTGTCTGGGGTCATCTTGGGAGTGGTCTCAGGGGTGCTGTTATGGCACTGGGCAGGGTTCCTCTCAGGCATGGTTCACTCCCCGGGCCTGCTTATTTTCAGGGACTGTTAGGTTACAAATTGTTCAGATGTCCACAGGTCAGAACACTGAGCACAGACATAGCCAGTCTCCTCGGTCACCTACTGATGCACAGGTGACACAGCAGCCACACCTGCAATGCCTCTAGGGCAGAGCCTACTGGGAAATCGGATGGAAGCACTTTTTTACTCAGAGTCCTTCTTCTCAAATGGCTCTAGCTTGTGTCAAGTGGACATAAACCTAACCAGTACAATTGACCCCTTGTCATTTTGATACACTAGTACAACACTATTTAACAATAGCCTTCCCAGTCAGGCGTGGTGGCACATGCCTGTAATTCCAGCACTCGGGAGGCAGAGGCAGGCGGATTTCTGAGTTCAAGGCCAGCCTGGTCTACAAAGTGAGTTTCAGGACAGCCAGGGCTACACAGAAAAACCCTGTCTCAAAAAACCAAAAACCAAAAAACAAACAACAACAACAAAAAATAATAGCCTTCCCTTTGTCTCCAAGATCTCAGATTAATGTCACAATATAGTTCTGAGATCTCTCTCCTGCCTCTGCTGAAGTCTGGTTGCCCACATGTCCCGCTCTTGCCCATGCAATCATGGCCTCTAAGGCGCACATCAGAAAGCCAGCTCCTGACTTCACAGCTTTAAGTTTTGGACTACAGGGGGAAGTACGTGGTCCTCTTTTTCTACCCACTGGACATCACTTTTGTTTACCCCACATAGATTATCGCTTTTAGCAACCACGCTGAGGACTTCCGAAAGCTAGGCTGGGAGTGCCTGTGGACTCTCAGTTCACCCACCTGGTATGGCTCAATACCCCACGGAAGGAAGGAGGCTTGGGCCCCCTGAATATCTCTCTGCCTGCTGATGTGACTAAAAGCTTGTCCCAGAATTACGGCATGTTGAAAAATGATGAAGGCACTGCTTCTTTATCAGCGATGCAAGGGTGTCCTTCGCCAATCACAGTGAATGACCTACCTGTGGGACGCTCTGTAGATAAGGCTCTCTGCCTAGTCCAGGCCTTTCCATATACAGACAAGCACGGGGAAGTCTGTCCTGCTGGCTGGAAGCCTGGCAGTGACACCATCAAGCCCATTGTGGATGACAGCAAGGAATACTTCTCCAAACACAACTGAGACAGGTAAACATCGGTGAGCCTGAATCTTGGATCTCACCTGTGCCTCTACCTGGATGTCCCGTGCTGGCCCAGAAAACGCATGCTCTTCCTCCACACTCTGAAGGGGCTGGAGTCTAGGCTAAGGCTTTCTTTCTCATTACCCACCTGAAATATGGTGAACAGTGATCCTGCCCTGAGCACACCCAGCTGGGTCCAGGTCAATAGGAAACCAATAAAGTATTATGGACAGTATAAAAATAATAATAATATCACAATATAGACATAGTGCTTTAAAAGTTTCACAGTCTTTACATTTACAATACTTCAAAAATTGTCTCTTTAAAATATCCATTGTTTCTTTTAAAAATCCAAAGTCTTTGTTTGTTTGGTTTTTTTGTTTTTTCAAGACAGGGTTTCTCTGTTTAGCCCTGGCTGTCCTGGCACTCACGAGACCAGGCTGGCCTCGAACTCAGAAATCCGCCTGCCTCTGCCTCCCAAGTGCTGGGATTAAAGGTGTACGCCACCACGCCCGGCAAAATCCAAAGTCTTGAAGGGCATGGTGACACACACTTTTAATCCCAGCAGCATCTGGAAGGTAGAGGCAGGCGGATTTCTGTGTTTGAGCCTCGCCTGGTTCACATAGAATTTCAGAGCAGCTTAAGCTACATAGTGAATCTCTCTGTCTCAAAAAACGAAACTAAACTGAACCCAAAGTCTCTCTGAAAATTCAAAATTTCTTTAAAAGGTCACAGTTTCCTCAACTGTGGGCTCCTGTAAAAAAATTTTTTTTTGGGTTTTTGTTTTATTTTTTTTTGTTTTTGTTTGGTTTTTTTGTTTTTTTTTGTTTTTTGAGACAGGGTTTCTCTGTATAGTTCTGGCTGTCCTAGAACTCACTCTAGAGACCAGGCTGGCCTCGAACTCAGAAATCCACCTGCCTCTGCCTCCCAAATGCTGGGATTAAAGGCTTGCGCCACCAGTTTCTTAGTTCAAAAGGGAAGAACCAGGGCATTGTTACAATGAGAACAAGGCGAATTCAAAGTGCAACAGTGTAAATAACTCAGTACCCATTGTCTGGGATTTAGTCCTGATCTACTCTCCTCCAAAATGGCTTGGTCACGTCTCCAGCTCCAGCCTCTGCAGCACACACAGCTCATCTTTAGGCTCAGGTGAACTCAACTCCACAGCTACCGCTGTCCTTGGTGGCACTGGCTTCTCCAAAATGCTGGGATCTGCTTCAACAGGGCCCCAGACCTTTGTAAGCCCCCAGACCTTAGCACAACTGACTCCATGATGGAAGTATCATTCAGGCTGTAAAACTCAGCACAGAGACAGCAGCACCTGCCAAAAGTCAAACAAAGACCTAATCCATCAAAGCCCACAGTTCTGGGAGTCTCTAAATGAACTAACCTTGGTTTTTGTAGTTCTGCTTCTGGCTAACTGTTCTTGTTAAATGAAGTGTGTCAACCCAGAACATGGCTTTTGTGCTTATATAAGCTCATCCTGAGAAAGGCTCAGGGCTGCACTGGAGTCTGTGTTACCCAGTGTAATTCCTGGCCAGATAATAAAGACCTTCTTGGCTTAAACCTATCTCTCTGATGGATACCCCAAAACAGATGTTGGACCTTCATCAATGGCTCCTTCTGGCCTCTGTTCAGGGACTCCAGCACTGCCACACAGTGCCAAGCCTCAGCTGCTCTCCATGACCCCTGGAGTCCCTTCATGCCTTCAAAACCAGTAGCACATGGGATACACTCCCACCTCACCAAGTTCTGACTGCCAGTGTGAGATGCAGCCTTTGCTATCTTTAGACCACAGTTTCAATCATGTGTGTGCTAACCCCGAGGAAACACTTCCCAGACTTCACCTCAAGGATGCTTCTCTCTCTCTCTCTCTCTCTCTCTCTCTCTCTCTCTCTCTCTCTCTCTCTCTCTCCAACTTTTTATTGCTTCATCATGAGTTTCCCATCATGCACCTTAGGTTCACTCATCTCCCTCTCCCCTCATATCTGCTCTCTGCCCTTGCAACCTCCCCCACACACGGGCAAAAGAAAATAAAACAAACAAACAAGCAAACAAAAACCAAAGAATAAAAACCATCTCGTTGTGGAAGCTGCAGTGTGTCACAGTGCATCCCATAGTACATCCCTCTGTCCACACATCTCACATGCAAAAATTCATTGCAATGAGCCACTGGTCTGATTGGAGGCCTCTGGCTTCTGTGACACTGTCAATATTGGGTCCTCACTGGGACTCCTCCTGGTTACCCTGTTGTTGCCCTGTGTCATGGAGATCCTGCAGCTTTGGAACAGCAGGACTGGCCCTTTCATGTGCTCCAACCATTCACAGATGATGTAGGTTCTGAGGTGGGCCAACTTAAAGCCCTGGATCTGGACCTGGGTTGTAGTTGACCTGGATATCCCGCTGGCTCCCTGAATCAACACCACCAGGGTGAACTTTCCAACATTGCTCAGGCTAACCCATCCAATGTGGACAGCAGCAGGAGGCAGGGTCAGCCCCTCCTGTTCTCATGCCCTGGGGGCTGGCTCACCCACACCCATGCCTTCAGAGCCAGCTCCACTGTGCCACCCAGCTGAGTGGGATACAGATTATCATGTGCTACAGCCAGTGAGGAGCAGAGGCAGCTCTCCCACTCTCACGACCCCAATCCCGGAGCCAGCTCTCCTGACTCCTACAGGAGGAGAAGCCATCACCTTCCTGCCAGCCCCACCCCTCAGCTGAGGAGAGGTGGGGCCAGCACTCCTCTGCACAAGACCTTGGGCAGTTACCTATACCCTGGCCACCAGGGCCAGCTCTGCCAAGGTGCAGGACCAGCTTCCCCAAATGGTACAGCAGGTGAGAGGCAAGGCCAGCTCTCATGACCCCAGGGTTAGATGCATCTTAATCACATGTGAGTCTTCAGACTCAGCTGACTGACGTCTGTTGTCCTAGCAAAGCAAAGGTTTCACTTTAGTGGTTCTGGTCTCTTAGTAATTGTGGCTGATTTCTTCAGTCTAGCTAGCCAGAACCACAGATTCTTAATTTATAATATCAAATAGTTCCAGTAATTTTTAAGGAACTCTCAAATTTCTCTCTAAAACGTCAGAAGTCAGGCCTCCATCATCTGCATTTCTCTCAATGCTCTTGTCTTCCAAAGTTCCCACAAAATAGTCAGCTGAGCTCTTTTCAGAGCTCAAGCAGGGCAGGAACCTGGAGGCAGAAGCTGATGCAGAGGCCAAGGAGGGGTGCTGCCTCCTGGCTGACCCCATCCCTTGCTCGCTCAATCTGCTTTCTTACGGCGCCCAGGACCACCTGCCCAGGAATGGCATCACCCACAATGGGCTGGGACCTCCAGCATCCATTGGTAGTTAAGCGCATGCACTACAGACTTGCTTATAGAAGAATCTTATGAAGGCTTTTTTTTAAATTGAGAATTCCTGTTCTCAAGTGGCTCTCGCTTGTGACAAACCAACATAAAACCAAGCAGGATAGAGGCTGAGACTCTAACTGGCAGAGGATGCCTGACCAGAGAGGAACATGCTCAGAGCAAGTGTCACAGCAGGTGGACAGGGAGGCTGTGGGTGACAGACTAGGGAGACCAAGGGAGGGTAGGAAGGGGCTGCAGAGATGAGGGTGACCCATAGCTCAAGGCCCTGGAAGTGCTAACAGGAGATGGTAAACAATTACTATGCATTTGATAAGTTTATCAGTTAAAAAAGTGGAGGCCATCAAAAACACTAAGAATTATTATTTTTTAAAAAAATAAAGAAACCTCTGCGTATATAGTCATGTAGTTTGATCTTCTTGTGAGAGCAGGGGCTGTCTCTGACTCTTTTTATCTGCTTTTGGCACCCTTTCCTCATCCTGGGTTGCCTTGTTCAACCTTAACCACGAGGGGAGGTGCCTACTCTTACTACAACTTGATTTGCCATGTTTGGTTGCTATCCTGGAGGCCTGTCCTTTTCTGAAGAGAAAAGGAGGAGGAGTGGATGTAGAGGGGAGGCTGGGGAGGATTGGGATTGGAAGAGAGGAGGGAGGGGAGACAGCAGTGGGATGTAAAAGAAATAATTAATAAATAAACAAATAAGAGAAGGCCCAGGGTATAGATCTATCTCAGTGATAGAACACATAGCTACCGTGTTCAAGACTCTGGGTTCTATCCCCAGCATCACAGAAGAAAAGGAATAATGTAGAGGAGGAGAAGGAGGAGAAAGGAGCAGAGGGAGGAGGAGGAGCAGGAGAAGGAGAAAGAGGAAGAAGTGGGAGGAGCAGAGGGAGGAGGAGGAGCAGGAGAAGGAGAAAGAGGAAGAAGTGGGAGGAGCAGAGGGAGGAGGAGGAGCAGGAGAAGGAGAAAGAGGAAGAAGTGGGAGGAGCAGAGGGAGGAGGAGGAGGAAAGGATCAAGTAGGAAGAGGAGGCTGCAGCCTGCAGCTATAAAGGTGAAGACCTGGGTCTGTGGAACCCTGAATCGGAAACTCCCTGGGAAGCTGAAGGGAGGTTTCCCTGGAAAAGCCTGAGGTGAACAAGAATGACCAGCTGCAGGGCTGGTCCTTAGGGAAGCAGTGTGCTCCTTCAAGCTCCTAAACTCTGTTCTGTTCTTCCTGCCTTCCTGCTGTGTTCTGGCCAGAAAAACAGCCTGAGTCTCCAGGATGGCTGAAGGTGTCTGACCTACATTGACACACACAGTAAACAGACAGACAGACAGACAGATAGACACAAACTTTAACCAGGTATGGTGGCACACACCTACAATTCCAGCACTAGAGAGACTGGGGCAGGAGGAGCCAGTGTTTAAAGACAGTCTAGACTACAGAGGGAGAGTCTGTCACGATAGATAAGAAACCCTTCTCCAATTTAAAATTAGATCACCAGAAGACATGTCTGACATCTGTCAGGGTTTAAACAGGAAAGTAATCTGGAATAGGAGTTATGTGTAGGGATTTGTTGTGACATGACTTCGGGGAGAGGGGGGAGCTGCCACCCAGAGACTTCTGGCACCAATCATGGTAGCCAAGAGGATTGCCAAGGAAACATTTAGCACAATTCTGGGGTTGGGGAAGGGAACTGGAACCACATGTGATCTCTGCCTCCAGACATGGCATCGTGGGCGACCTGCAGGCAGCGTGCCCACCTTCACCTCTAGGCTGCATCCTTGCTGGGCTTAGACTCTGAGCAGTTCCTCGGGATGAGGCTACATGTAAAGTGCGGTGTATGTTTTTAACGGGACTGAGGAGACTGCTTACAGACATGATGTGAGGGTGTGAATTTAAATCCCTAGCACCAAGGTCTCATGTAAAACCTGGGTGCTACATGTGTAATTTTAGTGCTGGGATTGGGGTAGAGGCAGGGACCCCTAGAAGTCACTGACCACCCAACCCAGCCCAGTCAACCAGCTACAAGTCCAGTGAGAGACTCTATCCCCAAAAATAAGGCAAAGAGCCGAGGGTGGTGACACACATATTTAATCCCAGCACTCAGGAGGCAGAGGCAGGGGATCTCTGTGAGTTCTAGGCCAGCCTGGTCTCTAGAGAGAGTTCCAGACCACCTAGTGTAGGAGTCTAAGAGTGGCCCCACAAACGACACAAACATTGATCTCAGTCAGACAGGGAAGGCTTATTGAGCGAACACTCTTAAGACTGATCAATCAGGGGCTGTAGCTCAGCGTTCCCGGCTGAGGCTATGACCACCAACTTCTCACAATGAGTTCATGTGCAGTTCTGACTCAAGCTATTTTGACTAGATAGATAGAGCAGCTCTAATTGACCTTTATTCTGATTGGTCCTAAGTGGAGTTTATGGTTGTCAAATTTCTTAGGATTAACAAACCTCAGAACATACAGAACCTTACAGGGTATGTGGTTGGCATGACCTTGCTCTGAGTCAAGTTATTTTTCTATGTCAATGACTGGCAGGCAGATTACAGCAACAATATGAAATAGCTGGTGGGCATGAAACAAAATGGCTGGGGGGAGGGGAGAGGAGGCGGGGCAGGGCTCAACACATCGTGAGACGTTGTTTTCTGAGAAAGAGAGCAAGGAAGGAAAGGTACCAACCTCCTGGCCTCCACAGGCACATAAGCACCTGAACACACGTGCATGTGCACACACACACACACACACACACACACACACACACACACACACTCACACTTTTAGTAGAAGGAAGAATGGAAGCAAAGAGAAGGAAAAAATATTTTCCAGGCAGTACTCATCTGAAGCAAGCCTCTCCTAGCAGCACTTCTTGCAGCTCGGAGAACTCCATTGTCTTTTACGGACTTCCTCTTCGAGCTCCCCCACGGCTCTCTGGTTGCTGTTGTCTCCTCTGTCCCTGTTGGAATACCATTTCCTCTCCCCTTGGTTTGGATTTCTTTCCTTGAATCTCGGGACTTCCTCAGCTGAAGTCTTGTGCTGGAAGCGCATCCTTTAGTAGTCTCATCAGGTTAAAAAGTCAGCGCAGGGGCAGAGTGCACAGTGATGCCAGTCTTCACAGGCCGGGAACTCCTAAATCAGTGTCCCAACCAAGGCGGATTGAGACCATGGCAGAGTGCAGCCACGGAGGATCGCAGCCACGGAGGATTGCAGCCACAATGAATTGTATGTCCTGGAACATGCAGCCTGGAATTGCAGCCATGTGGATTGCAGCCACGGCGGATTGCAGCCACGGAGGATTGCAGCCACGGCAGATTGCAGCCATGGCAGGTTGCAGCCACAGCAGATTGCAGCCACGGCAGATTGCCCTCCAGCGCCTCACTCACCTTGCTCTTCAGAGGACTCCCTTTGTCGTCATGGCGAGAACCCTGCTGCTCCTGGTTTTGTTGTTGTTGTTGTTTGGTTTGGTTTGGGTTTTTTTTTTTTTTTTTTTTTTCCCCGAGACAGGGTTTCTCTGTATAGCCCTGGCTGTCCTGGAACTCACTCTGTAGACCAGGCTGGCCTCGAACTCAGAAATCCGCCTGCCTCTGCCTCCCGAGTGCTGGGATTAAAGGCGTGCTCCTGTTTTATAGCCTCCCTCTTTCGTTTCCTTGGTTCGTTCCTTCTGTCAGAGCCCACCTTTCCTCAATGGCTTCCAAGAATCATGTGTAGAAGTTGTGGGTTAAAGCTTTGGTGATTTCCATGTGTGAAGCAGTCTCACTCATGCCTGATGCACTGATGCCACTGCTTCTCAGTCCCCAGCACCCTCCTCTTCCATTAAAAACCCCTGCACTGTGGCTGTGTGGGCCAGTCACAATGCCGGAGTGAAGCAGAGCCGGGAATGTCCTGCCTTGGGCTTATCCACAATAGGTGGAAGAGCTTTGGTCCTCTGGGCTGGGATTCCCTGAGGACAGTCCAACCAGCAACAGGTACCGACCTCAGGGAGTCACCTCGAGTGCTGTGCTTGTGGGCACCCTAGAGATAAGCAGTGACCCTGGGGGAGGGGATAGGTGAGGCATACCCTGCCCCGACCCTGAACTCTCCAGCTCTCCTTCAGTTAGAGTATCACAGGAAGCCCCAGGAGGTCACATCATGACTTCCCACCATAAACCCCA
This sequence comes from Mus caroli, assembly GCF_978045245.1. NCBI lineage: Eukaryota > Metazoa > Chordata > Mammalia > Rodentia > Muridae > Mus > Mus caroli. The sequence continues at coordinate 70,025,656 of NW_028227273.1, read as the reverse complement.
CATCTAGGTTGAATTCTTGTCATGTGCTCTTGAAAAGGAGTCACAAGAGAGTGAGTTCCAGGACAGCCAGGGCTACACAGAGAAACAACAAACAAACAAACAAAAAAGGAAAAACAAACAAACAAAAAGAATATACAACGTGACCCTGTCTCAAAAATTAATAAAGGGTCGCCGCAGCAACCACTCTCTGCCTGATGGTCATGCACAGCACAGTGAACCCAAGGAGTGGCCAGCAGAACAGTGGCTTCTTCAAACGGACCTACTGGTGACGGGTCACCTGCTGCCACCGAGGAACCCAGATAAGGAGGTCAGCCAGTTCCTCCTGCCTTCTGTTTTTCATAACCCACGCACACAACGCACGCTCCATCCACAGTGGGGAACAATCATGGAGGAAGAGACTTCCCTTTGAGAATAAAATGGGAGGCCAGAACCAAAGTCTTTTGGATAAAGCACCACAACGGACTACGCACTAGCACTAACCCGTTTGGCTGCCTTCCTTCCCAAGGCACAGATCTTTCCCAGCATGGGAAAGACCTCCCTCCCTCCCTCCCTCCCTCCCTCCCTCCCTCCCTCCCTCCCTCCCTCCCTCCCTCCCTCCTTCCCTCCCTCCTCCCTTCCTCCCTTCCTCCCTCCTTCCCTCCCTTTTGACCCATTTTCACTCTTCCACCATACACTCAATAAAATAAAATAAAATAAAATAAAATAAAATAAACGAAAAAAGAAAAAAGAGAAGGAGTCACATGACTTCAGAACCTCTAGGCACGGCCAGACACAGTAAGCCTTTCTTCTTGGGTGCTATTGCTGCAACTGTTCTGACACTAAAATTTTTTGGTCAGGTATGGTGATAAACAATTGCAATTCCAGTAGTCGGGAAGCTGAGGCAGGGAGTTGACACAAATTTGAGACCATTCTAGGATACATAATGAGTATCAAATTAGGACTACATGCTAAGCCATTGCTAGCCAAGCCATGGTGGCCCATGCCTACAGTCCTAGCACTCAGTAGGCAAGGCAGGCCAATCTCTATTAGTCTAGCCTGGTCTACAGAGTGAGTTCTTCAACATCCAGGGCTACACAGAAAAACCCTGTCTCAAGGGAAAAGGAGGAGGAAGAGGTGGGGGAGGAAAAGAAGGAGGGGGAGGATGAGGAAGTAGAAGACAGGGAGAGTGTTCAGTTTCAAACCCAGGACCATGCGCTGAGGTGCCTATTTAAGATATCAAGACAGACCTGGCCTCCAAGTTCTCTCAGCAAACCTGTTACAGCGTGTGGCTTCCTACCCTGAACTCTCTAGCCCAGGGGCTGGGATGCCCTTCCCATAGAGGTTCTTCCTTATCTAATCCAGACATTTTGGTTACCTGGCACCTGCTCCCCCACCCAACCCCCAACCTTGGCCCAGCTCAGCATGGTCAGGTCCACTCTGGATTCTCTCAGATGTCCATGTCCCTGCCCCTGCCTATGCTCTCTCACAGGTCTCTAATAAACTTTCTCCACCACACCTAGGAGCAGTCTCATCCTTTCCTTTTTATTATTATTTTTTCATCCATCAGGTGACAGGGAAGAAGAAAGGAAGTGGTTGTTGATCCCGCTGGTTGGGAATAAGATCACTAAGCAACTTAAAGCCACATTTGAAAGAAGTTTTAATAAATTACTGGCCAGGTCCAGACCCAGATTCCCAGGAAAATGGCCCTGGTGACATTTTGCAGGGGCTTAAAAAGCAAACTCCACAATTCCCCACATTTCACATCAGATCCACTCAGGGGCAAGCATACATTCTTCCATGTTTGCTGCCTACGGACCTCCCTGCCCACATGTGATCAAGCCCATCTGGAGTGGTTGGAAGTCAAACAAACTTGTTTAGGGACATGAAAACACACACACAGCTTGTCACCTCCCGCAAACAATAAACATTTCAGGAAGTATCTGACCTTGGGCAGGAGCTTACAGGTCACAGGCATTTTTGGTTCATGGATCTCTTAGGCAAAGTAATTAAGACTTAAAACATAACTTTGGCTCTCACAGAGGAAGGCAATTTAACACTTTTTTCTTTTCTTTTTTCTTTTTGTTTTCTGTGTTGTTACTGTTGTTGTTATGTATTTTGAGACAGGTTTTCTATGTGTAGCCGTGGATGTCCTGGACACTTTGTAGGCCAGGCTTCCTTCAAACTCAAAGCTCTGCCTTCCGAGTGCTGGGATTAAAGGACTGTGAAATTATTTTAAAAAATATGTGGGCAAGGGTCAGGGTGACAGGGGATGGGTGGCAAAATATACCCCTGAGAAATTATGCCACACAACAAATCAGGTGTAATGTTTATTTGGGGAGGAAGGAAGAGTGGAGACCTGGGGGATACAGACAGACAGACAGGAAGACAAAGAGAGGTGCCAGAGAGCAGAGAGCAGAGAGGCATGGAGGAAGGCAGAGAGAGAGAGAGAGAGAGAGAGAGAGAGAGAGAGAGAGAGAGAGAGAGAGAGAGAGAGAGAGAGAGAGAGAGATCTGGGATGGCTGGAACCCTCTTATCCAAAGCAGAAACCTGACACACCTGGCGGGAGACAGATGATGATCTAAGCAGCTGCCAGGTCCCTGAGAGCAGCCCAGTGTCATTGCCTGTGTATTAACAGCGGTGTGTGCCACCACTTGGCTAATTTAACACTATTTTGATAGGGGCTAGAGAAGTAGCTCTGCAGTTAAGAGTGCTTGTTGCTTTTTCAGAGGACCCAAGTTTGGGTCCAGTTAAGTCTGAAAGGGCCACACAGACACCACCAGCACATATGCAATTGGCAGGAGTGTTCGTATTTCCCAAAAGCAAGAAGACCTCACATAGGGGTTGGCCACTTACAAAAATGGCGACAACCCCAGGCAAAAGCACGTAGGCCTCTTTATAAGAACTAGGGGAATTTTAGCTAGGGCTAGGTAATCTAAAACGTCATTGGTGTGTGCTGGGGATGTTACGTGGGTCCATTTCTGACTGGCTTGTGTCCAGGTATCAATGGACTGCATTCCTGTGTCATGAACGTATAACCACAGGCTGAGATACTCAGACCATATAAGGCTGCCCAGCACAGATGGCCCATCCTGAGACATGATATTTCCCCATCCTTGTGGGTATCTCCGGGCTGTTTCTTGGATGGGGGTTTCATGCCCTTCTTCCTGGTGACTTATGGCCTAACTCCTGGGACTGATGAATTGGTGGTGGTGGTAGTGGGGCTATGGTCAGTTCCTAAAACAGATGACTTTTCTTTTTAAGTCAGGCCTAGCCCTAAAATGGAGTTTATGTCATCTTCTCAGGACCCAGGACCCACACCTTGAACTCACAGGGATCCACCTGCCTCTGCCTCTGCCTCTGCCTCTGCCTCCTCTGCCTCTGCCTCTGCCTCTGCCTCTGCCTCTGCCTCTGCCTCTGCCTCTGCCTCTGCCTCTGCCTCTGCCTCTGCCTCTGCCTCTGCCTCTGCCTCTGCCTCTGCCTCTGCCTCTACAACAAGTTTTTAAAAAAACAAATTTGTTTTGTTGCAGATGGGGAAGGTTTCACTATGTAGCTCAGGCTAACCTTGTTTGCTTCTTTTGTTTATTGTTTTGTCTTGTTTTTATTATTCTGTCCCAGCCTCCTGACTGCTAGAATTATAGAATTACAGGTAAGTTTAGTTGTACAGATTAACATCTTTAGTCAAATGTTTTTTTCATAGCTTGGGCTACATAGTGAGTTCAGGGCTAGCTTAGGGTACATGACCATTTCTGAAGATAAAAAAACAATTCCCAAAGGCCAGTTCCATGCTCACCCTCTGACCTACTTCTCTGCAGCCTTGCCTAAGAGCATTCCTCCAGACTTTGCTAACCTGTGAGTGGCAACTGAGCTCTCTCTGCTTTGATTTGCATTCATTTAATTACTGAGGTGAACATTTCCCAGCAGGTATGTTAGCCAAATTAGCTTCCTCTTTGTTGCTTGTCTCTGTTCTTCACCCACTTCACCTTTAGGATTCAGGAGGTTTTGTTGGGTTTTCTTTGTTGTGTTTTGTTTTGTTTTCTAATTTCTTTGAGCACCCTGAGTAACAATGGTGTTGCCATCCAGCCAGATTTCCTACACTGATTTTTCCCTATTGTTTACCTTTCTATTTGTAACCCGTGTTTGTGCTTTTAACTTGTGGCCATAGCTCTTTTCTTCTGTGAGAGCTAGTGTGACTTCCAACCTTGACAATGCTCTAGGAGACCAGCGAGACAGCTCAGCAGGAAAAGGAGCTCTCCACTAAGCTTGCCGACCTGAATTCCATCCCTGGAACCCACCTGGTGGGAGGAGGAAGTTGATTACTGAAAGTTGTCCCTCTGGCTAACCACCCTCCCCCTCACATGCACACACATCATCTCATGAATTAATGAACATAATAACATTAAAAAAAAAAAAAAGACAAAATGCTCCAGAAAGCTCCTGTCATCAGACTCCCTCAGCCCCTCTGTGTCCCTTCGTAGAAGCATCTACCCTGCTGTTGCTCACCTCACTGGCTGTGTACTCCGGGTTGGGGGGGGGGTGTAGGATTGGGGAGGGGTCCGGCTTACTGCTAGTGGGAGGGACCCACATGGTTTCTCAAGAGCCCAGCTTCCTCTGGACCCACATACCTCACTTCTGCTGCTCACCCAATGTCAAGGCAGAGCTGTATGCAAAGTACTTGCTGTTAGAAGAGGAGGAGGGAGAAGAAAAGATAGGAAGGGCTCCACGAGGAAGCCCTTAGCTTCTAAGGGTCACAAAGTGCCTCAAAGGTAGGGCAAATGGATCACTGGATGTCTGTCTGATGTGTGGCCATCCGATTGCTTTGAAACACTACAGTTATATAAAAAGAAGACCTTTTTCCTCAAATAGAAGGTCTCCCTGCCATGCCCACGCTGCAGGGGGAGCCCTTGCTTCTGTGTCTTCTGCAAAGCAGACAGGGACCACACAGGAGTGGCGACGGTCACCAGGGAGCTACACTCTGCACAGCCACCCGGGGAGACCAAGGTCCCTGCACTTCGTGTGACCCTGCGCTACCCTGTTGGGCAATTGACCTCCCCTGGCTCACATCAACAGAGGGAGACGCTGCACCCTCTGCTCCTGCGGGAAAACTGAGGCAGGGCCAGGCCCACTGTCCAGCGCTGTTCCCTGGCCTGGCAGGATCGGATGTGAGACGTTCAGGATATGGTCCTGCATCCTGACTCCTCAACTTGTAGGGAGTGGCCTTCAGAACTTCTGTCCAGCTCTGCCCCAAACAACTTCCTCCCAGGGACACTTCCGCCGTGGCCTCAAGTCTGGGAGCCTGACGGGCGGGCGCACCCAGGGCAGGAACCGGACCTTACCGATCACTACGCCGCCTTCCCAGAACAGCTCTTGCCGCGCCTAGAAGGTGCAGTTCCAGACTGGCAGGGGCGGGGCAAAGGTTCCTATTCCCTGAGCCAATCTGCAGGTGTGTGTGTGTGTGTGTGTGTGTGTGTGTGTGTATGTGTGTGTGTGTGTGTGTGTGGTCCAAGAGCATCAGCAGGGGCCGCAGGAGCCGGCCAAAGTCCCTCTTTCTTGGTTGCACAAGCACCTTGACCTTAGTTCTTCAAAGTCTACGCTCCCATCAGGGTATAAATCAACCTTGAATTGCAGGTGTCAGATAAAAAGTAGGTGCTCAACAAGTATTTGATGAATGACTGAATGAATGAATAAACGAATGAACGAACGAATGAACAAACGAATGAATGTATGTATGAATGAATGAATGAATGACATAGAAGGTCTCTTGGATGGAGTAGACTCTGCCAACTTATGTAGGACCTGTGGTCAATTGAGGAAGGTAGTGAGTCCTCTGTGGTCTGCTGAATCCTGAAGTTACAAAGGAAGGGGTCTGGCCCCTGGAGTTCAGGGCCGGGTCATAGAGTTGGTGTTCTGGGTACCTCCTTCCTGCCAAAGAGGAGCTGGGCAGGCAGGGTTGACAGGTTGGGTGGCATAGCCGAGCTGACACTCATCTCCAGCATAAAACCTCACTTCATGGAGCCTGAACCTCCGTAGTACTAAGGAGAGCTTCTGTCACCTCTGACCAGGACTCAAACGTCCACCAAGCCAGAGAACATGAGGCAGCCCCACATCGCTGCCCTACTGCTGCTGCTGCCGCTGCTGCTCAGATCTGGTGAGTTGCAGTGGGGGCGGGGGAGTCCTGCTGCCATCTCTCTCTGTAAGGGCCCCTCTGTTCTGCTCTGACTTCCACCGGAGCCCCCCAGTCCCTGGGCCTGCCTGAGTCTAAAAGGAATCTCTTCTCAGTGATGGGGTTCCCAGAGAATATACTCAGTGCCCAGATATTCCACCTCAGAGACCTGACTGGGGGAGGATGCTGTGGGAAGGTCTGGCAGAATATGTGGTCGAGGCCTTGAGAGGACCCCAAGTCAGGAGCTTGGCTAGAGCCACACCCCCATCAGGCTCTCACTGTGTGTCATGCTCTGAGCTAGAGGCCTTTCTTCCTATTCCACAGATGATAGAGCCTCAACACCTGTAAGATTAGAACCCAGGCCTGCAGACTTCCAAGTCCCTGGGCTTATGTGAATTGTGCTTGCTCTCTGAGCCTAAGAACTTTCAGAATCTGCCTGAGGCTCAACAGAGAGCTGGGGACAAGAGCTGCAGGCTGCAGAGGGTCCCAGCTCCTGCCTTCAGAGGGAGAAGCAGCCCCTGTCCATTTTGCACAGGGGTCAGCAAGTTCTAGCCAGGTGCTCTGCCTACCATGTTTCCTGTGGGATGGGCTCCTCACTACCAGGGAAACTCTCCCACATTCCTGGGCCAGATGAGCTAGCTCAGCAGCCAGCATGCTTCCGTGTCCTCACCTCACCTCCCTGGGCCAGGCCAAGTTTCCCCAGGCCGTGTCTCAGTCAGGGCTGGGGTTAGGAAGACATGAGTGGGTAACTCTGTGGGGATGCCCCCCACCTCCCCCAAAGTCAAGGAATGTTTTTGTCCATGACCTCTAGCAGCAAGAAAGCCCATTTCCTTTGGGTGTGACACTGCTGGCTCTTGTGGGTGGATCAATCGAGGTCACTGCCAAAGCAGAAATGGCAGTCTGCCCTTGGCTCACAAACTGCTGGAACCTGAGGCTGGACCCCCGGTGACATGCTCACTTCAGCCCAGGGTGACGAGCACCCCAGGAATCCTCTGGCTGGTCTCACCTTTTCTCAGACCTTAGCTATTCCCACCAGGGATCCAGGATGGACATAGACTGCCCTTAGGACATGGAGAGACTGAAGGACCAAGCTGCAGGAGAGACAATGAGTGACAGGAGACTGGAGGGAGGGAGAATGCACAGAAGGATCTTGCAAGTTCCAGGAGGGAGGAGGGGGAGGAGGGGGAAGGAGGAGGGGGAGGAAGAGGAGGAAGAGGAGGAGGCAGCTTGCAGTGGATCTGTGCCCTTGGCAATGTTGCAAGTTGGTTCTTGGGGCCTGGAGATCAGTTCCAATTGAGTTCTAACAAGATGGGGACTGTCTTTGGTCATATTTTCATTTTACTTTATATTATTTTGAGATTTTATTTTTATTTTATATTAAGATTTTATTTTTATTTAATGTATATCTCTGTCTCTGTATTTCTTTGTCTCTCTGTCTGTCTGTCTGTCTGTCTGTCTGTCTCTCTCGTGTGTGTGTGTGTGTGTGTGTGTGTGTGTGTGTCTGTGCCTAGACGCTTGTGTGTTTAAGTGAAGGTAGTTTACCTGTGAGACCAGAAGGGGTTGCTGGACCCCTGGGTGCTGGGAACTGAACTAGGAATCTCTCTTAACCAACAAGCCATCTCTCCCGCGCTTTATTTATTTATGTTTATTTTTTACTTATATGAATGCTTTATCTGCACGTATGCATGCATGCTATGTACATGCAGTGCCTATGGAGGCCATTAGAGGGCATCAGATCTGCTGGAACTGGAGTTACAGTTGACTGTGAGTCACAACATGGGTGCTAGGACCTGACCCCAGGTCCCCTGCCAGGGCTCTCAACCATTAAGCCACTTCATTTATCCTGAAACAGGGTCTTACAACATTGCTTCAACTGGCCAAGCACTCATTGGGTAGCTCAGTCTGGCCTTAAACTCTAGGCAATCCCCCTGCCTCTTGAGTGGAGAGCACTGGGTAACAGCTATGACCCACTATATACTATGCTTTGCATTGTAAAGGGCACCTTATGAACATGTGCTCACAAGCCACACAAGCCAGGAGTCCAGAGCACAATCCCTACTTCCCAAGACCATCACATGTGATCCTATCTGCTTGATAACCTGCTTTGAGAAACATCTGCTCCTGCCCTCAGCAGTAGCTACCTCTTGTTCCTCTATGTTCTGGTTTCCTTGGGTTTCTGGCACTGTGATAAAATATCATGACAAAAAAGTAACCTGGGGGATAAAGGGCTTTGTTTTAGCTCGCTATTCCAGGTGGCAATCCATCATTTCAGGGCAACAGGAACCCGAAACAGCTGGTCACATCCAGAGTCAAGAGGAAATGAATATATGTATATTCACTATTTATGTTTAGCTCCATTCAGAACCAACCTACCCCCTGTGACTAGGGAATGGTGCCATCCACAGTGGGTTGGGTCTTCCTACATCAATTTACTTAAGATAACCGTCCACCACTCCATAGGTGTACCCACAAGCTGACCCAATGTAGATGATCCTCTACTGAGACTGTTCCTAGGTGACTCTAGCTTACAGCATGGTGACCACCACAGCCTGTCCACAACTGAACTCTACCCCATCATTAAGCCCACAGTCTGGATTTTGGCTCCCTGTAGCATTGCACATGGCATGACTAGGAGCTAGCTCCACAGGAAGAGGAATCCTGTGACATCCTTAAGGGCTCTGGGCACCACAGGCCATGTATGGCTCAGCATGGCCATTTACTGTCCCTTTGACCCTCAGTATCCCAGAATGGTTTTCTCTTCATCCCTCCCTCTGGGCTCAAGTAGTGGGGCTTAGAGAAAATCTGGCCAAGCAGGAGAGACCTGACCATGCCGAAACCCGTTCAGTTCCCACAGACCTGCCCAAGGGATCAGTAACTAGGAGGGTGCAGCTAAAGGTCTGGGGGTGCCTGGGCTTGAATCTAAGTCTGGAATGGAGTTTATGGAGGTCAGGTGAAGAGTGATGAACCCCAGGAAATGGACCCCATTCCAGGTGCCCTTAGAGCTGCCCTATCCTCTTCTCTACGTGTGTCCTCACCTTGATGGTAGTCCAGCGGAGACAGTCAATGTAGTCACAGTTGGCAAGAGGGCTCAGTCCTCAGGAAGTACAGTCCTCTACAGTCCTGCGAGGTTGTTGAAGCCAACTCTACTCCCTTGAGAGCAGAGAGTGACCATGGGTGTCTGGACCTCAGTGGGACTTGGAGAGAAGTTGAAGAAGACTTGGTCATTCTAAAAGACCGAGAGGAGACAAATCCGAGAGGAGCCCTGATGGACAAGCTGTGGAAGCAGCCTCCGGGGTTTCCTCTGTCATTCAGAGCTGAGCCTTCAGAGAGTGAAGAAAGAGAGACAGACTCCACATCTCTAGAAGTTGAGGCCCATGCACTATCTACACTTTCATACTTCAAGGCAAAAACAGGGGTGCAAGGTGGAAGAAGAGATCCCTGTGTGGACAAAAAAAGTGTCAACCTGCTCCAAGCAGATCAAGCCACATAGCCATAGAACTAGCTTCCCTGGTTGCTCTTCCTTGTCATCAATGGACAGGGACCCTCTGATGAGGTAGGAGCAGGCAGTAACAGACCTTGGCTTGGTAAAGATGGCTGATGACCCCCTTTGCTTACTTGCAGGGACTGAAGGGGCCAGGACTCAGAGAGGTAAGTGGGATCAACTGAGGCACAGGAGTGGCTGGACACTTACACACACACACACACACACACACACACAGAGGGGGGGGGACAAAAACAGGAGAGATGCATGGGGTAGCAGGAAAGCCAGCCAGAGTGGCCAAGCAGAACTAGAATCCAGAAGGTAGTGGAACAAGGTCCAGGATAGGTGACACCTTCGGTGCTGTGCCATGACTATCCTTTGGCTCATCAACCCCATGGAAGACATGACATATAGCCATTCTTCAAGGACCTGTGTCAAGCTCTGGGTGTGAATTTTCCATGTCAGCTCAGTCTTCCTGATCCTGGGTTGAGTCTTGTCACCTTGTTATAAGTGAGAGGCCTGAGGTTCCTGGGAAGGCAGAACTAGAAAGAGTTAGCCTGTATCAAAAGCCTCTGATCTGCCAATATCCTGAGCGGCTCAGGGACCAGAAAGGGCAGAAAACTGACAGAAAGGGAGAGCTGGCAGGTGGAGTTTTGGGTGGAGCTGGAGCCGTAGAATCAGCCCCCTCCCTCAGAGAGTGATTCCATGTTCTTCCAGCCTGTGGGCATCCAAAGATGTTCAACCGGATGGTGGGCGGGGAGAACGCCTTAGAAGGTGAGTGGCCCTGGCAGGTCAGCATCCAGCGCAACGGAATCCACTTCTGTGGGGGCAGTCTCATCGCACCAACATGGGTCCTCACTGCTGCACACTGCTTCTCCAAGTAAGTGGCCCTGGCCCTTCCAGCTTCTCACCACGGCTTGGGACAAGACCGAGCCTGTGCACAACTGTTCAGCACCACGGACAGCACCATAGTCATTGCACACACCCCCACCCCCACCCCATGCCTTGTCCAGTAACACCCACTGTCTTCCAAAGTTTTCCTTTAGGGATCGGGACAGATAGCCCAGTGTACTGGCTGTTCTTGTAGAGGACCAATGTTCAACTCTCCATATCTACATGGTGGCTCACATCTTCCTATACCTCAAGTTCCAGGAGATCCACACCCTCTTCTGGCTTAAGCAGGCTCCAGGCATGCACACAATGCATAGACACATGTGCAGACAAAACATTCATACATATACATAAAATAATTAGAAATTTCCCTTTGGGTCCAACCCTATGCCTGGAAGCTGCAACTACTGCCTCAATTCCTGCCCCACCAGCTGCTCTGTCAGTGATACCTGGGGTCCTGTTCTAACAGGCCCCCCGACCCCCACCCCCCACATACACACACCAATCCAGAGCTCTCTCTCTCTGGTTTGGGGGTATCAGATAAGCCTAAGATTTGGAGCAGAATGTCCCTCTTCCTTACCCCATTTAAGATCATCTCAGAAGACAGTTTCCCATCCCACTCGTCCACGTGAGACACCTGGCCTCAGATTTTCAGGGTCTCCACACATACCTCTTTCCTCACGGATCTGCAATTCCTCTTTCCCCTTTGTTTTGTCCATTATTGTGTGTTTGGGGGGAGGGGCACGTGTCTGGTGTACTTGTGGAGGTCAGAAGACAACATTTCAGAGTTGTTTTCTCCTGTCATGTTTTGTCAGTGTGTGTGTGTGTGTGTGTGCGTGATAAAACTTGGGCATTTACGCTTGCACAGAAAGCACCTGTACCTGCTGAGCCATCTTGCCAGCCCTTGCAATTATTTAAAAAAGCTCAGAGGTGGTCTACCTGGGGCTCAGAGGCAGGCCTTGGGCTCATTGTACCTCATAGGTTTATGTGTGTTACAGCAGGCTTTTTCAGGTAGGACTTAAGTCTCCCCATCTTACAAATGAGGAAACTGAATCACAAGGAATTTGTTGGGTCACTTACCCATGGTCACCTGGTAGCCAGGGAAAGATGGGTGATTTTCAGTTTTTACAGCCTTTATCACGAGTGCAAAGAGATGTGTCAGATACTGCAGTGGACCAGAACCACCTACCCACTGTGGGTCCCTCTCCTCATGGAGGAGGGTACCCACACCAGTTCTGCTCTTCCCATTAGCACTTCGGACATATCCATATACCAGGTCCTGCTGGGGGCACTGAAGCTGCAGCAGCCAGGACCACACGCCTTGTATGTCCCCGTGAAGCAGGTGAAAAGCAATCCTCAGTACCAAGGCATGGCCTCCAGTGCCGACGTGGCTCTGGTGGAGCTGCAGGGGCCCGTGACCTTCACCAATTACATCCTTCCTGTGTGCCTTCCTGATCCCTCGGTCATCTTTGAGTCCGGCATGAACTGCTGGGTCACTGGCTGGGGCAGCCCCAGTGAACAAGGTGAGGGGGACTGAGCTAGAGGAGGAAGGGAGATATGGCTTAAGAAGGGCCAGGACAGCTTTCCTGTTGATACTGGTATACACCATCTCTATTCACATGGGTGGGGCAGGTAAGAATGGAGCAGGTGCTGTAGTCGGAACTGCTGTGCATATGGGAACCAGGAGGGGGAGACAAGCAGGCCTGGGACTAATGAGGGAAAACACAGTCCCATTAAGTTCTGAGGAAGCCCAGGGAGGGGCAGAGTGAGCTGTGGTTCTTGAGAACCCAGAGCCTCAGGATCCTGATTACAACTGTCCACTGAGCTGCAGGCTCTTTCCCTCCCCAGACCGACTACCCAACCCACGGGTCCTGCAGAAACTTGCTGTGCCCATCATTGACACGCCCAAGTGCAACCTGCTGTACAACAAAGATGTCGAGTCTGACTTCCAGCTCAAAACCATCAAGGATGACATGTTGTGCGCGGGCTTCGCAGAGGGCAAGAAGGACGCCTGTAAGGTAGGGGGTTATGGCAAAGGCTGCAGACCAGCTCTCAACCTGTGGTTCTTCACAACTTTGGAGGTCAAACAACTCGTTCACAGGAGTCAAATATGAGACACCTTACATATCAGATGTTTACAATTCATGAGTGGCAAAATTAGTAGTAGCAATGAAAATAATTTTATGGCTGGGGGGTCTCCACATCAGGAGGAACTGTACTATAGAAGGGTTGGGAACCATTGTTCTAGAGGGAGCTCAGTCCAGGTCGAGGGTAGACTGTGGTTCCATTAGCTGGCATGATAAGCAAGTCTTGGATCTGAAATGGGGGCCCAGAAGCCGCAGTTCCAACAAACCCCACACTGGGCGTATGCCACTGGCAGGCAAGCTGGGACAGCAGCAATGTGCAGGCTCATCCATGCACAGGGCCAGAGCAGCAATGGCCAGTGGGGAGGCTCCTTGGAAGGAGCTTTGTGGTGAGCAGAGCACCCCAGGGTCTTCGTGAGGCCAGGGTAGGTTCTGATGGCCCTCTGCTTCCCCACAGGGTGACTCTGGAGGCCCACTGGTCTGCCTTGTGGACCAGTCATGGGTGCAGGCTGGGGTGATCAGCTGGGGAGAGGGTTGTGCCCGTCGGAATCGCCCAGGTGTCTACATCCGTGTGACTTCTCATCACAAATGGATCCACCAAATCATCCCAGAACTGCAGTTTCAGGGGAGAGCCGGCAGCCAGCAGCAACAAAAAGACTCCCAAGGTCAGCAGCGCCTGGCAGGGAACTCCGCCCCCTGCCTGGCTGCCCATGCAATGGTGCTGGCCCTGGGAGCACTGCTGCTCAGGATCGTCTAGGGCTGCCCAGCCCCGCAGGTGGAGCCCCACCCACTGTACATTTGTAAATACTGTGTCCCCGTCTGCCATGCCAGCTGCTTTTATATATGTTCACCTCCAAAAAAAAAAAAAAAAAAAGAAAAAAGAAAAAAAAGAAAAGAAAAAAAGAATCGTGGACTGTGTGGGGATCTTGGCAGGGCTTTAAAGGCCACAAGCTATGTGCTGGAAGATTTAGAGGGCATGATTCCTAGTAAGATGGGACCCTTGCAGGCACACTCAAGCTAGAATGCTCCTGAGCCAGTTGCCCCGTTGTCAACCCACAGCTGTCTCACTGATGCGTGTCCCACTTCAGCACTGTGGACAGTGAGCGGGTCACAAGGGCTTCAGTAGGAACCACGTGGAAGATAGGCGGAGGCACATGCTGGGGCACAGACCCTAGTCCCACCCAACCTCTCTAACATCATCCCACAAAGGACCCGTGCATTCTTATAACACTTCAGGAGTCCCCTTCAGGGGCAACACACACTTGATGTTCTTTCCTTGATCTCTGAGGCTCCTTTTCTACTGGACCATTAACCTCAAACTTCTCACTTTCTAGTAACACAGTAGGGGAGTGGAAAGGACCCACACTCCTCTCACACCCAGCTGCATGTACATACTCATATGCACACTCACCCTGTTATTTACTGAATAGGTAACTGTCAGGTATGGTAGCCCACACCTTTAGTCTCAGCATCCAGGAAGCAGAGGCAGGCAGATCTCTATGAGCTTGAGGTCAGCCTAATTAATATCGTGTCAGATCAGCTTGTTCCAGGCTACAGAGTGAGACCATGTCTCAGGGAAACCAACCAACCAGAATGGACCACTTAGCCCTTACTGTACACCAAACATGCATGAGGAGCCTCCCAGAGCTCCTCTTCCCACTGGCTGCTCAGTGGCCTCCGAGGATAGGCTGTTGAGTGCCTTCTCTAGGCCAGATTGGTTGGCTAGCCTTCTACTCTATAGAGGTACACTGGAGTCCATACAAGGATGCAGGGCAGGTTGTAGGGACGTAAGCTCTAGGTCATCATGATCGCTAAGCATTAGTATGAGGCACAAAGGCTTTGAGACTGACCTCAGCATCAATTGTTGATTTTGCCCTAGGAAACATGGCTCTGTCCCAAGGTGCTGGGTGTTGCCTTTCCACATGGATTCGGAAAGCTGCATGTGGGCCCTGGTTCTTTGTTCCTTTGGGCCCATGGGTACCATTCAAGCAGAGGTGTGGTCCTGTCCACAAGAAGCACCTTGGTAGAAGCCCAGGCACAGGCTCTGCACAGAGTCCTGTAGGTTCGTACCTACTTGGGGATGCCGCATACACTGCCTCTCCTGTCCCCACTGCTGGCTTCCCAGAATCATCAGAACAGTCCGAGCTGTGCCTTGTCCCTCTCCAGACACCCTTGTGGCTGAGAGGCTGTCTGAGGGTGACAACAGACTGCTAGCCTTCTGCACAGACATGCCATATTCTGGGCCATGAGGCAGGTCAGCATTAGAGACCTCTCAGAGCGGGATCCAGACCCTTCACCCTACTTGTTCTCAGGCATTCACAGGGTACCTCACAGCCCAGATAACTGAGCACTGTACAGGAGCCCCACGCATATCTCAGCTTGGGCAACAGGACAGCCTTGTTAGTACCCTTAGGCCAGCAATCTGGCTGGGTTGACTGTACAACAGGACACAGGATATACAAGGGTCAGGGGCTGCACAGCAGAGACATCCCTGTTGACTGTGGGAAGCAAGTCCTCAGGGAACCTGGAAGAGGCTTTGCTCTAGAAGCAGAACTTCTGGTCTACCAGGACACACTTCCGGATTGACAACACTTCTCCACACACTTCAAGATATTCACAGTTGCTGAACACATTCATAAATACACAATTTTATTTACTATTTCCAGGGGAAACTTAGGCATTAAACTGTAAGCTGATAAAATATGGATACCTAAAAAAGTATAAAAGTATAAATATCCCCTTAGGATTTTAGTGAATTAAGTTTTAATATCATTAAATTAAAAAAAAAAAAACAGAAACAAAAAACCCCAGAAGCCTATCTATTGTCAAAGTCATAAATCAAACAATGCTAAGTGTCCAGCGACTCCCCAGAGCATTCCCCATGGCCAACAGCAGAGCTACTGCCCCAGAGTGTGCTGGGGAGGACAGGGCTGCTGAGGCTCAACCAACCCCATAGACAGGTTTTTATGAATCATTAAGCCACACATTAACAACATACAACAGACCTTAGGAAAGGAGGAGGTCGGTCCTAGATGCTGGAGAACTTGACTAATCAGTTACTGGCAGAGGAGAAGGAAGAGGGTCTAGGCAATAAGTTTCCGGAAGCATTTGAAACAAGCAGTGTCAGAGGCCCTGGCCTGCACATGGGCAGCCATAGTGGTCAGTTTGCACAGCTCCCTTGGGAAGGTCAAGAAGCACAGAGCTTGCTTGCTTGGGCCAAGTTTGTGGCCTGCTACAATCCCCTAACCAGCTGAGAAGGTCTGTTTCAAGCCAGCAGGCACAGCCTCTGCAGGAACCTTAGCAGCTCCAATGTCATATCAGATGAACAGAGCCCATGCAAATTGTGCAAAGTCCCAAACACTCCAGAAATACGAGAGAAGAACTGCATAGTTATACAAGGAAATGAGAGCCAGTGAGAAGGAGACATGTTTGCACTGTAAACATCCTGAATGCTTAACATGACCTGGAGTGTCAGTTCCAGAAGCCAGGTGGACAGGCCTCCCGCCCCAGCCTCCATCCCAGGCACAACAAAGGCACTGGTAGGCGCCAGCTCCCCCATGAGCCCACAGGCGAGACATATGAGGCAAAACCTCTATTTATGGGAGCATAAATGATTTAACAGATCAATCCAAAATGTAGCAACACTTTTAGGCATTTCTAAAGAGTATAAACACCGGGTGGTCTATCCACACTTTAAAAAAGGGATACAAAGTCCTCTTGCCTGGAAAATACAAATTAAGAAGCCTTGATGATCCTGGGCCAATCTGACAGGCCAGAACAAGAGCCTGGCTCTGAAGGAGTAATGTCCAGGGGTGGTGCCCAGAAGTAGTGATAACGTGGAGGCCACCTTTGTCAGGAGCCTCAGCCGAGGTCGAGAGAAATCAACCAATCATGCCTGGAGGCAGAGCAGCCTCCCTGACTCAAGGATGTGCGCCTGGTGCTCAGTCAGCGGTGAGAAGGCACCCACCCTCAAAGCCACAGTGCACTGGACAGGAGTTGCGGCGGCTGCCCCTCCCTCCTGGCAAGGTCCAGGCTGCTTGTTGCAGACTGTGTGTAGCACCAAGGACCCTGTCCTTCAAATCATCTTCAGGAATGCACGGGCTGGTTAGCAGCATCCTGCCTCAGTCCCACGTAGCACTCAGAAAGAATAGTGAGACCAGAGACTGCTGACCCAGCCCTAGCTGCTCCGGGTGGGGACGACTGGCCTGACAGCTGGGCTGTCTCTCGCCACCCACATCTGAGGCAAAAAAGGATCCACACCCAGATCTCTAGAGAAATGATCAAAAGCAGGTTTCTTCTCACAGCCATGCTTTTTGCACATGGCGGTTCACTTTATCTTGGGGAAAAGAAAATCATTTCTTCAGCTCTCCGCATTCCTCACATCCTTGAGCCCCGTTCTTGCAAAATCTGAAAAATATCAAATGTAGAGTGAGCATGTAGGCTTTGACCAAGTGCCCTGTTTAGAAAGCAGAGCCCAGCCGGGCATGGTGGTGCACACCTTTAATCCTAGCACTTGGGAGGCAGAGGCAGGCAGATTTCTGAGTTCAAGGCCAGCCTGGTCTACAAAGTGAGTTCCAGGACAGCCAGGGCTACACAGAGAAACCCTGTCTCGAAAAACCAAAAACAAAAAACCAAACAAACAAAAAAGGAAGCAGAGCCCAGACTTCTTGTCACAGAGTTCAAAGGGAGTCCTTAACTGTAGGCCAGGACCTCAGCAAGCTGACATGAGCCTTTAGGTCCCACCAGATCAACACCAACATCCCATCCGTTAATGAGAAGTAGGTCTGCACCCTTTCACTGGTCCCAGCCCTCTGCTGAGCTCAGAAAGCCTTCCCAAGCAACGCCATGCTGTGGATGCCTTCTGTATTCAGTCTGCTAACCTGTGGCACTGCTGCCTCCTCATCCTTCGCTCCCACTCTGGCTGGAAAATTGTCCTGGCCTCCTTAACTACTATACTGCAGTCAGCTGTAATCTACCCAGCTGGATGAAGTCCCTGGCGGCCTCTTTAAACCATGCTGGGGTTAGGGCTGGGGCTGGGCTATGCTACTAAGTCAAAACCTATAAAATGAGCATCGAGTAGCCTCTAAGGCTGGGATAGGATAGGACTCCAGGCAGGAAGCTTCAGAGCTGAGGGAACCCCACAGGTAGCCACTCCATAGCAGCTGTCAGAACTGTGGGCAACCTCACTCTTCTGGGCAGTAGGGAGATCTGGCTCTGGCAGGCTCTGTGCCAGGACTCAGGAGAAGAGCATGTTCTCTCAAGCTGCCCCTGCACACCCCCCAACACCCTAAAAACCATGTGTGCCCCCAGGACAGCTCCACTAAGAGCTGTGGGAGGGAGGTGGAAACCGCCACTCTAGCACCTCAAGGAACGTCTCAGGTCTGTGAAAGAGTGTTGTTCCCTAGTCAGAAAATGGCAAGCTCCACACGATGGGTAATTTCTCAATTCTCCAGGACACACGGAGGTAGTAACTCTAGGTGTTACCTTCTTGTCTGAGTAACCCTCTTACTGAACAGCCAAGACCTTGGCTACCACTAACCCTGAGCCAAGGAGAATAAACACAGGTGAGGGTGTACATTGGCAGAAGTGGTAACGGAAACAGAAGTATGAATCCTGCCTGTGACAGCAGACCACCGACCCACATGCTGGTGGTCTGCGGCACCGTCTGCCATGGACAGTGCAGGACTACCTCCTGCATGCTCCTGCCTTTCTGTCTCCACAGGGAGGCAGACAGCTTTATCCATGATCTCTGGACAGCTCCACTAAGAGCTGTGGGAGGGAGGCGGAAACCGCCACTCTAGCACCTCAAGGAACGTCTCAGGTCTGCCTCGTGGGTACCACCATTTCCTTCCCACAAGCCCAGAACTTCAGAGCTAGAGTGAGCAAAGCACATTCTGTGAAGACTCTTAGGAAGTCTGGGGCTCGAGAAGACGCCTGCCCTCTCTCCAGGGCACTCCGAACGCGTCTAAAGCATGGCACCTCCTGGTGACCATCTTCTCCAGCCAACCTGATGGCAGTTATGGCTCCCTTGAGCGTCTGTCAGTCCCACCATGCTTTAGGTTGGGTACCTGTCACAGCTCACACCCAAGGTGGGTCACAGTTGAGAGTCTCCTCCCCAGGTGGCTGCAGACCCCTCCAGAGGAATGTTAGAACTGAGGAGCTGACGCATAAACCACGCACCTGACTTCAGACACGGAAAAGTGAAGGGGACAGGAAATTTCTCTCAGTATGGCTTCTATTATATCCTGTCAGTTGGGTGTGATGAGACACACCTAGAGCCAGCTACTGAGGAGGCTGACACAGGAAGATTAGTGGCTTTAGGGGTTTGGGACCAACCAGCCCCGGCAATAAAGCCAGACCCTATCTCTTAAACTTCATGTCTCCTTCTACCTTTTAAATGTATTTATTTATAGACAAGGTCTCACTGTGAAGCCCTGGCTGGCCTGCAACTTACACAGATCTACTTGCCTCTGCCTCCAAGTACTAGGATTAAGTACTAGTATGTCTCATACCTTGCTCTCTTAACTATTATTATTATTGCTGTTGTTATTATTGCTATAATTATTAATGTAATCTATGTACACGTGTCACAGTGTGTGGAGCTCAGATAACAACCTTCAGGAACTGGTTCCACCCTTCCATGGGTTCTGGGAAGTCACAGTTGGGTCACCAGGCCTGCAAGACTACCCACTGAGCCATCCTCCTGGTCCTGTTTTGGTTTCTGTCTTTGGAAAAGGTTTCACTACGTAGCTTAGGCTGGTCTTGTACTCAGAGTCTTCTTGTCTTAGCCTTTTAGTACTGGGATTACAGGAATGCATCCCTGTGGCTGCTTCATGGTGAACTCTCTTAAAGGGCTAGATTTTAAATACGTTGAGTGTCAAGAGACAATGGCTGAAGCTGCTATATATAAACTTACACAATGACTTAAAAGTAGAACTCTAGAAGGCAGGTATGATGGCCCATGCCTTTTATTCCAGAACTTAGGAGGCAGAGGCAGGCAGATCTTGGTCAAGACCAGCCTTGTCTCCATAGCAAGTTCCAGGCCAGCTAGAGCTACACATAGTGAAACAATGTCTCAAATGAAAAAGACATACTTAGTCTCCATACTTAGTTCCTCCCTGGATACTCCTTGCTTCTAAGATGCCAGCCCAGAGTCTGGACGGCCAGGTGTCTCCCCACACTTCCTGTGTACTGAGATGCTGAGGGCAGCAGCAAGTGTTCCATTGTCAGGCAATGCTCATGTTCCTCAGGCTAGTCTTACTCCTACCAACCCAATGGCAAGGGTCCCTGCACAGGAACCAACAGGTGGGCCCTGTTGACATAACAAGCCACTCAAGTTCTAGCATAGATCTGGTCTTCAAGAAGTAGATTGGGTTTTTTTTTGTTGTTTTTTGGTTTTTTTGTTTTTGTTTTTGTTTTTTTGAGACAGGGTTTCTCTGTATAGTCCTGGCTGTCCTGGAACTCACTCTATAGACCAGGCCGGCCTCGAACTCAGAAATCCGACTGCCTCTGCCTCCCAAGTGCTGGGATTAAAGGCGTGCGCCACCACGACCGGCCTAAGAAGTAGATTGTAAGAACAGGCTGAGAGGACCTTTGTGGAGGAGGATGTGGGGTTGGGGTAGGGGAGGGGGTGAGGCCCTGTCTAATCCTAGTGGAGATGGGTGCAAACCTGAGTCCCTGAGATGAGAACAAAACCCCATGGGTTTTGATGTTTGTTGTGTGTGCCAGGGCTCAGCAAATTATGTGAGCCTATGATCTCGTGACTAACAAAAAGGCCACCCAGAGGCTGCAGGAAGAACTGAGTGATCACTCACTGCTCAGCCCCAGGACACTCCTGCGCCCACACCCTCAGCCTCACATGACCCAAAGCCGCCATCTTGCCCATGGCATCCATGGAGGGACACTATGAACCCAGCAGCACCAGCATTGAGCAACACTCTCCACCCTCGTCCCTCCCACGGGATCTATTGCAGATACACAGGTACAGCTAGCAGAGTTTCTGCCAACTACAGGACGTATAGGAACACAGAGGAGGGATGGAGGCAAAAGTCACCAGGGGTTATGGGAAGGAGACTATGGTGCTGGGCCTACTTAAAGGGCTGCGGAGCTCACCGTGACATTTATGCTTAATCTGAGTCACTGCCTTGGTGCCTCATCTCCTCTTGGTCACTCTGGTGTGAACGCAGGAAGTAAGGAAGAAGACAGCTGTCAGCCCAGCCTGAGCAGTGCAGGCAAGGTACTCACTTGCCTGGGCCCTGCCCCTCATACTCACAATCTTCTTGACTCCTCACACAAGCTACAGCCCCACAGCCCTAACAGCCCTTATTCCTACCATTCTCACTTGAAACAAAAGACTGTGGCAGTACATGCTCAGGGGACATCTATGGACTGGGTTCAGTATGAACATGGTAGCTGCTGACCATAGAGGACCTATGTCTCAAAGGAATCCAGTGTTCTCAGAAGGATGGCCCAGTGTGCGCGTGCTCCCGAGCTCCTCTCCTCTCCATCTGGCTCTAGGGGTCCCACAGCTTTTGGGCCCCAGAATCTACTGCTGTCAAGCACATTTGGAAACTCTATTATTGCTCTATTTCAGAGCCACATACTTTTGAAGTGAGAAATAGGGAAAGAGACTTGGGGCCATGCCCAAAGACTCCTCACAGTCCAGAGCTTGTCCTCTTGGCAGCTGTAAAGCCATGGGGGACGAGATCTGACAGAGAAAGGTGGGCTCTGCTGAGTTTCATTATGAAAGCTGTAAATTTAGGGAGAAAAAAGCTTTAAAAATAAATATATGAAAGAGTCCTGGCACTGTTCACAGACAGGAATGCCCTTCTATGATTAGTTCAGAGGCTCTAGAAAGTAGGCATGCCTGCTTGATCTAAGACACGGGAATTTTGTCCTAGGCCAGGTGCTGGGGCTCTGGCCCCCAAACCTGCTACTAAGCCTGAAACTTGCACATCTCATGACATGCTGTGCTGGGGCAGCAGTGGAGGAGCAGCTGTCCCTCTTCAACCCTTTTCACCGCTCATGGTCACACAGAGGCTAAGGACAGGAACTCAGGAGGTTCTAAAGGTGTACTGTATCAGCCAATGGCAAAGATACCTGTCACATTACAATGTGGGCTAATGTGGGAACACTGCTGAGATCCAACTAGTATGGTTTCCTGGAGATCCTCTGGGGAACTCTGCGCCCCCCACCCTGCACCCCCATTTCTTAAGTCCTCACCCTAACGCTCAGGAAAGGCTAAATGGAAAGCTCTAGAGAGACAGAAGCCATCTGTGGGGCCAAGTTGCCATCAAGTCTCTGGGTAAAGCTCACCATGTCTGGCCTATTCTTTCCCAAACTCACAAAGCCCCCCCTGGCAAGCCCCGGGCCTTACCATGGTCACTGCGACCTTAGATTCAGCCTACTCAAGGCCTTAGACCCCCAGGACCCCCTGAGCTGACTACAAGGCTCTACAAGCTGCCAGCAAATGACCCCAAGGCCCAGGAATCATCCAGTCCAGCCCAACAATATACACTGTGGGACACGTGCAGCTGTTGGGGGCCAAGCTAGAAGGCATTCAGGGGAAAGGTCACCAAAACTGGTTACTTGAGAGTAATCTAAAAGTAGATGAGGCAGGTTGCATCCTCACCCTTGGCTAATACTGCTCTCTTCAGGAGGGTGGGACTGAAGGACAATCCCTTTCACACATTAAAGCAAATGTGAAGGAGCACTGGTGTGCAGCTGAGGCAGCTGCTGTGCTCTGAGGAGCTGCCCTCAACTTTTGTCCCAAGACTTCCCTTGACATCTAAGGCTGTTTCCAGAGAAAGCAGCCACAGTGACAGACCTGATATGGATGCTCAGACACCTCCAGGAGTGATTCTGTCCTGTGGCTATGGAAACACATGCTAGAGAGGTGCCTCTGTCCTGACACAACAGGTGGCTTCGTGTGAAGATGTTTAGCCATGGAAAGACCTCACAACTAAGAGTTTAAAGGGAACAACAAAAATCAGTGAAGCAAAAAGAAGAGAAAAGCTAGCCCCAGTGCCTGCCCCAAGGACCAGGAGGCCCAGTCCTATGGCACTCACTCACCTTGGCTTTCTCACTTGGCTCACTGGTTGTGCCGTATGGAGTGTTGTGCAGCTCCTTGGAAACCACACAGAGGAACTCAGCCTGGTCTTCATTTCCATAGTTGTAAGAGGAGCCAATGCTGACCAGCTGGAAGGGAGATACAGCCTGTGACAATGTGCAGTGGCTCAGGTGTCCCTGGCTCTCAGGAGTAAGAACATGGCACAAATTGTGGAAGCTCAGGGAAATGAGAGCTAGCTTTAGCCAGAAGATTTTTCCATAGAACTAGCAGGAAGCAAACCCCCAGTGCACTGTACTGTAGGAGCCCACACCTGCACCCCAACGTAATTGCACAACATGCTGGGACAGGCTCTCTGCAGATACTGAGCATCTCTTGATGCTCCTGGCTGGGCCCTAGGGATGATGACAGATTACCCTGGGCGGGCAGGAGGGGAGCAGTACACAGGTTAAGGTAGGGGAGGGAGAGCTGAGGCCAGAGTTCATGTACAAACACCACTTGAGAACCTATTGCTGGCTGTCCCTGTATCTGATAGCAGCCAGCAGCCCTCCTTGGGTAAGCAGGACCTCTGCAGACTAAGTCTAGTGCCCACCTGGGCACTAGACCCCCAGGGCTGTGCTGGGAACACAGGCCAACAGCATTGAAAGCCTGGAGCACTGAGTGCCTGATCTTGCACTTCTATATGGCCGCGCATATTCTAACACGCCTCATAAGCCTCCAGGTCACCATGTATGCTACTTGGGCCAGGACCTTGTTCATTACTCCAGTCATGAGTCCAAGACAAAGCTCAACACAGACATCAAGCACTTTTGTTCTTTTAAACACAAAATAACTCAAGGGAAACCACCGAGGCCATAGCAAGGATACCAACAGCACAGTGAGGAAGCAGGAGTGGCTCAAAGGTCACTCAGCACTGCAGTCTCTGCTCATGTGTCATACATCAGAAACAGAGGACAGGAGAGAAATCTACCACATGGGTAAGCTACTAGCCCCAGGGCTGGGGCCAGCAATGGGGACAAAATGGTTGGAAGGGGTGGACCCCACCAGGTGAGGCCGACCTGGATCAGGTAGCTGTGTGAGGTCCCCCACAGACTCTGTATCCCCACCAGGCAGCTCTATTTTGACCTAATCACTGACCTCTAGGTGATCCATGGTTGGACTGGCCATCTCAGATGGACTGAGTTTCATCCTGGATCCCTGAAAGTTTGTCAACTCAGCGCTAGCCCCACGTGAGGAAGTAGAGTGTAGCTAGATTACTAGCAGCGTGACTCAGAAAGAACTGATAGCACAGAGGTCCAACCATGGTGACTGCACAAAGGTCAGAATCGAGGGGAAAGAGGAGTGCTTGTGCTCTGGGTCTAGGATCTTCTAGGACAGCTAAGGACAAAGTCTTGAAGTTGGTTATGGGAGGAGACTCTCTTCCAGCCAGAAGTCACAAGACAACAGAGCAAACGGTACTTGGCTCCAAATGAGGCGACCCAGTTCACAGATCTAGAAAGGGTGACAGCTGCTTTCCAGAGCCCAGCCTTTCTTGGACCACATGCCAGGGACATGATGGGTAGGCTCCTGCCCAAGTCTCTAATGTGATTCTGATAGGGTCTGGGCACAAGACACATGCATACTCAGCCCATAAGACCCGCCAGGCCCCCAGGAGGACAGACATCTGGCAGCACCTGATGTGTGTGTAGACTGGAAGCTCCATACACAGTGCTGGACATGACACACAGCATCCTCAGTGGAAGAGTTGGCATTAGAAAACCACCACAGAGTTGGAAAGGATAGGGACTAGGTAATGGTCCCTGGGACCTCAAGATTCCCATGAGCCCCCACTCATCACCTGCTCAAACTTCCAGCCGTCTGACATCGTGGATACCATCTGTGTGAGCTCCTCCTCCTGGCACTGCAGCACACGGTACACATGCTTCACTGGCATCTATAAGGACAAATGCACCATGAGATCAGGCTCCACCATGCCCCAAGCACTCTTAGCCTTATACCATCACAGGGCAGTGTTCAAGGCAACCTTACACATCCACACAGCCAACCTACAGCCTCAACAGCTGCTACTGTAGCTTTCTCGTTCCCCTTCAAAAATATTTCTACTTCTAAATTCCAAAATAAAATGAGTCATGTTCCTGAAATCCTCAGAGCGCCTGTGGCTAGATATGAATATACAGAAAACCTTTGTATGTTCCATGCAGGGCTACACAATCTCCCCTGCCCAACAGGGATTTCCTGGGCAGTTCCGGATAGACTTTGGTCTTGAATGTGGGATGAGAGTCAGCCAAGAGACAAGTCTGCTCTTCCAGGGCTACCAATATGTACAGCACAAGTAAGGGTCCCAGGAGCTGCTCCTCAGGTGGGGCTTCATGCTAGTGGCAAACACTGGCTTTGCTGTCACCCAAGTGCATCGAGTGACAATGGCTGTCACCTGTGAGGCCTGGCCCTGCCAGGAGGCTCTTTTCCCTCCACAATGTCGATAGAGACTGAAGTAGTCCAGATGGTTCTGAGTGGGACTGGGATAAAGGGGAAAGAAGAGGCCAGCTGAGGGGGATGGGGAATCTTAGAAGTTTTCTAAGGCCCTGATAATGAGGAGCCTCCTCATTATCTGGCTGCTACTAAGGCAAAGCTTGATCAGACGTGCATATGCTCCACTCCCAGCCATCAGTGAGCCAGAGAGACCCGGTCTAAAGGCATGCAGTAGGAAAGTGCCTGGGAGACAATGGGAGGGCTTTAAGTGGACCAAGCCCGGGTGTTGCCAGCATTCACTTTGTAAGCTGGGTGAGAGGGCATAACCTCTCTCAAGTGCAGAGCTAGCTTGATGATAAGACCAATGCTGAGACCTTCCTCAGAGGGGAGGCACTGCCTACCTCACACAGTACTCACAACACACACACATGCTGGGCAGCAGAGGTCCCGGGAAGCCCACCTCCTCCCAGTGACTGCACAGATGCCCAGTATCTGTGCCACCTACCTCCCAGCTCCTCGCTGCTCTCCTCTCTGCAGTGCTGGCCATGGGCCCTTGCACTGGCAGATCAGGTCTTGATATTCTCCCGTCAGAGCCTCCCTCTCTCCCCAGCAGGCCTGCCTCCCTCTCCTCTGTGCATTCATCACACAACTTCCACAGAACTGCCTATCTCCACTGACGGCCCTTCATGGCAGACATGGCAGATGAGGAAAGGAGCAAGGCCTGGGGCTCCAGGATGAGGATAGGACAGTTCTGGTCCAGGGTCACACACAGAGAAGCCACACCTGCTTATACAGCAAGCCCAGAAGCTACAGGCAGATTAGTCACCCATCTCACCTGGGATATTTTGCTGTCTCGTTCTCTAATTTTGTCCTTTACAAGTTTTATTAGTGAGGTGATATTGTAAAATTCTGCTTCTTCCAACACTCCTGAAATAGAGGTTAAAAAAAAAAGTGACTTTTCTAGATCAGACCAAAGCAGATAAGTCCCTCATCCCCACACCCTGTCCCTAACCCGAGGTTCTTGTGTCGGGCTTATCCTAACATCCTCACAGACCTTTCAGTTCTCTGCACTCAGCATAGGACTGAAAATGCCAGGCAGTTCACTAGACATACTTACGGACTGTCACTACAGGTGACACACGGAGGAAGGATACTGGGTCTCAGCCCACAGATACTGGGAGATAACTGACATTTTTTTCTGCAGCTTGGAAGGTGCCTGTTTGTGCTACTGGCTCTTCCTGTTGAGAACCTGAAGATGCCAACACAGTGTGGAAGCCATACACTCCGGCATGTGTCTCAGTCACAGACACTGCATCTCCCTGCCCAGAGTCACTCCTGGCTCCAGGGCTTCCCCACAACCTGCTATCTAATGTTCCACACGTAGGACCCAAACTTCCCAGAAAATTAAAAGTAGATTGCGAGAGCCCTGCTTTAGGGTCTCCTCATCTGTACAGCCGTCTGCATTTCTTTAGCTTTCCCACTCCTAAAGAGAAGCTGCCCTGGACCAGGTCAGCGCAGAGTAACCCATGGCAGGGTAACATGGGAGCGGTGGGGAGGGCAGAGTCAGGCAATGACGGATGAAAAGCTGCCAGGCAACAAGCATAGATCATACAACCCCAGAGCAGAGCAAGGTCTCCATGTAACAATCCACACAGTACCTAATGAGACCCTAAAGAACGAAGAGACATGGTAGGAGTTTCTTGGCTCCTTCGGCAATGCAGTCCCTCACTGAGGCACCTTTAAGTAACCAACCAGCACGTCTACGAGGTACCAGTGCAGAGCTCCTGTGCCTGTGGAAAATGGACAGCTTACCTTCCTCTGCGAGGTCTTTGTTAATAACCAGCTTTCCATGTCTCAAGTAGTTCAGTACAGGTCCAAAGTAGGTAGGATCTCTGTCGATTAAATAGGCACCCGTTTCATCCTGCAAAGAACAAAATGCTGTCAGTTCTTGTGTAGACGCTATGCTGTCTAGGCCAGGATGGCTTTTGGCACTGCCATGTAACCTAGGCTGGCTTCGGACTTGTGATCCTCCTGTTTCAGCCTCCTGGGTGCTAGGATTACAGGTGTGTACTACCACACCCTGCTCAACTTCTCAGACTCTGGAGACTCAGGTCTGGGCAACCTACTCTCCTTGTTCCAGAGCATCTTAGAGCGGAGATCTAAGAGTGGGAGTCCAGGGCTGGAGAGATGGCTCAGCGGTTAAGAGCACTGATTGCTCTTCCAGAGGTCCTGAGTTCAATTCTCAGCAACCACATGATGGCTCACAAGCATCTGCAACAGAATCTGATCCCTTCTCTTGGTGTCTGAAGACAGCTACAGTGTACTCACATACGCAAAATAAATCTTTTTTTTAAAAGATTTATTTATTTATTTATTTATTTATTTATTTATTATTTATTGTAAGTACACTGTAGCTGTCTTCAGACACTCCAGAAGAGGGCATCAGATCTCAGTACAGATGGTTGTGAGCCACCATGTGGATGCTGGGATTGGAACTCATGACCTTAGGAAGAGCAGTCAGTGCTCTTAACCGCTGAGCCATCTCTCCAGCCCAAATAAATAATTCTTTAAAAAAAAAAAAAAGAGAGAGAGTGGGAATCCATGCAGCAGTCCACTGGAGAAAGGACTTCTAATGCTGAGCCCCAAAGCCTCCTATAGCAACAAGTAAAGCCTGGGGCAGTGGCATGTGTAAGTGACCACACAGGCACCTTCATTTCTTGCTGAACCATGGTCTCCAGGCTTTCCCAAGTGAGTACAATCTCTAAAGAAATCCTTCCTCTGTGGTCAGCGGTCTGTGACTCTGAGCCATCTGTAGGACACCACATGCACCTGCCTGCTGACCCTGACAGAGCGGGAGCCCTGCTTGCGGACTACCATCCTCACTTGTTCACCACAGCTACCTCCATGGAGGACATCTCCTGCAGTACAGGGCACATCCAGCCTCAGGTCATCTTTCCTATCATGCAGACCTGTTGAAAACACATCCAGTATGAGAGCCACAGTCCTGGTTGGAGTCAGAGGAGGTGTAGCACTGGGGACTACCAAAGAGGGTGATGCACAGAAGCTACAAGGACACATCCACACCCAGGGTGTGGGCCAGTGAGTTTCTGTCACACCCTATTCCAGACCTGCCATAGAGTGGCTGTATTTATGTGGGGGCTGCTAGGTCCAACAGGGATGTAGTGCAGACCCCCACAAGCTGATAAAGGGTGAGG
Source organism: Mus caroli (assembly GCF_978045245.1). Taxonomy (NCBI): domain Eukaryota; kingdom Metazoa; phylum Chordata; class Mammalia; order Rodentia; family Muridae; genus Mus; species Mus caroli. Next base: position 69,997,311 of record NW_028227273.1, on the reverse strand, counting down.
CTTCCACCACCAATGCAGCCTCATAGCTGCTTCTCAGATAGGCAGAGACAGGAGCCCAAAGGATGCAGTGGCTCCAAGGTCTCTAAGGCTCGGCCACCACCCACTTTCCCATCAGCAAGGCCATGCATGCCAAGTACCAGGAAAAGGAAAGGACTCCATAAATCAGTACAACACAGTGGCATCCCCGGCCAGAACACTGTCAGGGCTCCTGTAGATACAGACCACGGGAAAGAGCTGTACTCACTGCCCCGAGGGAGCAGCCAGCCAGTCTAGGCACATGTGTGGGGTTCCTGAACCCCTTGGATGTAGCTGCTCATGGGTAGCAGAGCTCACAGAGGTCTCAGCCACAAAGCAATAAGCCTTCAGAGGCTGTCTTTGCAGACATCTATTTCTATATTTGGGGGCAATAACAACTAGTGTTTTCAAGGGTTCTTCCCAACACCCACAGGCACAGAATGATAAAAACTTGGTTTTCTCAGATCAAAGGGAGAAACCTGAGCTGTGGCTGACATCAAATCACCGAGGACTGGGAGACAGGGATGATGAAAGCCAGTGGCTTATCCTAAGTTCTTTCCTCTTCCTGGTTCCCTGTTCCACCTAATGTGATTGTCCTTACTCCCTAGCCCTCCCAACTTTATACTCATCCCCTCATCTAAGGACAACAGGTCACACTGCCACAGGGCTCTCCATTCTGCCCCTGTCCTTTATTCTTACAGCCATGGGGTGAGGTGGGGGTAGGGTGCCTTCCAGCCTCTCAGTCTTCTGGACCGATCACCCAAGCAAAGCCAAATGGAGGAGGCCAGGATTCAGAAGGGTTGTAGCAGTTATTCCCACATTACAGGGAAAAGAATGAGCTCTCCATTCTGTTCATGTGGAAGTGCCCCCTGTAGTGTGACATTTCCACATCACCATGCTCAGGAATATTCATAGCACAATGCCCCCCTGGACAGACCACTGGTAGGTCAAAAAAACAAGGTCGTGGGGTAGGGCTCATCCTGAACAGGATATTCTTGGGGCCTCTCTTGTCATGCTGGCCATGGCTTCAGAGTCCAGTCTCCCCTGGCAACAAGAAGCCTTAAGTCTTCATGAATACTAAGGTAGTGAGGGGGGAAGGAAGGAGAGGGAGAAGCAGGAGAAAGCTGTCTATTAAGCAGCCTCGCTCAGCAGCCTCCTGGAGGCTTCCAGAGTAAGTGGCACAAGACTATATGAAAGTGACCCAGGCCTCCCCAGCCCTAAAGGATGAGGTATGGGCCATTAATCAGAGGAACCATTAGCATTGGATTTGCTGGCATTGGTACTCGGCCTAAAAACCATCAAGTGGTACTGAGTCTCAGTCCAGCCATGTTCACTTTCAGAGCCTGGCCAGCTCATGTGCTGGGTGTGGCTGGCTCTCACTGAACATGCCCTACAGGAGGCAGCCTTTTGACAAATGCTTTGAAAGATCTTCCCTCTAACCCAAAGCCCTTCTAGCCTAGAGAAGGACACATCTGACCAGGGGCCTCTTTTCAGGCAAATGATGAATTAGGATGACACTTCTCAGAGTACCCGACCTGAGATCCTGGCCACAGTGTGACTGTCTAACAGCAGAGTGCTGTACTCTGTCCAGTGTTTCTGTCTTAGAGCTGAGGGCTCACCGATATCCACTGAAGTCTTAACTACTAGTTCCAGAAGTGTCAACATGGGGACAGCAGCCCAAGGAAACTTCTTACAGCCTCAGACTCTTCTAGCCAGTATCCTGTGCTTGGAGCCCAGTGTGTTTGCCTTAAACCCAGCCACAAAAGAAGGGCAAGCCATGTACTTTATGGGAATCTCTATTTGCATCCAGTAAAAAAGCACTTTAGATGTGGAGACTTCCAGAAAAACAAGATCAAAGTAATTCAAAAGTTTTGCTGAGCCAGGCTGGTGGGCAAGAACAGGAACCTGAACATAGCCACAGTCCTGTGTGATTTGTGACAGCCCCAGCACCAAGCCTCCTGGTCACCCAGGCAAGCAAGCATGTGCTGAGAATGGCAGGAAATGGAAACAGGGAGGTGTCAGGCAGAGTCTTAGAGACAGCAACTGTCACCGGCTGGAAAGTAAGGCTGTGGCACAGATGAGGCAGTGTGGCCTACACTGTGCTATGTCCAGAGGTATTAATTTCCATAACCAAAAGCAACCCGAGGAGAAGGGGTTTACTTCAGCTCACAACCCCACACCACAGTTCATCACTGAAGTCAGTCAGAGAAGAGCCTCAAGCTGGACAGAAACCTGGAAGCAAGAGCTGATACAGAGATGGTAGAAGAGTGCTGCTTCACTGCTTGCTCTCCATAGCTTGCTCACCTCCTTTGATAGCACCATAAACCACCAGTCCCGGGGAGGTACAACCCCAGTGAACTGGGCTCTCCCACAACATTCATTGGTTAAGTGGGGAAACAAAAACAAAAAAACCCAACCACAGGCTGGCCCACAGGCCAATCTGGTAGGGGTATTTTTCTTAAGTGAGGTTCCCTCTTCCCAAATGACTTTAGATTGTTACAAGCTGATACAAAATTAACCAATGGGGCTGGAGAGATGGCTCAGAGGTTAAGCGCATTCACTGCTCTTGTGAAGGACCCATGTTTGTTTCCCAGCACACACAGTGGCTCACAACCACATGCAACTCCAGTCCCAAGGGATCTAATGCCCCCTCTGGCCTTTCTGGGCACCAAGCATACACACAGGGCATATACATAATGTAGACAAAAAATTAATAAAATAATAAAATACATAAGCCATTTTAGCCAGGCAGCGGTGACATATGCTGTTAATCGCAGCACTCAAGAGGCAGAGGCTGGCAGATCTCTGTGAATTCAAGGCCAGGCTAGTCTATTGCGTTCCAGGGACAGTCTGAGCTACGCAGAGAAACTGTGTACTGAAAAAACAAAGTTAAATCAAAAAATAAGATTAACCAATACAATTGATCAGCTGTCAACTTGACACACAAACGCATCACTGTTAAACCTTTCCTTTCTTATTGTCCCCAAGATGTCATTAATACCAAAATCACAATATAAGACATATTGCAAACTTTTAAAGACCTAGTCTTTAAATATTCAAACTTTAAAAGTCTTATCTCTTTAAAATATTCATAATATCTCTAAAACTCCAGTCTAGGCTCACACTTAGACACTCAGAGGGATCAAGGGAATTGGAGGACCATTTCCTCCACACCGAGGATCTCAGAGCTCTCTGTCTGGCCAGTTTCTTCTGGTGGCCACTTCCTTTAAGCAGGTCAGCTGCCTAGATAGCCACCGACCAACGGAGGCCAGAGTCTGAAGAGAGACAGAGGAGTATGAGCACCGCTCACACCAAAGTCCTTAGGAGCTGTCTGTGGGAGCTCTCAACTGCACAGTAAGGGCCGAAGTCCAAGGTCAAACCCCAGCTTTCCACCATGATACACACGGCATTGCAGGCTGTATTCATGTCTGCAAGGCTGTGTTGGGAGACTGACAAGTAAGTCTCCGGCACTGCGGCCCCAGCACTGCAGTCCCAGTGTTGGTAACATAGCTTAGGGCCTCCAGTCTCACACAGAAGACCAGGAAACGCAAATCCAAATACAAGGCTTCAGGAAGATGACTGACTGTGGATATTGTTATTATATTATTATTATTATTGTTTGAGGCGGTATCTTCCCATTATATAGCCTTAGCCGACCTTGTTCACTGAGATTCACCTGTCTCTGTCTCCTGAGTGCTAGAATTAAAAGTGTGCTCCTCCATATCAGGCCCCCGAGAAACTATCAAGATGATGACTACAGTAATTTGGGTCAAATGAGGCAGGGACCCCATCATCAGCTATGCTAAGAGCACACAAGACTTGGAAGGAAACCACTTCTGAAACCCAGCGGACTCAGAGTCACTAGGACACAGCCACGATATGTCACTGGATACGTCACTGGAGTCTGTTTCCCTTCTTCTCTTCAGTCCTAACATGATTTAGGGGAAAAGCCAGCCTGTATTAGTATGGTGGGAAGGTTTTGTTTTTCCACAAAAGTGCCAGAATTAAGGCTGCTTTCTCCACAATCATTTGCCTCTACCAACCCCTCCGGCACTTCTCAGTGGATCTGTGTCTGACCTACTTATGGCAGCACTGGCTAGAAATATGGCATAAAAAAGGGATCAAAGACTTAGCTTTGAACATTACATGAGAGCCGACTCTCCCACACATACCCACCAGTCCACATATGTGAGACAGGTTGCCGATGCCCAAGTCGACACCGAGTGGGCATAATGTGGAGGCTGAACCCCAAGCCTAAGCTACTGGCCGCTGAGCCAGGCAGGGCAGTTTTCAGGCCTCAGAGGTGGTCCCCCCACATCAAACATGCTCCCACATGTGGAGGACTAACGCCACAAATTAATTGCTAAAGGAGTTAGAGATAACCTCCAGAAACAAACCTGTCTCAAGTCTGTATCTCTGATGGGGAAAGGCCTAGTAAGAGGATGGTCATTATTCATCCAATCAGAACTCAGTCCCAGCTGTAGTCCTTTAGGGCATGATCCTAACGCAGCATCTTGATTCTGGAATAGCATGCAGACAAAGACTGAAGTCACTATGCCTCAGGCAAGCCTCTAAGTTGAAGATGCAGGTGGGGAGTGTCATGGAAGGTGTGCAGTAGTTCCCTGACTCATTCGCAAGACTCCAGTGCACCTGCACCCATCCCAATGGAAGGTTCAAGGTGCAGCCACTAGAGAAGAATTAAAATTAAGAGTAGAGTGTTGTGAACTAAATCTGGAGAAATACTCCATCAACTGTCCCACTAAGTCAAACGCATTGAATTTTGTATGTGCCAACACACATAATCAACCTACTGATGAATGCTTAGATTTTACTCTGAAATTACCCCTTTCCAGTGATATATGCACATATAAACCTTTATTTCTACTTTCTTGATTTGCTTTATATTTATTTATATTTGTCATACCATTGATCCAGAAGAGGTCTTAGACATCACCAATTGCAATGGGGAAACTGAGGCTCAGATTTGTAGTGAGGTGGGAAGTGCTGACTCCTGCTTCCAGGCTGCCTCCCACCCCCCAGCTTTTCCAAGTGCACTGAGGTAAGGAGGGCTGAGTTCTCATCTCACTCTCCTAGTGGAACCCATGCTGCCCTGAGTTCACCAGACCACCAAACCCACCCCAGAATGGGGGGCTGGGGGTGGGGATGGGGTGGTGGGGTACAGCACAGAAGGCAGACCTGAGTGAGATTGGGTAAGGGATGTATGTGTCAGGGCTACGGCTCACTGTGACTCTTACTGTGGCCTGGGAGATCACAGTAAGATTTCAAGAGTCATGACTTAAGGAATGTGTCCCTGCCCTGGATTGCACATTAATTACTCCTGTCCCTAGTTGGGAAACAGAATTGGGGACACTGGTAAAGCTTGCAAGATGTGAGATTTGTGAACTGGACCCCACAAATGAGGCTTTTGAAGCTTTTCATGGGACCAGAATGCTTAGAATTCACACAGGGCAGGCTCCTTGAGCTGACTCTGCTGTAATGTCCTAAGAATTTACTAGACAGGAGCCTTCACGGGGAGAGACTTCCCAACTGCACAAGAGCCCACCATCTGTGTAAATAAACTGCCATGAACATCTGCCTCGTCACGCAAGGGTCCTCTGCTTTCCGGGTTCCTTGGGTGGTCTCCTCCCTAAGTATGCCGGGTACAGAAGACACACACACACACATCTCCCCACACACTGCCTCCTTTCTGCCAGTGAGTGTGTATTTAACAGGTTACAGCTATCATCAGCCAGACAGTAGAGAAGAGAAACAGGAAATATGACCAGGATCTGGACCAGGTGTGCCCAAGGGAAAGCCTTTTGTGGCTCCAGTCTTCAAACCCTGAGCACTAGCCTCTCCATTCTGGCTAATTCTGGCCAGGACAGCCCAAGCAGGGGTTCACAGCTCACCTGTGAAGTCCCCTCGGCTATCTCCAAGGTTATGATCCCATCAACCTCAAGGTGACTTCTATCCTCCTCATACACAGCCATATGGGTAAAGTGAGCATTGAACGCTCTCTTATTCTCCTGCCTCTGCCTCCCAAGTGCTGGGATTAAAGGATCAAAGAGCAGGCCTCCAGTTTCTCCTTCTCTTCTTTCCCTTCCTTAAAGGCTGTCCAGCACCCGGGAGCACTTACCTTTCCTCATCTGCTTGAATAATCAACATCAGCCCACAGTGAGCAGCTGACCGTCTAGGACTCATTTGCAAAATTAGGCCAAAAAGTGTAAGGTCAGCTGCTAAGCAAGAACCCACCAGAACAAGGGCAGTGGTAATGCTGGGGGCACAGCCACTCTGAGATGTCTTGTGAGCTACCTCAAAGCCATCTCCGTGGGCACCAAGTGTTGCACCAAAGCTCCATAGCTGTATTTCCTAAGCCTCAAGACATCAAGCATCGTATAAGAAAACACAGTGCTCTGCTCCTTCTCATAGCAAGCTGCTCCTAAGCAAGGCCTAATGAGAGTCAGCTTGCGCCTAAACAGGGGCAGTCCACTAGATTTAGTCACACAGACTGTCCCATTGGCTAGTAGCCCAGGTATGCAGAGGAGAGAATCACCGAAAAAGCAAAGTGTAGACAGCTCTGCAAAGGAACCACTGAGGCTGCACTGAGGCCTGGGAAGAGTGCGTGCCGTCCTCTCCCAAGCCTCTGCCCCTAGGGCCAGGAGCAGACTCTGAGAAGGGCCTGGTTGGCAAATATCTTGGCCTTATTGTTTTCTTCAGTCCTGAATGTCCAGAGCCAAAGCATCCATCCCCCACCTGTAGGGGATGAATAGCTCCAGGCTCTACGAACACTTGATGTGGGAAAGCTGGCTGGTAGCCAGAGTTTCTGATCCCTGTGTCAAATCAAAGCTGGACACTGCCATGCTGGACAAGCACAACTGACCTACACTAGTAGTGGACAGAAAGAAAAATGGGTTGGCACCTGCCAGTCACCCCTGTCACCTCAGAGGATACCCTGAGATCCTCAAAAAGCTCCAACTCCTCATGAGGTGACAAGTCCCCTTGGCCTGCTCAGGACTTCTGAATGAGGAACAAACACTGACAGAGGCGACCAGACATAGTGAGAACAGGCACCAACTGCAAAGAGTGTGAGGGCACAATATCAGGATACACTATCAGGGCCAAGAATACTCACAGCCACATCCGTAGGCACCAAAGAAGCCCACGTGCGCCTTAGATGGCCACTCACAGGCTGTGGCCGATGCAATTCTGCCCAGTGCCCAGGCTGCTCACAGGGATGCTGCTGGCTAGTTTCTCTGATGGAGTTACAACAGCTGCCATTTATACTCTAAGTAATCCCCACTTCTCTTGCCAAGCCACTGATTCAAAGACAGTTTCCCCACCTACAGCCCATCCCTTAGTCTATAATATTCCTTTCATATGTTTCTAACCCTAAAACTCACCAGCACCAACTGCACCCAAAGTGGATACATAGAAGGGCTGTAGGGACCTGGCTATAGTAAAACACTTTCCAAAGACCCACCTGGTATAACTAGGTCTACAAGCTTAAAGCTGGGACGGTGGCCCTATTCCAAGGGCAGAAGTTCATATGCAGGTAGCATTTTCTCTAGACATCCCTTAGTCCGAGACAGAACTCTGTAGTTCAGGACAGCTTCCAACCACACAGTATTTGCTGTTTCCCTTCCCCCTGAAGCACTGTCACACTAAATCACAGGCCAGTTGAGCTACAGACAGCAACCCTGTTTTCAACACACCATGGGATGCTGAAATATAACCAAAATGGATCAAATACCAAGCCTTTGCAAAGCACTTCCCATGAACAGATTACAAGTGTCACACCTGGCCTGTCCCCAAGGATAACACTGGAGAGAAAATGACACAGAACGGCAGATGCTCAAATGCACAACACAGCCATAGTCCCGCTGGAGGGTGTCCCAAGAGGAAGTGAGAATTCACTCAGGCTGTCTAGAAAAAGAAAGGGTAGTGAGCTCAAAGCTAGCCCCTGAAATAAGGCAAAGGTCTAGGGATACAAGGCATGGTATGTGCAGTAAGTCCTCACTCTGGGCTATGAGGACACGGGCCACAGGTACAGCCCAGAGGACTGGATAGAAAGCTGAGAGGAGTCAATAGGCCCTGAATGCGTTTGCATTCTCTATGCCCTAGCAATCTGTCCACATCTTTGGAAAGTGTCTTCCAGACACTGGTTTCCCCACAGTAACTCTTGGCCTAACCCAGACAACAGTCTGCCTCTGGTGCTCTCCCATGGTCATGAAACCCACAAAGCTCCTTTGGGAACTTCTTCTCTTAAATCTCACCCATCTTGGCATCACATTCTACAAAGGTAAGCACTCAGTAAACATCAATCAAATGCCAGAAAGACTCTCCCACCAGGTCCCTGTTAAAGTTCAACTCTAAGGAGTGTTTGTCAGGTATCCTTTCCTTGACCTTAACTATGAGGTCAGAGCTTTGAGAGCTTTCCACGTGAATCAACATCCTGTTTATCTTCCATCATGTAATTAATGGCCCCTTCCCTGTTACCACCCCTTCCCTTCTAACCTCTTTAGGATTTAATTATCAAGGTGGAATCGCTTGGGACACTCTTTCATCAGAACCTGGTTGGGGGTGTGGGCACAATGCAAACACAGAACATTTATAGATGTTCACATTTGAACACTATAGTAACACAGCTAATATGAATTAGAGCGACTCTTTCTAACAACTTGCCACTAAAGCAAACACTATCAACCCTGGCACCAAGACTGTATTTACTGTATTTTTCTGGAGACATGTAGCCTAGACTAGCCTCAAACTCCCAATTCTTCTGCTTCTACCTCCCAAAATGCTGGGATTACAGGTGCTTGTCATTATGCCTGGGGATTATTTTATTTTTATGATCTGAATTGTGGCTTTATAACTCAGAAATCAAATGTTACTTAAATAAAATTTAGATTTATTTTACATTATGTGTATGAGTGTTTCGGATGCGCATGCCTGGTGAGGGGTCAAAGGAGAGTGTCAGACTCCCTAGAACTGGAGTTACAGATGGTTATAAGCCACTAAGAGAACGTCTGGGAATCCAATCCGGGTCCTCTGTAAGAACGTCAAGTGTTCTTAACCACTGGGCCAACTCTCTACTTCCTAAATAATAAACTTAAAAAAAAAAACAACTAAAATATATTCTGATAATCTTCCACTGCAATAAAGGAAACGCACACATACACACAGACAGACACACACACGCAAACACACACATTTATTTACATGTGTGGGCACACAAGTACCATAATAGTACTGAGAAGTCAGTGTACAACTTTCTCTTTATTTTTAATTTTTTGTTTGTTTTGTTTTTGAGACAGGGTTTCTCTGTGTGTGGGAACTCACTCTGTAGACCAGGCTGGCCTGGAACTCACAGAGATCCATCTGTCTTTGCCTCCTGAGTGCAAATTAAAGTGCTGGGATTAAAGACGGGCACCACCACACCAGGCTTTTTTGTATATGAAATTTTAATGACTCATTTTATGTGCATTAGTGTTTTGCTTGCATATGTCTATATGGATGCTAGATCTCTTGAAACTGGAGTTACAGAGAGCATGGTGAGCTGCTTCATGTGGGTGTTGAATACTGAACCCTGGGTCTCTCTCTGGAAGAGCAGCCGGTGCTTTCATCCACTGAGCTGCTCTCCAGATGTTTTGTTTTGTTTTGTTTGTTTGTTTGTTTTGAGTCAGTGTTTCTCTGTGTAAACCTGGCTGTCTTGAAACTTGCTCTGTAGACCAGGCTGGCCTCAAACTTATATATCTTCATGCCTCTGCCTCCCAAAGTGCTTGAATTAAAGGCGTGCACCATCACTGTACAGCTCAGAGTTTAACTTTTAACAGTCAGTTTTTTCCTTCCACCTTGTGGATCCTAGAGACTCAAGTTTTCAGGCTTGGTTGGCAGCAAGTGCCATCTCATCAGCACAATAAAGATAATTTATAAAGTAATCTTAAAAGATAGTAAAATGAAGAGATATATTTGACTTTAACTATGCTGAAGTCAAACAGCCCTAACTACATTGTTCCAGTGCTAAGTAAGCAAAAAGACACCAGAAGCCAAGGGCCAAGGCTGACTTAAAATCTGACTTAATACACCAGACAGGGATGCTTGGGTAGAAAAACAAGAATGACTATAAATGCCTACTGTTTGAAAAACCAATAGTAAAGTACACACCCTCACTATAAAAAGGAAACAGCACTGACAAAAGCCTATTTCTATCTGTCAGACTTCTGCCATTTTCTGGAAAGTCAATCCTCTAAGAGTGAAGAGATTTGGTCAACTCAGTAATGGTAACAGCTGGGAGGAAGAATATGAAGGACTACCATAGCAGTATCTCAAACTCTAACTTCTTGATTATTTTGCAGTAACTCAAGAGTTCATTTCCTGGTCATAATGCCAGGCCTCCCTCACTGAGAAGGTGCTCTGTCAGGCCGTTTAAAGTGCAATGGGCTCGATCTTTCTGGAAAACCTCCTGAGTAGCCACTTTCAGGCTGGCAAGGTACAAAATCAAGCACCATCATGTAGGCTGAACCAGAAAACTCAGTTAGTACAAGGCTAATAAACTGCCTGGGGGGGGGGGGGGGGGGGAAGGGGAGAGAACGATTTGTTCCTAAGTTTCAATCCTGCACAATACTGATTTATCAGGTATGCAGTACGACACACAACTTTTGTAATGATAATAATTGAAATACTTTCTATTACCACAGGTATTAACAGTATTAGCGTTTAATTAAAGATAGACAAACCACAAACTAAGCTGGAAATCCCTACCCTTTTCAAAGGCGGTGGGGAAATGAAGTCTGAAAAGGAGATGGAAAAGGATTCTCTACCTGGTCTCTTTCACAACCCTAAGATTTTTTTGACACCTGGCCCCGAACATGAACTCAATACAAATAATTCATTTATTAGAAGTAAACACCTTTGAACATTTCTACTCAGGTGGTACCTTCTAAGAGATGCCGTGCCTGTCCTTATGAATGAGAAGGATGAAGCACACTCTGCAAGTCACTGGAAAAAGGGTAGTCACTGTGTCAACCCCCATGGCCTACGTTAATTTAGACGTCTGGAATGTGAAAAGACCAGATGAATGCAAAGGGTTCTCAGGTTCCAAAGCCAGCAAATAGTTGGGCGGTGGTAGTCACACACCCTGGGCAAAAGAATCTGGGGAGAAGAAAGTAGGGCCACAGCAAAGCTTGGGTCCTTCTCGACCGAAGAGTATAAAAGGAGAGAGAGGCACTGTTAAACCAAAGGGCCGAGGCAGGTGGGTACCAGAGTGCCATCCTCCCTCCGGCCCGCTCCGCCGGGCGCCCTCATTGTGGAGAGGTGTGTGTCGCGAGTGGCGACTAGGGCGGCCAGACCCCTGCTGACCCGCGAGGCCCTCACCTTGTCCGAATCTAGGTCGGGGTCCGCCTGGCACAAGCGGTACAGGAAAGACTTCGGGTCCCTGCACAGCGTCTGCCGGGTGGTGAGGAAGTAGGTGCCGCCGACGTTGAGCCGGACCCACTTGGACACGCCACCAGGACGCTGAGCCAGGGCGCCCATCCCAGCGCTGCAGCGGCGGCACAGGCCGCCCCCCAGCCCCGCCCCGAGGCCGCTCGGAGCCGGCGGCAGCAGCTCGCAGTGATTCTCCGCCATGATCCTAACAAGCCCCGCCACAGCGGCCCTTCGCCGGAAACGTCCGTTCTTTAATACAGCCCCCCCGAGTTGTCCCGCCCATAGGTACGCCCCAATAAAGTGCCCGCCCAGGGCTCATGTGCAAGGCGGAAGTTCCGGCTCGAAAAGCAGGCCGGAGATTACCACTTCCGGCCGGAGCAAGCCTCGGGTTCTCACGAGCATCCTCGGCTCAAGCTCCGCCCCCATTCAAAGAGGCTCCAGGGCAGAACAAAGTGTACACTCTACATGCTTTTATTACAAGACTACCGAGCATACGAGGGAAATCCATCATCCGGTAATTACATCTAAAGCACAGATATTTGAAAAAAAAAAAAAAAAAAAGAAAGAAAAGTTGTTTCATTAAATTATATGATTAAACCATGACCAAATAGAAAATTTATATAATAAAGCCAGGAAAAAAGTTGTAAAATATAGTTTACAATAATTATTCACATTCAAGGCTGTACATCAATACATACAACAACGTGGCCCCAAACATGAATTCAATCCAAATAATTCATATATTAGAATTTAAATAACACAGACTGAACTAGAGGCCGACAATAGCCAGCAAATAACCTTATATAAGAATAAAAATACAAAAGTGTATATCCCAGTATCATTGCATTATCTGTTTTCATAAGTATTTTTAATTTTTCCTTTGCCTGTACATCACAGTTACAGCTACAGAACAGGTAGAGAATATTACACATGTTCTAACTGACTGCCACCAACCTGAATGACAGCAATTCATCCTACTGTACGTGGCTAATGGACCAGCCGCAGCAGCTCTAAATACTGTAACAGTTTTTAATTTGCACATGTCCAATCACACTATGGTCGTGGCTTTAACCTGCACAATGACCTACTTGTAGTCATTAACCCAGATGATTAAACTAGGGTGGACTACATGGGGAGGGAAAATTTTGCCATTTGTAAAAACTTTTGTTCAGTTTGGATTCTTCATATGGAAGAAATGAGTTACAGGGAATTTTCAGGTATTCATATTGGCTAATTCATTTGCTTACCGCTGCAAAAGTGCTTTTGACAGAAACAGCTTCCCTCGCATTGCAGGCCATTTTTCCACATTCTGACTTATAACCCTGAAGTGTTAGGCCAGAAGCCAGGTATCTTCAGAGGTTCTGAGAGTGGTTCCAGCCCTGTTCAATCTCTCAGGGCCCTTGTCTTATGTTCTACCCACAAGGTGCTACACCCATTGGCATCAGCACCAGTTTATGTTGGGTTTTGCATTAAAACAAATGGAAAAAGTGTTTAGGAGTATCTTCACCATATTCAGAGTTGCTGTGGCCTCCTAAGTCTCAGATGAACACCCCAGGTCTATGGAACAATGGGGAGAAGCCTTGAGGCAGAGGAGGGCAGGAAACTGATTTCTGCACATCTCCAGCCCCAAGCTCTGACAGTCAAGTAACACTGAGTATGGTGCCCAGAAAATCTCTGCTGCATGTTTCCAAATTGAACCAGCAGGCCCCACCCAACACAGATAAAGCTACTATCCGATTTGGGTGGGCACTACAGTTCCATGCAGCACTGCAGCGCACAAGGAGGTTTACATAAGCATCAGTGGGGATACCCATCCTTGGCAATGACAAAGCCTAGCCACTGTGCTGTCCTGAACCAAGACCTGAGGTGTGGAGCAAGAATACTCACAGCTGTACTTTTAGTAAAACTCAATCATCTGTGTGGTTTCTTTTCCAAGAAGAGCTTTGCTATTCTGCTTTGCTACTAATTCCCAAATGGCCCAAATGCATTTCTGAGTCTATAAACTTAATTATGAATTATCCATTAGGCATGTAGCAAGGTCAGTTCAACACTTTATCTCTGCTGACTGTGTAGAAGCAGATTCAGTACCATCGTGGACACAAAGTACAAGATTCTGAAAACATCACCAAGCACTTGAAAGCCTTAGAGCAAAGATGGAAAAGAAGTAACATGCAGGAGCAGATTCTTGCATTGCAAATGAAAAGACTGGCTTTTGGGGAAAAAAAAATCTGTCACAAAGGAATCTACAGTAATGACATTTTAGCATTAAAAACAAAAGCAGCCATAGTCAAACTTTCTTGAGAACACACAACTTAGCAAGAACTGATGTGTTCAAAATCCGTAGGACACAAGGAAGATAGATTTGTAACTGGAACTCAGAGGATCTAAACATCAGACCAAGGAGGAGGAATACCCAAAAATACCACTTCAGGTATGTGAGGAAGGGGCAAAATCAGAATAAAAATCAAAGACTTATAAGTATATTCACCACAGCATTATTTAAATAGCAACAAAAACACAAAAGAAACCAAAAACCATCTGAATGTTTTACAACAGGGAAACAACTGCATAACTTATAAATTTACAACCACTTGACTCCACAATTATCAAAAACATGCTTTTGAAGAACTACTCACGGCCACGGCATGGAGAAATGCTTAAGAGAAAACAAGTCAAGTGAAAAAGCTGGATGTAAAATGATGAATGTTGTATGTGTTCCCAGTTTGGTTTAGAAAGCAAACAAGGACTAAGGATGCACATCAGTGGTAGAGCACTCGCTTAGCAATCCTGAACCTCACTATTCAATTCCCAGCACTGGAACAAAAAAAGTTAGGGAGAACAGCATCTACATCCAAATGTTCACAGTGGTCTCTGGATGATGGGCCTTCCTTTATTCTTTTGCTTTTAGAAAACATACACTTCTTTAAAGAAAGCACACAATTACCTACAGGCCCCATTGCTGGTACTGGGAGTCTGTGCCACACAACTGTCGGCAAGGTTACTTCAAGCATGAATCACAAACACTAGGGTGGCCCAAAGAGAGTTGCAGCAGTTTCTATCAGTTTCAGCCTAACACAAGCTATCTCTCAAAGTGGTTTATACTGCATCTACTGGGTTTTAGCTCAAAATGACAGCTGAGCCATGATGCCACATGGGGCATCTCTACATGGGGAGCCCACTGCCCAGCTGGAGCACAGAAAAACAGGTGGAATTGACCCATTCAAGCTAAGTTTCATCTGTGATGACAAGAGAAGGCAGGGCTCAAGTGGGCTTTGAGGTACTACAGTCCGCTGTACCTAGGTAGGAGAAGCCAGAGAACAGTCTTCAACTTTCTTTCCATCCTTGCCATTCCTAGGACACATGATTTCTAGAGGTACTAACAGGGTATTTCTTTCTCTCCTTACATACATCCCGAATTTACTGTTTCACACACACACACACACACACACACACACACACACACACACACACACACACAGTTGTACAAACTGACATCCACATCCTGTCCTACAAAGTAAGGCACCTTCACACAGGGTGACGGCTCTAAGGACGACTGGAAAAATGAAGGTGATTTAAGCCAGGTTAAGAAAAGAATGTGCATGGTTCATTAAAGAAAACAAAAACCAAGGAAAAGGGGGCAGTAAGGACAAAGGTGACCTGGGAAGAGATCAGCTGTTGTAGCTTGGGCAGTCATGGTGACCACCCACTACTAATAGCTCAGCTGAACCCTGATTTTAGAGGTTAGGGTGGTGCTTGGTAAAGCCCAGGAGGTAGTGTTGCTCTCCAGGGAAGGAAGCAACAAAGGACTCTCCCATATACAGCCAGCTTTGTGGTCTAATTCAAGCCAAGCCTCAGTCCACTGCTCCCTGTAGTTAAATGCCCTCAAAGATGCTTTCCCTGTGTCTGCATGCACCTGAGAGAGAGGAAGCCACTCTTACATGTGCAAATGTAGGATACAGGGCACTCTGAGGGCAAAATAGCCTCAAGGCATAAGCAAGAACAGGACTCCAAGGAGGAAATAGCCAAGTGTACTTAACAGGCTCTTCAAAATCCAGGAGAAATGAGTGCCCACTTTCACTCTCAGGCTGACAGCATCCTAGGCCATACCTGTTCTGTGGGTTCTACTGGCAAGTGAGGTCCTGCTCCTTGGTCACCTCAAGCTCTTCTCACACAATCTAGCTGGGTCTAAATAAAATCCCTGTTCCCATCCAGCAACCCTGCCACAGAGTGGTGGTTGGCTTTTCATCCTCACTCTACCCCAGCTGAACAGAATCACTCTTGTTGTTAAAGATTTGAAATAGAATCTTTCCCCCCTCTCAGTTTAGATGGCCTGGCCCACAGGTGGTCACTGTAGTCAGAACAGGGTAACCTCGGTTGTGTGTGTTTGGGGGCGCCTATGTGAAAGTCAATAGAAATAGCAAAATTGTTGCTGCCATTGGGACATAGGAGTCTGAGGTGCTACTGTGAGCAGATGGGAGATGCCTACTTTTCTCCACTAGACACCAAGGGCCAACTTTCAGGGATATCCTAGTCAAAGAGAGGTACAGCCAAGTCCCTCAGAAGCACTCTGCAAGAAATGCCAAAAGAAGTGTCCCAGTACTGGCAAAGAATGCCAGCATGGGCAGGCTCAGATTAAGAGGGCTGTTCCTGTGAGCAGGACAGTGATAACATTCTTTCCAGGCAAGGCCCACACTTTATGGGAGTAGGTGACCTGGCAACATAAGAAGGCTTCTAGATTTTCAATAGAGTTGTAAAAATGGACTAGCTGAGAAGTGTTTACCCATAGCATCCCAGGTGAGGCTGGGAGGGATACTGAAACACACCCTAGGGTTTTCTCAGTGCTTGCCTCATAGGGCATGTGGTCTACTCACCTAAACCTGTGCAGAAACTCCAAGGAGGGCCTGCTGTCCCACTTCTCTACATGGAAGCAGTAGCCCAAGCTGGATTCTCTATAGTACCTCCAGCCTTGCCCAGGTTCAGGACAGGATTCTGTACCTGATAATAATCTAGTTGGTGTTACCTAGGTGCTGGTGCTACAGCAACCCTCCTGGACATGTGCTTGGCTTAGTGTCTAGTTCACTGTATAAACTTCTAGGAAGTGGAACACTAGAGCAGAGCCCAGTAAGAGCACCTGTAACTACAACAGCCTTCATTCTTCTCACCATACAACCTGCCTGCTGTAAGGCAGGAACCACAGAAATCATGTCGCCATAAACACACCTGACCAAAGTTCTAGGGCCATACAAGAGATTCAAGGAAGGGAGAACACATACAAGCTAAGAGCCCTGTACCCACAGTAAGCTGGTGACTACCCCAGCAGGAGTGAAGGGGCTCCTGGGGAAGGATTCTGCAACAACTGGGGTAGGCCAGATACACCCCGTCCCTCAGTCACAGCAGGAGCTGTGTGTATCAGGTGGGGAAGGGTAGAGGCAGGCATGCAGTTCCTGTGGATGCTAAGAGGGGCTGGTGATGCCAAATCTGGCCACTGGTCTGGGCAGAAGCTGGGCTACCGTGCAAGGAGCTGGGTCTCCATGGCCACAGCAGTGCATGGAAGCCACCACAGAGCACAGAGAGCAAGCAAAGCGACCCTGAATTCCTGTTTGTTGGCTATTTGTTTTGTTCTTTGTGTGGTTGGGTTCTTTTTTTTCTTTTCTTTTAAATAAAAAAGCTGCAAGGTTTCTGCCATCTATGTTCTCCACGAGATGGCTGGCAGGTGGTCTGGAAGCGTCCTGGGTGGCGGCCGAGCCGCGCTGAGGCAGGTGTCCTGGCAGCAATAGGCAGCCCGGCCGCAGGCCACGTCACTGCACAGCAGCATCTGGATTGCTCTGGTACTGCTGCCTCCAAACCTCCTGGATCTTTCTGCACCACTTGTGAGCATTCCCGCTTGGATCCATCAGGTAGTACGTCCTGTTAGGCTGCAAAACAGAGCATCTGATGTCCCTCAGGGAGTCCAGTCCCCACCCAGCCTATCTTGCTGTCAATAGTGCCAGCACCTTTTTGAAGCCTGTGGGCACAGTGGGCTTCTTCATTCTACAAGTGCAGAACTAAAATACGTGGGCAGGTGACCTACCAGAAACCAACATCAAGCAGAATCTATCTCCTGGCCCAATTCAGGCCTAAGTTATTCATATAGGTCTGTCTCTAAGATTCAGGAAGCTGACCTGATCCTAGATGCTTCCTTGGCCAAAGCAAGGGCCACTTACAACAGAGATATAGAAGCCTATGATGAGGCTACAGTCAGATGCCTTATAGGGATAGACTCACCGTGTGGACAAAGAAAGTTTTAAAATTCTTGGCTTCTGGTCGGAGTTCTTGTGACCATGGGATTTCACCTTTCAAGACCTTGTTGACAGGATCAACATAATATAAATGTGGCCCTTCTGTGAGTAATAACTGTCGTCGTCTTGCAAATAAACCCTGGTCCAAATAAAATAAACAAACTGTTTGATCAAGACACAGATGGGATTAACTGGTAAGTAGCTCAGGACATAGTGACTGACTGCTGCCTCTCCATTCATCCGAGACACTTTCTCCTCAACCTGGAACCTATATATTACATAATATTACATAAGCACGGGTCTCTGCTTGTTTAGCTCACAATATGCCTTTCAATAGCTGCTTGTGGTGCCCTGACCCCTCAGCTTTTCTAAGGCCAGGCCTCAGTCCACCTTCATGGAGATTCTCGCTTCCAGAGTGTACACAGCCAGGAAGTGTGTTCAGGAGGCTCCTGTTGGCAGAGTCTGATACATTCTGCACTACTTGTTGCCCAGAAAACGATAAACAACAACCCCTGTATTTTCAAATCTTCTAATGAAAGACTACTTGCTGGGCTCTGAGAAATGATCTGTTCTCCTCAATGTGACAGAAACCTTAGCACAGTGAGCTGGGCCTTACGTAACCATGCCCTGTGGCCAGCGCATGTGGCTGGTTTACCACAGACCTGACTGCTTCCCCGAGAGTCTGAGTGTTCCTGGCTTTATAAAATCTAGAGATGATCTCCAAAGATCATGCCAAGATGAAGAATGCCATATCCAACAATTCATGGCAAGACCCCAGGGTGAAGAACTGACGTGGGTTACAAACAGTAGGAAGTCATAGGATGAAGAGGGTCAGGGAACCAACTCACCTTTCGCTTATCCACTGGGCCCATTTTTAATATTAGATTATTTTCTACAAACTGGTGCCTAAAAAATAAAGAAAGAAGAATGACCCAGCAGTTCTCCAAACTCTACACTTTGGACATTCCCCACAGGGTTTCTGTAGACTTTATATCCATCAAATACTGTCCTCCACCCCACCCCAAAGACACAGCCTCTCTTCAGGTCCAGGAGATACCCCAGATGTAGTGATGCAATGGGTACAGATTTTTATCTATTCCTGAGGTCATCTTCTAGCTGGAGATATCTGCATAGTATAAGAAGGCTGGAAGATAGTGCCACAGAAGCAAGCTAACACACACCACCACCACCACCACCTCACCATCATATTATATCATGTCATATCATCACCATCACCATCACCATGTCAAAAAAGCTGCAGTAAGGCTGGGTGTGCTGACAATAACATTAATCCCACAACTTGGGACACAGAGGCAGGAAGATCAGGAGTTTAAGGTCATCCCACCTACATATCAAGTTCTGGGCCAGCCTGGAACACTGCCTCAGAAAACAAAAAGAGCCAAAACAAAACATGCTAGGTTAAAAAAAAACTTCAGAGGCCACCATAAATCAGTATTAGAATCTGAAAATTACTTTTCAAGCCAGGATACCTAAGAGTACCTAGAATCCAGAGTTATATAGAATCACAAATCCTTTAAAGATAGCTTCAATGTGCCTAGTCTAGCTGCAACTTGATATGCCAAGGCTTGATATGCAACTTTGAATACATACATAGCAATATGGCTCTCCTAAAATAGGCAAACTCTGTCATCAATGCCGAAGAGATGAAGACACAGAGGCTAAGGATTTCATGTTTCACCCATGGTCAACTACATAATGGTAATATAATGGAAAACTCCAAAGCCTGGTCCTCTCCTCTGATATCCATCCACACAGACCCCAAGAAGACTCTCTAAGGACTTTAGTGTAAGGCCCAAGCACAGCCTTAATGTTTCAATCTAGTATCCTGGAGAGTGCAGTGCAGCTGTAGTGTAGAATGAGAGTGGCCCCTGACATTCCAAATGTCTTTAATGAGTTGGCTGTACGTAGGTAAGGAGACTGTGATGCCGTACAGCAGGCATTAATCTGTTTTAAATATCAGCAATCTAGCCTTCAGGCCTCATCATGTTATTTTATTTTACTTTTTTTAGTTTTATTCTTTATTCTTTGCATGAGCATTTTGTCTGTATATATGTATGTATGCGATGTATGTGCCTGGTGCCAATGGAGGTCAGAGAGGCATCAGATTGCCTGGAATTAAGAGTTAATGGATGGCTGTGAGCCACTATTTGCTAGAAAATGAACCTGTGTCCTCTGCAAGAACAGCCAGTGCTCTTAGCCATTGAACCCTCTCTCCAGCACAGGCCTCATGAATTACACTCTCCTCTAACACTAAAGGGATGTTAGCATTATTATTAGCATTATTCTCTCTGGACTGTAACTACCAATACATGGTCCAGAAAACTTTAACACGCACTTTTAAGTACGTACTCACCTTTGTTTTATTGTTTGTCTTGCCTAGAACCTTCACAGACTCGGCTGGCCTCAATCCTCTTGCCTCTGCCTTATGTGCTGGGATTATAAGTATATATCACCATCCCAGCTTCAATTATTTAACTAAAAATAATAAACATGTCAGGCGGTGGTGGTGCACATCTTTAATAGTGCACTTTAATCCCAGCACTTGGGGAGGCAGAGACAGGCAGACTTCTGAGTTCAAGGCCAGCTTGGTCTACAAAGTGAGTTCTAAAACTGCCAGGGCTACACAGAGAAACCCTGTCTCAGGAAAAACAAGCAATCAAGCAAGCAAGCAAACAAACAACAAAAAACACAAAAGCAAAATGACTCAGTAGTTAATGGCCCTTGCCAATAAGCCTAACTTCCATACATGCTCTATGGTATACATACACACACACACACACACAATTTATTTATTAGCATGTACTCATATACATGCCTACAAATGATTTACTCTATACTGGGCCATATCTTAAGTGCATCCTTCTTGTTTTGTTTTTTTTTTTTTTAATTTTTTTCTTTAAAGATTTATTTATTCATTATATGTAAGTACACTGTAGCTGTCTTCAGACACTCCAGAAGAGGACGCCAGATCTTGTTACGGATGGTTGTAAGCCACCATGTGGTTGCTGGGATTTGAACTCTGGACCTTTGGAAGAGCAGTCGGGTGCTCTTACCCACTGAGCCATCTCACCAGCCCCCATCCTTCTTGTTTTTTAAACCAGTAATTTGCTGAAATAGCCATCTGCAACAGTGTCACTGGTCTTGTTCCTGGTGATGAAAGGCACGTCCTCAATGTTCTTGAAAGGAATGTGATGGCCAGTGCTTCATTTGTGGATCTTCCCCATCTCTTATATGCCTACTTTTCCCAGTGTACTTTCTTACAGTGATTTTCAGAAATGTTCTCTTCACTGTGAGATGCCTCCTTTGCATATCATAGAGAGCACGCTCTCTACGGTGATTCTATGCTGTGCTACAGCCTCCTTACCAATTTGTTCCTCTGTGAGGGTGGACAGTTTGAGCTCTGCAGTTCTTTTTTTTTTATTTATTATATGTAAGTACACTGTAGACACTCCAGAAGAGGGAGTCAGATCTTGTTACGGATGGTTGTGAGCCACCATGTGGTTGCTGGGATTTGAACTCCTGACCTTTGGAAGAGCAGTCGGGTGCTCTTACCCACTGAGCCATCTCACCAGCCCGAGCTCTGCAGTTCTTACAACCATGTTTTCTTCAGAAAACTCAAATCTGTGTGTGGCAGGTCAGAGTTCAATATTAGGTATCTCCCTCATTGGATCTCCTTTTTTTGTTTTTGTTTTTTTTGTTTGTTTGTTTGTTTTGTTTTATGTGTATCTTTACCTATGGTACTTTGAATGAGAATGGCCCCCAAAAGCTCAAATATTTGAATGCTTAGTCATCGGGAGTGGAACTATTTGAAAGAACAGAGGTGTGACCTTTTTGGAGGAAGTGTGTCATTAGAGGCAGACTTTGAGGTTTCAAAAGCCCACAGCTGGCCCAGTATCTCTCTCTGTGTCTGAAGATAAGGATGCAAAGCTCCCAGCTATTGCTCCAACTCCAACCTGCCCACATGGGGCCATGCTCCCAACCATGATAATGATACTTACTAGCCCTTAATTAATGCTCTCATAAAAGTTGTCTTGGTCATAGTAGCTCTTCAGAGCAGTAGAACAATGACTAGGATGCCACCTTATCTTTTTTTACATTTATTTATGTACATGAGCCTATATCGTGTATATGCCTGGTACCTGTGACAGTCAGGAAAGGAACTAGAGTTATTGATGGTTGCAAGCCATCATATGGGTACTGGGAATTGAATCTGAGTTCTCTGCAAGAGCAACAACTGTTCTTAGCCATTGAGCCATTTTTCCAAGCTCTCTCCACCAAACCTAGAGTTCACCAATTTGGCTAGATTGGCTGGAAGCCCCAGATAGCATACTCTCTCTGCCTCCCCCACACCTAATTCTTTATGTGGTTGTTAGAACTTGAACTCAGGTCCTCAGGGTTGTACAGCAAGACTTTTACTGACTGAGCCATCTCCATCGTCACTTACATCTTTTAAAGACTTAAATGGTGACTACTGAGAAAAAAAAAAATCTTTTAAGTTATTATCCATGCTCACATTTGTACTATAAATGTATCAAATGTTACTGGTTTAGATAAAACTTACAGATGTTTAATAATACTTTTAATATATTTTTTTGATATTATTGCAAAACAGAGCAACAAACTTTACTTGTATTTCTGTATAGGCACATGAATGGTCAGAATTTTAAAGTAATGACTTACTAGATGATTAGAATTACAAATTAACTATAGTAGGTATAACTGAAGATTGCTAGGTTAGAGTATAGTGAAACTGTTAGGATATAGTAATCTCAAAAATACACATCTTTAAGCCATAATTCTACTACAGAAAATTCAAAGAAAATAACATGTACATGCATTCAATGTACTGTCAAGATAATGTCCACCCAGTATGTGACCACTGAAAAACTCCACTGCATAATACTAGCAGCAAATAACAGTGAGAAAAAGATAAGTATTATTTTAGCATTAACATATTAATTTTGTCACAAGAAGGATAGGAAATCCCTGAAGCTCTGCAGAGGCATCACTTTCCACATAGAACTGAAATCGTTTTTTTTTTTTTTTTTTTTTTTTTTTTTTTTTTTAAAGACAGGGTTTCTCTACATAGCCCTGGCTGTCCTGGAACTCACTTTGTAGATCAGGTTAGCCCCAAACTCAAGAGATCAGCCTGCCCCTGCCTCCTGAATGCTGGGACTACCACCACTTGGCTTAAGACTGGAAAGGATAGAGAATCCCAAAACTAAAGACAGCAGCCAAGAGACCATAGGCTTCTTGTTCTGTCTAGCACTCACAGCCCTAGGCAGAGGCGAAAACCCCAGAAGAGCTGAAACACACACCCATTGAGACAGTGCTTCTGAGCAGCCTCTAAGAGGAAGGGTTCCTACATGAGGCTTTAGAAAGCAGGACAGCTGGGGATTCAGGATTCAGAAGCCCAGGATGCCCTGACTCAGCACTGTACCTAACAGCTAAAATTATTTTGATCAAAATCTCCCTTAGATTTCATAATGGGAGAAAATCTTTACTAGCCACACTTCACACAGGGGTTAATGTCTAGAATATGTAAAGCACTATAAAATTAAACACTTAGAAAATCCAAACTTCAGATCAATAAGTAAGTTAAGGAACTAGAGAGTTCTCAAAAGAAGAAAGATAAATGGCTAATACACATTTTTAAAAAGTATTCAACATCCACTAGGGAAATGTAAATTCAAACTATTTTGAGATCTTATCTCATCCCAGTCAGAACAGCTACCAAGAAAACAAAGGATGATGCTGGGTGGTGGTGACGACACCTCTAACACCAGCACTCTGGAGGCAGAGATGCTAGAGGTAGGTCTCCGAGCATGAGGACAGTCTGGTCTACATAGTGTGTTCCAGGACAGCCAGGGCTACACAGAGGAAAGAAGAACTCTTACTGTGCACAGAGTAGAAATTAGTATAGCGGTCTCTCAAACGAATAAAATTATAGGGGCTGAAGAGATGGCCAGTGATTAAAAGCATACTCTGTTCTTTCCAAAGGACAGAGAGCACTGTTCCCACAACCCCTATCATATGGCTCAAATCCACCTATAACTCCAGCTCCAGGAGACCTGGACACTCTCTTGAACACTTCAGGTATCCACAAACATGTGGCAGATACAAGCACATGAACAAAAAAAAAAATTAAAAACAAATCTTAAAGACAGAACTAAAACTTGAACTGCCATATATCCCTTCTGTCACTCCTAGGATATACTCAGGGTGTCCATCACAGAGACAGATGCACGTCCATGCTTACTATTCCATTATTCACATCAGCAAGAAAATGGAACAAGCCTCGTCTGCATCAAAGGATGAATGGATGTGAAAAAGTGGTCCTCGGTGACTCATACCTGTAACTATAACACTTACATGGCTAAAGTAGAAGTATTGTCACAAGTCTACGGTTACCTTGGGATAAACACTTCATTCTGCCACAGTGAGACTCTATCTCAAAAGACAAAAAGAAAAAAGTTGCAAGAAATCATGTTCTCTCACATGCAGATCCTAATTCTAATGTGTGTGTGTGTGTGTGTGTGTGTGTGTGTGTGTGTGTGTTTGCACGCGCGAGCACATGTATGGGGTGGGGACTTTTGAGGACAAGTGTAGGTTGTGAAACTAGAAAGAGAACCATAAGGGGTAAAGGAAAGTCTTAAGGGAGGCTAAGGAAGGGTAAGGTAAGTTTCAAAAGGGTTAGGGTTAGGGGTAATAGAATAAATATAATCTGAGCCAGGCAGTGGTAGCACACTCAACAACACACGGGAGGCAGAGACAGGAGTTCCAGGACAGCCTGGGTCAGACAGAGAAAGCCTGTCTCAACAAAACAAAACAAACAAAAAGAGAATACATGTCATCTGAAAGTGGAACGAACACTACTGGAGGTAGGAGGAGTACAAATCTGGGAGTGGCAAAGGAATGGGAGGGAGAATCAATAAAAACAAAACACATGTGGGAATACCATAATGAAACCACATTAATTAAAAGATGAACAAATAAGGAGCTGATACATGGCTCGGCCTTTAAGAGCATTTATAGCTCTCCTAAGGACCCAAGGTTCAATCCCAGCACCCACATCATGTGGCTCACAGCACCTGTTACTCCAGCCCCAGGTGACCCAGCACTTCTGGCCTCCTCACATACCTGCACTCATGTGAACACACACACACACACACACACACACACACAACTTCTTTAAAATTTTTTTTAAAGTGATAAATAAAAAGAGCAAAATCAAAAATCCTTTTCTCCTCTCCTTAATAGTACTAGCACCTTAGGAAAGAAGGAGTTACTAGACAAACTCCTTGGAATTGTAGATTATCTCTAGGAGCCAATATCTTCATTTAATTTTTCTAGAGAAAATACGTTTTGATGGTAAAACATTCTAGTCTTAGCCACCTGCATCCCTCAGGAAAAGCTACTAAGGGTTCTCTTCCTCATCACAAGTCTCCTGAGTCTTGCACATTCTTCCCTCCTGCCTTAACAAGCCCGCAGTTTTCCTCCTCCCCTTACACCCAAATACATATTCCTGAGAGAGCTCATTGACACAAAAAATGTTCAAGTGTAATGGGGATAGATATACTCAAAATATATTATATACATGTATAAAATTATCAAAGAATAAACTTAAAAATTTAAAGTTTAAATTAGCATTAGTTTAAATAGCATAAAAATACTAGAAGAAAAAAAGTCAGGCATCATGGCACACATCTTTAATCCTAGCATTTGGGAGGCAGAGGCAAGCAGATTTGTATCATTTTGAGGCCAGTGTGGTCTACATAGTGGCTTTGTCAAAAAAGCCTTTTGACTTTGTCCAAAAAAAAAAAAAAAAAAAAAAAAAAGAAGCGTGGTGGAGTGCCAGGTAAAAATACTGAAGCCCTTTCAGCAGACTTGGATTTAAAAGAGGAACCAGTTGGATGAACATTGTAAAGAAATTGTTGGCAGGATAGAGAATGGATTTCATATATATAATATATATATATATTCATATATAATATATATTATATAATATATATAATATATATTCATACATTCACATATATACATATGTGTATGTATGTGTATGTATGTATGTATGTGTGTGTGTGTGTATATATATATATATGTCTTACAATTTTAATTTTAATTTTTTTGGTTTTTTGAGACAGGGTTTCTCTGTGTAGCCCTGGCTGTCCTGGAACTCACTCTGTAGACCAGGCTGTTGAAAGGCTCAGAAATCTGCCTGCCTCTGCCTCCCATGCTCTGGGATTAAAGGCATGCACCACCACCGCCCAGCATTTTTTTTTTAATTTTTATTTTTTTAAAGATGTAAAAACATGTAAAAAAAAATTGTCAAAGAAGCAATGTAATTCAAGCCCCGTTCCTGAAGTCTCCTAAGAACCTGGGAACTTTGTTTCTTTGCAAAGCACTGGAGAGGTGAGTCAAGGACAACTAACCCAGCCCATGTCTGCTCCCGGGCATCCTGCATTCTAGACAGGGCTGCTGACGCCTATAGTTCTTACCAAGGGTTTCCACCGGCTTGCTTTTCCAATAACAACCTTTTTTCATCTTCTGAAAACTGTAAGTCTAGTTCAAAAGAGTTAGTGTCCAAATCATGGATGTACTGCTCTATGTTGCTGCCCGACCTCTGGGGCAGGCTGGCTTCCACCGTAGACAGGGAGTGGGAAGAGGAGGAGGATGACACCTGCATGAAGCCAAACTGGCTCAGGAGATTGTCGTACTGCAGGGAAGAAGGAGAAGAGAAAGCTACCTTAATTTGTCTTTAAGGCCAAAGACCCCTCCCACATTGCCTGGCCCCCACAGCCACTCATAACCTGGCAAGCTTAAAGACACGCCAAAGGCAGGTGGACTACTGATCCCTTTTGATGTATATAGACAGATTCTCTTCCAACAGCTATTGGACCACTGAACCAAGGCAAGGCTGGACCTTCTGCCACAGGTTCCTCTTCTGATAGAAACAGAGGTCAAAGAGGGGCTATACCAACCAAATCCTTCATCTCCAGGGAAAAGGAACCTGGGACCCTCACCAGCACAGCACTCCAAGCCATGCTCCTGGCAGGGAGCTCAGTAATCAAGTACACTTTCCTTTTAGTCCCGGAATCTTAGGTTTTAGAGCCACTGCATAGCTTGATTTAGCTTACATTTGTTTTTTAAAATACAAACCAGACATGTGTGGTGGCGCACGCCTTTAATCCCAGCGCTTGGGAGGCAGAGGCAGGTGGATTTCTGAGTTCGAGGCCAGCTTGGTCTACAGAGTGAGTTCCAGGACAGCCAGGACTACACAGAGAAACCCTGTCTTGAAAAAAAATGGAAAAAAAACAAACCAAGCCAATGTTGACACAGCAGAAAGCAGGACTATTCACAGCATGCCACGCAGGCCACAGCCTATCTAGCACTCTTCCAGGCGATGACAGGGCAAAGATTTTTGAACATGCTAACGTTAGGTATGGCCACCCCGGGCAGATAGCTATGCTAGGTACAGGCTTCACACTCTTGAGCCCTGCCTTCCAGATCTACAGAGTTTCCAGAAAGAGAGGCCTGACTACAGATCTACAGAGATCAGCCCCCTACCCTCTGCAGATTCTACAAGCCCCGTGTCCACCTCCTTGCTGTTGCCCAGTGGCCCTCAGTCCCACGGCAGTCACTGCTCCATCTGCTGACTTCATATTCACATGCTAGCACTGTCTCCACTTCCTTCATGAAGGTTCCCCAGTGAGAGGAATGATGTCTCTGCTTCAATTTACAGAAATGACTACCATACTTCTACTGGAGGGAGAGGTATCCCCACAAAATCTTTTAGAACCAGTATGTGGCTTCAATTTCTGACACAGAAATTGAAGCTCAGAGTCACTTTCCTCTAGCCAACACTGAATGTAAACCAGCACAAAGCTGCCTCTCCACGTCACTAAAGAGCACCTTCAGAGTAGACGCCGTCGTTCCAGCACTCCCCAGGACCAATTTCACTATCTAAAGGTGAACTCTGTACAGGAAACTATCTGCCTAGATGCTTACACAGTCCTTAAACCACACTGAAAGAGCCGAGCAGGCACCCAACAAAACCAAATTGCTGCCACTCAGAACCAGGTTATACAGGTAGAAGTCAAAGCTTTCAATAAAAAAAAGCCATGTCCTCAGCAGTGCAGAGCAGGCCTGTAGAGACATTCTGATGCATATACATGTACAAACACACATGAAGAAACCCTCCTGGCTGCTGAGATTGAAGATAATGGAGCTTATGCGTTCCTTAAAAAATAGCTGCCCTTGCAAGTGGAGGGAAGAAGGCACAGAGACCGTAAGCTGTAGGACTGCCTCCCATTCCTGGTTAACTTCCGAAAGGATGACAGTCCTAGTAGGGAGGATCCCACCAGCACTCCATGACATGACCCAAAAGGACACCACCACTCAGGAGCACTTAAGAGGCTTTGTAGGGGCAGGAACTCCTGGCTCAGGGCCTACGTTCTCTGCAGGTAGCGCACTACACAGAAACTAGCCATCAGTATAGATGCACTTGAGTTTCATTCCCTAAAAGTCTGGGCACAAAGAACATTTTAGGAAAAAAATGGAGATATGCCAAATAGCAATGGCTTTAATGTAGCTTTAGAAGACCTTTGGGTTTTCTGTTTGTTTTGTTCTGAGACAGTACCTACCTTTGTAGCCAGACTGACCATGAACTTTCAATCTTTGTATTTACTATTTTATGTATACAGGACTTTTGCTTGCACATTTGTCTGTCTGTCTGTCTGTCTGTCTGTCTGTCTGTCTGTCTGTCTGTCCTCTGTCTGTCCATCCATCCATCCATCTATCCAGAGATAGATCTAGGTAGACAGGCAGGTAGACAGACAGACAGATGCACCATGTGTGTGCCTAGTGCTCCCAAAAGGCAGAAAAGATGTTGGATCTTCTGGAACTAAAATTACAGACAGCTGTAGGCCAACTTGTGGTTGCTAGGAATCAAACTCACAGTGGCTGGAAGGAGAAAAAGTTCTCTTCACCACTGAGTCATCTCTCCAGCTCTAGCTTTCAATCTTCTTGCCTTAGCCTTCTGAATGCTGAGATCACACCCCCTTTCCCTCAACCCTGGCTGCTTTGGAAGGCTTTTAGATAAATGTTAGAATTGCTCAGTCAGTTGAACAGAATTCTATGCATGGCAACTGGTTAGAACAAGCCAAGAAAACAGAAATCAAATGAGGAAAACTGATTTGAATCAATAAACTATTAAAAAATTTAAAGGTCATAATGAAAGAAGAGTCTGGGTAAGTAAGACTGAAACCATGGAAGCACGCTGTGGTTTCTTTTATCTGTTTCTTTTGCTGGTATTTCCCAGTTATCAAGAGAGGAAGTTTTAAGAACAAAGTATATTTAAGATCTTGTGTCTGTTTTCAATTCTTTAGAGACAAGCTGCTTTGAAGCCAGTGACAGCAACTGCCCACAAACCCAGGTGGTCCCCCTGGGAACAGAGTAGGCACC
This sequence comes from Mus caroli, assembly GCF_978045245.1. Classification (NCBI taxonomy): domain Eukaryota; kingdom Metazoa; phylum Chordata; class Mammalia; order Rodentia; family Muridae; genus Mus; species Mus caroli. The sequence goes on along the minus strand of NW_028227273.1, from coordinate 69,968,110 downwards.
TACTGCTAAGCATCAAGCTACAGGAATCTTCCCATAGCACATTCCTGGAAACTAAATCAATAGCTCTGGGATCTCTTGGTAAAATGAAAAAGCATTCCAGAGCATTTAAAAAAAATAATCAGGAAAGCTCTGAGCCACAAACTAGCAATGGTGAGCTTTCCAGAAGACCCAGTGTCAGGCAGTGAGGGTTATGGCAGGGCACTACTCTCTCATCTACAGGTCCAGACCACATCCTGCCTCCCATCTGTCCCCCAAACAGGTAAACGCTCATCAGCTGAGGAAATAAGAACAGGAATCAGCCTACACAAGGTGTGCTGGTCATTTACTTATTACAGCAAAGCAGTCAACCATCACCAGGTCCACAACAGTCACTCACACATTTTAACCAGTAATAACACAAATTAAGGTCCCAAGGAGTCATATTCACATAGCATGGCAAGCAGAATTTCTTTTTGCCTGGGCTACACCCCATGTGTGCCAGCTTACGTTGCCATAGCAGTCTTCATCATCCTCTGACATGGCTGGTAAGTAAGCTGTGAGCTTCGGAGGTGTCTGCTGGTGCAAATTCTCCCAAGTGATGGTCTCAAAGAATGGATGAGCTTTGAGAGGCCCGTACCCTTCCATCTCTTCACATCCTAAACGCTTTGTGGCATCTAAAACCTTAAATGATAGCCAAGACATGTCACGGCAAGGGTTGAAATGTAATTACTTGTTTGTTTATTTTGTGGAAGTGTTTTCAAGCCCTGAAACCTCCTGGAAAGACTTGGGACACTGTGGTCCATTCCCCAGGCCTGTTCATGCCATGGCAGAAAAAAGTCAAGATTAACTAGAACTCTTGCCTCAGACCAAGGCTCTGCCCCTTTCTTTCCACAGGTAAAAAGAAATCTCAACCTCAAAATACAGAGGACAACAAGTATCTTTTTAAAGCCTGCAGCTCAAAATGTTATAAAATGATGTGGCCCCTGGTAGGCTGCCTACACACAGAGCAGGCCCCACTCCTAAGACTAGCTGGGCAACCTAAGCTGGACTTGATGGGGGTAAAGGAGAGGAAGGAAGGAAGGAAGGAAGGAAGGAAGGAAGGAAGGAAGGAAGGAAGGAAGGAAAGAAGGAATTTCAAAACTGGGAAGGGATTGGGAGGGTAATAATAGAGGGAGTTGGGGAGTATATATGTTGAAAATATGTCTGAAATTCTTAAAGAATAAAAATATTATTTAAAAAAAGAGGGAAAGAGCCGGGGGCAGGCAGAGACAGGTGGATTTCTGAGTTCGAGGCCAGCCTGGTCTACAAAGTGAGTTCCAGGACAGCCAGGACTATACAGAGAAACCCTGTCTCAAAAAACAAATAAACAAAAAAAAAAAAAAAAAAAAAGAGGAAAAGAAACTGGAAACAAAACAAAAATGCTGCTGGGTGGGTGTGGTGAGGTAGAGGTAGACTGTGTCTTTGAGTTCAAGGCCAGCCTGATTTAAAAAGTAAGTTCCAAAAAACCCAGACATGGTAGTGTATAACTATAATCATAGCACTCGGGCAGAGGTGGGAGCACTGTCAAGCACTTAGGACAATTTTTGGCCTACACAGCAAGTCTCTTTCTTAAAACTTAAAATAAAGGTAAAAATTCTAACACAACGAAAAAAATTAACTGACTCTAAGATCAAAGAAAATGAACAATCAGGCTTTTACTGGGTGAAATATACCTCTCAAAGGCTGTGGCATAGTCACTCCTAAGCCTGCAAGGCTAATTTAAACCCATTCTCCACTGAGGGAAATGAAGGAAGAATTCAGAAGGATGGTTAAAAAGAAGCAGCCTGGGTCTACCCAGGAATAAAGGACTGGCCCTGACTCCTAAAGATTTAGGAAGGAAGCAAACAGGGCTGCGATCCACAGCTTCTGAACATAAAAATGGCACATCTTTCTAGAGTAAATCTGTTTCTGCCTTGTTACCTTGATCTTTAAAGTCTTCATGTAGCTTAAACTCTAAAGTTGGTATTGGCAGATGTCACTGAAGTAAGATTTACAGCCATCTGTCACTGGGATAAACCCACTCAGTGGCAATCACTTAAATTTCCTGTCTTACTAAAGTCAAGAATTAGGCACTGGAAAAGTGAAAGGGAATATAATGAGTTAAGGTTAAAATATTTGACTATATAACCACTGTAAACACATCTTTCAAAAGAATGCCCAGGAAAATTCAAAATACTTACCAAGAGTTTTTCCACAAGATCTCTTGCCTTAGGGAAGAATTTTTCTGGGAAATGATATTCCAGCTTAATGATCTTCTGAAATATAAGATATTCATTTCTGTGAATTAAAAAAAAAGAAAAGCTGTTATTTGCGCAAGGGTTTTCAAATCTCTAGTACTACTTGTACTTTTATAGAACAACCCAAAGTCACCCTCAATTCCCAGGCCAGATCTTACTAAAGGTCCCAAGCACCACTCATTCTTGAGCTGTGGTAGAAGTTCTGCCCCAACTGGGTACAACCAGTAGCTGTTGGCAGTGGTGTGTGGTGGTAAGCTCAGAACCCTGAAATGTACAGGACCCCTCTTACCCGGCTCTGAATGGTGGGAGTCCTGCCACGAGCTGATAGATTATACATCCAAGGGCCCAAAGGTCTGAACTTTAAGGTAGGGAAAACACAAAGAAAAATGGCATTGGTATAATTTAAATGACAAATTTTACAGTCTCTGTCTATACCACCCCAGCTCCAGCCTCCACTTTACTCCTATTTCTTAAGACCAGGGATGCTGAAGTTTGCGTTTGTTTCCTGGGCATCTAATCTCCCTGTGACCGGAGTCAGATGGTACTATACTCGACAGAAACAGGTACCATCTCCCCTGCAGATGTCACTTCTACTGCAGGGTAACAACTTTCCCATGTGTCCCTTTCTCATTCTTAAAGAGCATAATTCACTGCCAACATGCTGCCACGCCAGGCTGCTACAAATCAGGTAAGATGGGAGCTGAAGATGACTGCTAACCAGGGAGAAGCTCCCGTGACTAGGCAATGGGGCTGGAAGAGACAGCTTTGGGTGATATGCTATGATTACCTCACATGTTCTATGGACATGATTTGTGCTCACCTCAGAAGAGATGTGAGAGCTGGATGCATGTGAGGCTCAAAAGAACCTTCCCAGGATATATACAGCACGTGCTCTGCACCCTGTCCTTCCCTTTTTGGATTCTGTTAAACAAAGTCCTGCTCCTCTTCTAAAAACATCTAGACTAGTAGTAAGGCTAGATGGCGCACGCCTTTAATCCCAGCACTTGAGGCAGAGGCAGGTAGATCTCTGAGTTCAAGTCAAGGCTAGCCTTGCTTACAAACGGGAGTTCCAGAACAGCAGAGCTGTCTCAAAAAAACTAAAACAAAATAAAACTTAAAAATTTTAGACTGTCCATTTTATTTGTAATTATTCTTTTGTCTTTTGAGAGAGGGTTTTTCTATACTGCCCAAGCCGACCCCAAACTCACAAGAGTCTCAATCTATCCTCGTCTCAGTCTTACAAGTTTACCATTCTGAATATCTCTTAGTTTCCTCAATATAGATAGATGTCACAGATGCCCAGCTATCAGGAGCCCTGAGATTGGCCCCTCTCTTCTGTCAAAACACTCTCTTGAGTCACTGAGATGACATCATACACCTGATTTTGCCTTCCATTCTCAACTATCCCCAAGTACTAGGTGTATGCAGGTTTTGTGGGCTGCTAGTAGTAGTTTGGCATCATAGGACATGAACAACCAACGCCACTTAAGACAACAGCAGGCACAAAAATCAAATCTTGTAGCCAAGATCTATCCTTGCCCGATGTCACTAGCACTTAGGGCCAGGGCCAGGTAAGGCCCTGAAACAGAACACAATTCTAAAATTAAAAATCTGAGTTATACATTAACAGTGTGAAGGAATAAAAAATTATTTTACGCCGGGCGTGGTGGCGCACGCCTTTAATCCCAGCACTCGGGAGGCAGAGGCAGAGGCAGGCGGATTTCTGAGTTCGAGGCTAGCCTGGTCTACAGAGTGAGTTCCAGGACAGCCAGGGCTATACAGAGAAACCCTGTCTCGAAAAACCAAAAAAAAAAATTATTTTACATATAGCTGGTAACTACTGTAGTGAGGGGTATTTGTTTGCATTTACTTTTTGAGACAAAATCTTAGCCAGCGCAGTATGGCCTAGAACTACCGCTAGAGCTGAAGACTCATGCCTGATTTTGCTCCTACCTCAACTGCTAGAAGAAAAAAGTATGCACTACCATGCCCACCTCACTATTTGTGTGTGTGTGTGTTCTATTTTCTGTGTATATTTTGACTGTATGTATGTATCTGCACCACATGCATTGAATATGCCTTTGTGGGCCAGAAGAGGGTTTCAGGCCTTCTCTAACTAGAGTTAGAGATGTCTGTGGACCACCATGTGGGTGCTAAGACCCTAGAGTTGAACCTAGGCCTTCTGGAACAACAGCCGGTAGTGCTCTTAACCACTGAGCCATCTCTCCAGCCCTATTTTACTATTTTGTATGCCTGATTTTCTTTAGTCTTTGTCTAGGTGAAACAGGGAGTGAATCAAGAAAATCAAGTAGCAAAGTAGTGGCGGGGCGTGGTGGTGCATGTCTTTAATTCCAGCACTCAGTATTTGGGAGGCAGAGGCAGGCGGATTTCTGAGTTCGAGGCCAGCCTGGTCTACAAAGTGAGTTCCAGGATAGCCAGGGCTACATAGAGAAACCCTGTCTCAAAAAACAAACAAACAAAAACCAACCAAATAAAAGTAGCAAAGTAGCTACACCAAAGCAGAAACCACCCAGGGCCTTTCAATGTCCCCTCATCTGGGAACTTCAACAGTAAGGGTTTAGGGAGCATCTCCTCTGTGGAATAACCTTGAAGTAGGAACTCCAGAGCTCCAGCTCTGTTTCATCAGAGGGAAGAGAGGGTAACCCTGAGGCCAAGTGCCTGTGTCATCCCCAGGGTACATAGAGGCATATCACCACTATCCACAGGACAGCTCAATACATTATGATACTCCAATGCAACAGAAAAAATGCACAGCTGGAATAAAGATGTATACAGATACTCTTAATGAATCAGGTGATGCATCATCATGAAACCAAGAGAACTCATACTGGGTATACTATATGGACTGCATGTGTTTGAAAACTTAAAACATTCAAAAAATGCACAAAAAAAATGATAAGTACCAATTATCTGTGAACATACACACAGAGACTAATTTTCTATAGTTTATAGTAATTTATAGGCATTCCTATAAATTGTTAGAGAAAAAGACTCAATATTTTAGTGAGCTTCACAAGACTTAAAATTCAAAAGCTAGGGGCTGGCGAGATGGCTCAGTGGTTAAGAGCACCGACTGCTCTTCTAAAGGTCCCGAGTTCAAATCCCAGCAACCACATGGTGGCTCACGACCATCCATAACGAAATCTGATGCCCTCTTCTGGAGTATCTGAGGACAGCTACAGTGTACTTACATATAATTAAGTAAATCTTTAAAAATAATTTTTCAAAAAAAAATTCAAAAGCTAAAGACACAGTGATGGCTCTCTCAAAACACTGTTCCATCTGCACAATTTCCTCTATCCATGTTTTATATATCATAGAGAAGAACTCCATACAGCAAACATACATATACATCCTCCCTGCATACTGATGGCTCATGTGCCTGACTCCCTGGAGCCTGGAGCTGACACACTCACCATACTAGGAAGAAATGACAGGAAGGAAAGCTGTGCAAACTTCGAGGACAGGATCCTCACAAAAGGCCACACAGCTGGGGCTAAACCAGATACAAACCAGTTTAGCTCAATACAAGAAGCACCTAGCCATATCTTCAAGGAATAGACTCTGTCTCCTGGGCCTGCTCTTCAAGTCATGAATCTATACCCTAAGGTTGCTCTTTAGTCTCTTAAGACAGTGCTTTTGACTAGTATGACCTTAGGTCATTGTCTCCCTCTAGAACGTCCCTTCTTTACTCTCTAATCTCTGTTCTCTAAACAAACAAACAAACAAACAAATAAACAAGTGGATGGATGGGTGGGTGGATGGAATCCCTGTCTCTTGGAGACTGGAGAGATGACTCTGTGGTTAAGAGTGCTGACTGCTATTCCGTGGACCTAGGTTCCATTCCCAGAACTTACCTAGTGTTTTGCAACCATCCTAACTCCAGTTCCAACATATCTGACGTTATCTTGTAGTCTTCATGGGCCTCACACATGCACATGGTACACAGATATACTTGTAGGCAAAACACCCTCACAGAAAAAGCAAAACAAAAACAGGCACCTGTTCCAGTGCCGGTCTCTGCATCACTCTACACATTTAATGCTTCTCCTATTCATGAATGAGACCACCACCAAGGTCCAGCTGCATCTCTCAAAAAACCTCAATGCTATGACCACTGCCAAGCCTACTCCAGGACTATATGCTCTGGGCTAGAAATTTCTTCCTTTTGTCCCTCCAGGGCTTCTATCCATCTCTAAAGAACCCACGACACTACATGTCTACTATAATCCTGTGGCATGGCAGCCACATTTGTCCACTGGATGGCTTTCTACCCAAAAAGCAATAATCAGTAAGGAATTATAAATTTATAAAAGCAGAATCCATACATATCAAAGAAAAAGCAAAAAAAAAAAAAAGAAGACTGATGTCTTTGGGTCTCACTATATGTCTCTGGCTGGTCTGGAACTTGCTATATAGACTAAAATGGCTTTGAATTCAGAGATATACCTGCCTCTGACTCAAGAGTATTGGAATTAAAGGCATGCACCATTAAGCCCAACCATTTTTGTTTGTTCAGCCATAAGGTTTTTACCATGTATCCCAGTCTGGATTTGTACTCATGATCCTCCTTAACTCATCCTCTGAGATACGGGGAGTATAAGGGATTTATCACTGTACCAGGCTCATACTTCACTAGTTAAGACCTACTAAAGTCTCTCTTTCAAATAGTATTTCCTTATGACTAAACCTAGTAGATATCACAGAGAGAAGAGAAGGGCAGTTGTATTAAAACAAGTTACCTTTTACACGCCGACTTCTCTGTGAGCAGCTCTGGAGAAACATACTGTGCTGTTCCTACAAATGAGTTGGCCCTGGCTAGAAAGTGGGGAGGGAAGAAGAAATGTCACACTTGAAAATGCAATCCCTGGCCCCCCACCACACTGCCCTTCTTGTTTATTCTTCAAGGAATCCACATCTAACTATACAGATGGAAGCTGGTCATCAGTTTAACTGGTCACCTGGAATAGACTGAGCCATCAAAGGACCCTACCTAAAGATACCTACTGGATCCTATCCATGGGACACCTCCTACCTAACACCCAACTGCAGGAGGTATTCATCTATTCATCCATCACCTTGTCACTAAAGCAAAGCAACGTGAGGACAAGGGTCCTGTCCGTGGTACACTTCGTTGGACCTGTGGCACCTAAATATACATAGAACACACAAGAGGCAAAGCCAAACAGCTACAGATCAGAAACCATCCTCTTTTTAGTCACCACTAGTTTCGGTACTCAAGAGTAGTACGGCAATGAGACTTAGGTTTCTAGACCAGAGGAGCCTCTACATTCCACTGCCTATAATCTTGGCCAATGAGACAGCCATCTTCAAGCTAAGGATGAATACCATCTGCTCTGAACCCACCTCAGAGGTCCATGTCCCATTTACTCCAGGCTCCTGAGGAGCGTGAGAACTCAGCTTCCATGTGGCAGATAGAACAGGGCTACGTTTTTATATTGTTTAAAGTGATTAGTGTTATGCTGAATTATCAAATTCTGAAGAAAATCCACACAAAGAAAGAAATGCCCAAAGCACAGCTCATCTAAACAGTGCATTCAGGATCACAGATACATCCTAGTTCCAGGTTTCAGGCAGGAAAAGTCAGCATAGGCACGATGAGAAAACAGACAGACTCTCCCGACAAAGAAGAGTTAAGAAGATGGGGTGGCTATTTGGTTGAACTTTTTAATGGATAATGTTTAAGACTAATACAAGGTTATACCAAGCCTATAAAGTCAGCTTTGTTGGACAGACAGATGACTACTACTTACTAGGAATGAGTCAATCAGATACAGGTATCAGGGCATATCAGCAGTGAAAGAAGGTGCAGCAAGGGCGCAGTGCTGTACCTATGCAAGTCTCTTTCTTCAAAGACAAGGCCTGCTATCTCCAAAGGGTGGAATAAATATGTTACCAGTACAGGAGGAGTGTACAGAAGTAAAAAACATATACAGGGCTGGCGAGATGGCTCAGTGGGTAAGAGCACCCGACTGCTCTTCCAAAGGTCCAGAGTTCAAATCCCAGCAACCACATGGTGGCTCACAACCATCCGTATCGAGATCTGGCGCCCTCTTCTGGAGTGTCTGAAGACAGCTACAGTGTACTTACATATAATCAATAAATCTTTAAAAAAAAAAAAAACTAAAAAAAAAAACATATACAATTTGACCAAGAGCATGCATGGGAACAACAAAGTTCCATGAAGGGTAGCCAGCAGGCCCATCTCCTACAGCACCATGTTAACAAAACCTGTTTCATTACCTGGACTCTCTATTTTAGCCCCAGCTGCAATCATCTCTTGCTCCCACGTATTGGCTTGCTATTTGTGGAGTCAGGACAAAAGTCTACTGCACTATGCTCTTGTATGTTCTTTTCCAAAAAGTAGTCATAGCCATAAAAGCACATATGACGAAGTTCTTATCAACTCTTCCTTCCACTAACAACTGCTCCAAGCCTGTGGCTAACCATATCCCACAGGACCTTCCTTAATAGTCTTTCTCTCTTACATTGAGACCCCAACTATAGGCAAGAAGGTCAGGCAGCTCTGAAGAATCGCATGTATCTTAGAATCAAAGATCCTTTACAAGGTCATTATTAACTTTCCAGCTTTCTTCCCCCCCACCCCCCCCAAGCATCATCGGTGAGTCACTGTCTCTACTCAATGCTATGGCACAGTCCTCAGGTGTCTAATTGTTCTCTTTTCTATACCTCCAGATGGGCAGTTTTTCTATCTCCTGAGGATGTTAGTGAAAACCACCCTAATCTTCTGGACTAAAAAGATTCCCCTGATAGTAAAAGCATTAGAAAATGATCCAATGTTATATGCTAACTCTGAACAGGACTTGGAAAGTTGGTGATTATAAACAGGTAAAAATTTCCTAGAACCTTCCTTAGGCTGCTTGGGCCGTCACAGGCAGCTATGCACATCAGATGGGCAGACAGAAGGATAGGTGAGAGGAAGGCAATGGAATCCAGGATGTGCTCCACAAGACACCACCTGCAGTATATATAGCTGCCATCAACTCTACCCCTAAGTTCACAAGTGACCTGACACGAACGATGCTCTAAGGAGCAAGCAAGAACTAGCAGAGCTTTCTTTGGTCCTTTCCCTACTACTACAGTTCACAAACTGAACAAAAGGAGCCAAAAGGAACCTCTGTATTAGTGATAGTAACTATACGATGCAACATGTGGCTCAAAGCTGCCCTTAGCCTTACACTCAGAACAGGACTCTGTTAAAAATTAATAATAATAATCAAACAAACATACCTTGTTTGCTCTCTGGGGATAACACTTTTGCTGTTCCAAAATCTGTGATCTGGATGTGCATGTCTTCATTTAACAAAATGTTTTCTGGTTTAAGGTCTCTGTAAAAGAATTTTACCTTTGAGATGAAGTTGTTAAAAGCAGCAGCATTATCACATATGCAACATTTTGTTGGAAACAAAATAAAGTGGTGAATCTTTACCTTTACAAGACTAAAAACAAAGAACACAAGCCCAAAGTTCATATCAAACAAGTATCAACAGCACAGGATATAGGCACCTCAAAATCATTTTATAACTGTATCACTTTATCTTTATAAAGCAGGTGAATTATTACAAACTTAACAACTATGGCTTCCAATGGCCAATCTTGCTTACTTCATCTACCAATTTTAGTAACATACTATTGAACTTATTTTCTTAGTTCATAAAGCACAGTTCTAACTTGCCTTATATCAAAATGAATAAAAAATGTGACCAGAATTATTAAATAGGTGCAAAAGTTGCAACTGACAAAATAAAAAGCACCAAGCATCTGAGCTGCTAGTATCACAGGAAGACACCTCACCCAAGTTGAACTGATGACTTAGACATGAACTTTCAAAGTGCAAGGTCCTTTTACTTCCAGCCTGTTTACAGCTTTCTCAGTGAGCCACCATCTGAAAATACCTATATCAGGATTTGTATAAGGCCAGCCAATGCCAACCGCAGAGGACTGGGGTCAATTACTTGTACACATCAGAGCCACTGGCCCTAACCATCACAGGAACTGTGCTCTACACACCATCCGGGGCAGTGTCCATTACCTGTGAATGATGCCCTTGCCATGCAAGTACTCTAAAGCAGACACAATCTCAGCCGTGTAAAACCGGGTACAGGTCTCATCAAATGAGCCAATTTTGCGGATGTATTTAAGTAGCTCTCCATTTTTGGCATAACTAAGGCCAAAATCTGATTATTTTGTGGTTAAGGAAGAATGGAAAAATATATTTTTCTGAAAAATCAACCTTAAAAGTACTCACTTCTCTGGCAGCCTGGGTTACAAGGGCCCAAATGCTGACTAAACTAAGTAGCGATGATGAGGTCAAACTTGAAATTCATACAAGAAGCCAAGGTGGACTTCTTGCTCTTTTCTGGCTTTTATCCGCCAAGGCACTGCTATCAACAACCAAGGAAGAAGCCTGAAACTCTGGGTAAGGAAATAATCCAGAAGAGACAGGACTACGACCAAAGCTGGTAAAGATGCCCCTGGCAGGACCAATTCTGACAACCTATGCCTCTCAACTCAGACAAAAGCTGACAGAGACCTGAAACATGTACTATGGAGAATAGAATAGTACTATGTACTAAGACTATGGGTCTTAGTCCCAGCTGCGTCCTGTCTGATCCCTCAAAAGGGAGGCTGATGCCTTGTCCTGGCTCGTTTTATGTCAGCTTGACACAAGTCATCTGGGAAGAGAGACTCTCAATTGAAAAACTACCTTCCTAAGATTGGCCTGTAGGCAAGTCTCTAGTGCATTTTCTGAATCAGTGATTGGTGTAGGAAGGCCTAGCCCATTGTGGCTAGTACCATCCCTGGGTATACAGGCTGAGCAAGCCATGGGGAGCAAGATAGTAAGCAGCACTCCTCCATGGCTTCTGCAACAGCTCCTGTCTTGAGGTTTCTGCCCTGATTTATTGTCTTGGCATTCCTCAGTGAAGGACTGTGGTGTGGAACTCTAAAGCTGAAATAACCCTTTCCTTCCCAAGATGTTCATGGTCATGGTGGTTTATTACGGCAGCAGAAACACTAAGACGTGCCATGGAGCCACCAGTTCTGGCCTAACATAGGCTGACAGCAGAGCCTCACTAGTTAGGAGCCCAGGTATAATATATAAGGCCACACTTTTGGTCATGGGGTCAAGAGAACAGGGGGTAACCTCTCACTCTTTCCAGCTTCGCGGTTTTGCACTTTATCTGACCCTTCACTGGTTCCTGATTCCGATGAGAGGAACACCTATGGGTCTCAGCTCAGAAGAGAAGCAGAGGCAAGTTGTAGCTCTTAAATATAGTACGTGCCTAGGATTATTTATCAGGCTGATGGTTCTCTGTAGTTATAACCTTCCCCATTCCAGAATGTTCTGGTTGAGAGATTAAGCAATTGACTCAAGTTCACAAAGAAAACAATGGACAGTCTTCTGGTCAAAAGCAATGGTCCTGACTCCATGCAACAAATGAGGCATCACAAGGACAAGCAGGTGTAGACTGGTCTAGTGGGAACTCAAAGATAGTAGGGTGGGAAGCAGCTGGGAGTAAAAGAGAACGTTCCCCACTGTTTAGGCTCTGATCAAGCCAGGACTATGCCACGATAGAGAAACCTTGTGCTTGATCTAGCCTCTGGACTCACTTTCCCAGAGCCCCATAGTATATCTGATGAAGAAACCCTCAGTAGACCCTGTCTGATCCATCTGTCTGTTTTCAATCTATGGCTGAGGTGTCCACAGGCTCTGCCTCATCTCAACTTGTTCTGAATGGGTCTGGGTCAGAGTCTCTTGAAGGTAGTAAAAGAAGAATATACAAGGACTATTCCCTCTCCTCCACTTGAAATTATGACTAAATGAAAGGCAGTGTTATCTCATATCTATCATTTCTTCATGCAAAATGTTTCATTTTTCTTTTATAATACAATGTATAGTAAAGATTCTCAGTGAGGCAGAAGTCACTGGATCTCATTCTCATGGCAAGTAGGAGAGCCATTATGACCCTTTGGGTCTTAGACCAAGAACAGTATGTGCCATTAGACAAAGACCTAGAGTTCTTTCCACCTGAACTGACATGGGGAGTCTCATTTGGAATCACATAGCAAGAACACTCTGGTCTGGCTTCTGAGCTCTGATCCTACCACTGTGTCAGAAGATGAAGTCAAGCATTTGTGACTGACTCTGTCTTGGTTATCCAGTCTTGAGGAAATCTGGGTGTCTCAAGGATACGTAGGATGAGAAGACTTGGTTTCAGGGAGTAGAAGTGTGAAGTGGTAAGATCTTTGAAGAAGCGGGGTTTACTGACATGTCTGTGGATCACTGAGCTCCTAAGACTCACTGGTCATTGCAAAGTCCCCAAAGAAGATTGCCATGAAAGAAGCAAACCCAAGCACACTACTCAACTGTCCTTCCTGGCTTGAGATGTGATCCTTTTTTCACACACGGTCCACTACTCACTGTATACATGGCTACACCATGCACCATGCATCCTATCTGGACACTCAGCCTCCAAACTGTAAACTAAACAAATCTCTTCCTTTCAAAGAGCTAGATGCCGCAGGCATTGTGCAGCAATGACATAAAGCTGACTAGTAACAGAGCTTCAAGGTCGATAGAAACATTGTTCTCAACACTGGCAGAAAAACGTCGGCCTCTACACAGGAAAAATTCTGGGTCAAACATTTTGAAGCAAGGGAGGAGGAGGAATGGGGGTGAAGAACTCAAAGAGGGGGGACCAGAAAGGGAGCAACAAGCCAGGCATGGTGGTGCACACCTTTAATCCCAGCACTTGGTAGGCAGAGGCAGGTGGATTTCTGAGTTCGAGGCCAGCCTGGTCTACAAAGTGAATTCCAGGACAGCCAGGGCTACACAGAGAAACCCTGTCTCAGAAAAACAAAAAACAAAAAACAAAACAAAACAAAACAAAAAAAAAACCAGAAAGGGAGCAACATTTGGAATATAAATAAATAAAATAAAAAGGTTTAGGCCTGAGCCTAGACCTCCCATCTGGTAACTACAGATTTCATGGACTCAAAAGGGAGTACTTTCATGCACAGGAGACATAAAAGGGTAAGCAACACAGGTTCAGAGAGACATGTAATGAAATTAAAGAGACTACTGACAGCTGCTGTGTGATTGACAGCAGAAGTGGAGGACCAGGGATACTGGGATAATATAATAAGCCCTATTTGCTCTAAAGACCTGAATCATCATCAGCTCATCTGTTCTCCTGATGTTCCTGTTCTCCTATTGGATCTTGCACCAATGCTCTCTAAGCAGGCCCTCTGGAAAGAGCCCATTTGGTCTGTCTCTGCTGTCTTGCCTTTGTCATGAACTTTGTCCCCAAGAAACTGCCTGTCCAACTTTCAATAACTTGCTCATGGGCTAATCCTCTAACCAGGCGCAGGCCACATATTAGGCTGGCAACTGGGCAGGCCTTCATCAGAACCTATGTGATCTGTGGCCTCTGAATCTCCATGCTCCCAGAGGCTTCTTCTGGGTAGCTGGACAAGTGGTAACAACTCCTATCTGCATTTCACCTCCTCAGAATGGGTCCACTCAAACAAGAACCACATGCATCAGCCGGGCGTGGTGGCGCACACCTTTAATCCCAGCACTCGGGAGGCAGAGGCAGGCGGATTTCTGAGTTCGAGGCCAGCCTGGTCTACAAAGTGAGTGCCAGGACAGCCAGGGCTATACAGAGAAACCCTGTCTCGAAAAACCAAAAAAAAAAAAAAAAAAAAAAGAACCACATGCATCAAATGACAACCTACTAGCCACTGGCCAGTTTCTCTGGGCTCAATAACAGATGACAGTGTAGACCAGGCTCTGAAGGCAAACACCACCAGACACCTAACCTTGCTTTCCCCAAGTCTAGACCACATTGACCAGAGTCAGAGCAAACCCCATACTCCTCCATACTAGGAGAAAAACCACAACCGGTAGCAGAACTTCACAGCTCAGGGAGTTGGCTCACTGTGGGCCACACATACTTCTGCCCTCCAATATCTACGGGACTCAAGGACTCACACTCCAGACACTCACACCTGTCCTTCCAACTCATCCGGCCACCTGGACATTTGTGACATAGTTTTTAATAGTCTGTGCACAAGCTCTTCCAAAATATATTAATCCTACAAAGAAAAAAGAGCCTTCCCTTATCAGCATTTTGCTTATTCCCCTGTAAATGAAATGGGAGAATGAAGGGATTCTCCATTCACAAGCAGATACATCTAGCAGAAGCTGGAGTTGTCATTAAAAGTGAAAGCAGATGGTGGGAGTGTTGGTGCACGCCTTCAATCTCAGCACTTGGGGGTGAGAGGCCAATCTGGTCTACACAGTGAGTTCCAAAACAACCAGGGCTATGTACTGAAAACGGGGGTGGGGGTGGGGGAACGACAATAAATAAGTAAGTAAAAAGGAGGAGAAGAGGAATATGGACAAACAGCAATGAACATACACGCAAGGCGACTCTGCTGGAGAAGCAGGCTGAACAGCTCTGAGGACCTGGAGAGGCTGAGCAGGCCTAGCAGACATAAAGCTTCAGGAAGATAGCACTCTGGGCTCCTGTAAGTCACTCCTGAACTTCTTCAACAACCAGTCAAGTTGTCCTTCCAACACAACTCAGTAACTTGGGATATCAGAGGGTATAGAGAAGTTAATGCCAACTCCAAAAGCCTAAAGAGGCCCATGATCATTTTTTCCTCTCAGGCCCTCAACTTTTTAAAAGCAGAAGTCAATAATACCTAACAGATACTCCAGACAGAACATCTGCTAGAGGGATGAAGAAACATTTCTTCATCAATATCCAGCAAGCACAACTAAAACAACAACAGTCCATCAAGTACAACATTTATCAATAAACACCTTAACACTGTGGGCACGATGGTGAGCCTCAGCCATGTGCTGGTGCTGTCTATTGCCTCCAAGGAGATTAGTACACAGAGATCTGTGCTGTGCCCTTTCGTTTCAAGGAACAAACAATGGAGCCACTAATCTAAAACACAAGGTGGTTTTCAGACCATGGTTTGCATTGACCATGCAAAGGATACACAGCTTTTCGTCGTCCTGAAATGTAAAATAAAGTTTCACAAAGAAGGGGTGATCCAGGCGTGACATCACATCTCTCTCTCTAGTTACATACGGAACTTTGTTTTCTTTTATAATATGACGTTTCTCCAGAATTTTAACTTAAGGTAAGAGAGAAGTGAGTTTACTAACATTAGAAAATGTAAACAGACAAAGAACAACACAACCCAGTAACATTTTAAAGGTAACTGGTATAAACTGAAGTTGTCCCAAAACCACCCACCCAAGGTTAGAAGGTTTGGAGACTAACCTTGTCATAGATTCTAAAATCAGCACAGGCCCTGCAACTACCCAGGTTGCCTTATATATAAAAGTGGCACCACCCCTGAGTCCCAGACATACAGCTCACTGGAGTTAGTACTTACTAGCATATTCTCTGGAAGTGGCCAGTTCTCGGGCCAGAACCACCTAGTTTAGGGAGAAAAAAAAAAAAACAAACAAACCATAATGTAACAATGAGATCAGTCTGATAAGTCACTGTCTCCTTGCACAGGCTGCCCAGCCTGCACACACAATTTGAAATTACAAGTAAAGTGACACTGGATTCTGTACTAACACACATCAGGAAGCTACTGTTTGTGTTCGTATGTTCTAACAGTTAACAAGAGCATGATAGCAAACATGAAATGGTCAACAGTGATCATGCCATTGTTTTCAAAAGTTCATAATCAGCCAGCTATCAAAAGTTCTCATAGTACAAAGTATAAATTTAAGAACCAATAGGCATGGTATCTTTAACACTTGGAAGCCAGAGGCAACCCTGCATCACACAGTGAGACCCTGCTTCAACACCCTCTATCCCAAACAAACAAACAAACAAAAATTAGGTTGACTGACGTGTCCTAATACTACCACAAGTGGCTACTAGAAACTCCTTCGGAAAAACTTCAAGAATATGTGTTTTTAGCCAGGCAGTGGCAGTGCATGCCTTTACTCTCAGCACTCAGGAGGCAGAGACAAAAGGATCTCTGAGTGTGAGGACAGCCTGGTCTACAGAGTAAGTTCCAGAATAGCCAGGGCTACACAGAGAAACCTTTATTTAAAAAAAAAAAAACAAAAAAAAAAAAAAAAAGAAAGAAAAGAAAAAAGAAAAAGAATGTGTCTTTTTAATATAGATCCTAATAAAAAGGTGCCCTTGACTTAGGCTTCTCATACATTTGCTGTCATATATTTCATTTGATACATGAACATAGTTATGACTCTACTGTGCACCAAGAAGTAACACAGCACAGAACAAACCATCTTTCCAGAATGTTCTCCATACAGAGCACATCTCTGCCTGTGCTCAGACTCCACCCACTACAGGGACAGAGAACTAGCAAACCCTGGGCACACCTGAAGTACCAGACTAAAAAGAGCTGGTAGGCCCAAGATTTAACCAAAGCCTGCAAGTGGCAGCTTTGTCAAAAACAGTTTTTCTCCAACATGGTCAAAAAATATAAATGGATGTGTTTTTTTTTAAAAGACGCTTGCAATGATGGACTGATAACCAAAGTGCAAATGAAACATGCCCCTAAGGAATCACTGGACCTGGGGAAAAGGCGGCCTGCCTTCTGGTTGTAAGTCACATCCTGTGACAGGGCTCCCTAGAAACAATCCTGGAAAAGCACTCTGAGATGCCCATGCCACCAGGAACAAGGAAGGACTGAATGTATTTAAGTAGAAAGAACCCCAAAAACTTTCTGAAGAAACACACTGTATATACTGACTCCCAGCCAGGAGGGTGAAGGGAGCAGCCTGGAGTAGTTTATTCCCCCTTCAATGGAGATTATATATATATATATATATATATATATATATATTCACATTCCTTCATGGAGACGTATAGATGTTCTCCTATATATAAAAAGGAAAGGAACAGTCAGAAAGCACCATGGTTTACTGGGGGCGTGGGGGAGGTGAGGGGTGTTGTTTTTCGAGATGTAACCTTGGCTGGCCTGGGCTGGAGCTCTCACTTTGTAGACTAGACTGGCCTTGAACTCAGAGATCCACCTGTTTTAGCCTCCTAAGTGATAGGATTAAAGGCATGTGCCATCATGCCCAGCTTGTGATCAGATTTCTAAACTTAGTTTCTTAAGCAGGTTTCCTACAGAACAGAGGCTTCTAAAGACGTGCATGGGATGTGTTGTTCCGTGTCACCAGGGGTGATGTCATTACTATCTTGGATGTGACAGAGTACTTGGGAGCCTGTCTGCTCTCTAGCACTAGTTTCAGGCTCTGCCAAGTGAATATCCTGCTCAATCTGGTAACTCTATGTCCTTTACTCCTCCCCTGGAAATCCAATTTAAGTGTTCACTATTTCAAGAATAGAGAGATGAATCAGTCTGACACCTAATTTGAGATCCAGAGCTACAGATGGCACAGAGCCAGGAAGGAGCCTCCAGCTTGCAGTGCTTTCTTTCCCAGGTGCCTCACAGCATGAGTTCAAAATGGCACTGCATAAGGATGACTGTGCCACCAGGAAGAATGGTGCCTACAGCCCTGTGAAGGTAAATATAAAGAATAAACTGAGGAAAAGAAGAACTTCAGCAGACTATCATCTCTGAGTGAGTGCAACACCCACAGAGCTCAAGCGGTTCTCTTTCTGCAAGGTGTGTCGAGGACCAAAGACACAGGGAGTCATCTTCATGGTTGGAGGATTTTTTTCATAAGGCCACAATCCTTCTATGTTACTTCACCAGAGTTGCTAATTAAGACCTAATTCTTACAATGCAAAAGCCAACAAAGTCTATTTAGGATAAGCTGTTAGAAATGTAAGTAAGCTAGAGTTTATCTTTTTTTTTTTAGAATCTTTCACGAATATAAAAAAAAGAATAAGAAAAAATTTTCAGCCAGTCATGGTGATGCTCATCTTTAATGGGTGTACTGAAAAGGCAGAGGCAGGTAGATCTCTGTGAATCAAGGCCAGCTTAAGCTACATAAAAGCTTTGGGCTAGTGAGGGCTAGGTAGTGACACCTTTTTAAAAAAAAAAAAAAAAAAAAAAAAAAACAACAACTAAATAAATCTTTAAAAAAAAAAATCTAAAGGGCTAGAGAAATGACTCAGGGGTTAAGAGCACTGATTGCTCTCCCAGAGGTCCGGTCCTGACTTCAATTCCCAGCAACCTCATGGTGGCTCACAACCCTCTGTAATGGGATCTGATTCCCTCTTGTGGTGTGTCTGAAGACAGCAACAGTGTACTCATATACATAAAATAAATAAATCTTAAAATAAATAAAAAAGGCAAGAAGAGAACACAATTTTTCATATGGAATCTTCAAAAAGTCAGGTCTAAGGAAGACTGGTTGTTTAAGATGAGCCTCTGGAACTACCCTGGAATGCCTATTTCAGACTGGAGTTGGAACACAGAAATCTGTTTCATTGGAGAATGTTTTGAATTGTGAGTGACCCATACCTGGACCACTCTGCAGCAATACCTACTTAGCCTAGGAGTTAGAACAAAAAATCTGAAGGCCACTCTCCAACAAATACTTACCTTCATAGTTTTAGGCGCTAAAGCAAGCAAACAAGCAAACAAATCTAGGCAAGGGAGGAGGTGTCACTGAATGTTACAAAAGTCTCCAGAGAGATACTAACTCTGATACTAACTTTCAATCTAAGGAACTTTTAGCTTTCTATGGCCTGTCCATTAAGACAGGAAAACACAGAGCATAAATCAACAAATGCTTTTGTTTACTTATTTGTTTTTGAGACAGGCATTTAATATGTTGCCAAGTAGGCCTTGAAACATCCAGGTTCAAACTCCTCTCTGTCTCCGCCTCCTGAGTATAAGAAAAAAAGGTATGGGCCAAAACAGACAAAATCCAGTTTAACCACTGCTTTCTTCAGGTGGTGGCTAGGCTAAGTACACTCTCTCCAAGACTCTAGTGGCATGCACAGCAGCAGACAACCACAGGGGCACAGGGAAGCCAATGCCTAGTCAGGTGTTCTCAGTAGTCTGTGATCCCAAGAGAACCCCGTGCTCAACAAGCAACAGCAGCAGAGGCACATACTCACTGTTGAAAAAGAGCCCTCGCCAAGAATTTTCCCAAACTTGAAGTCTTCAGGGCGTTTCTTGCGAGGCTGTGGTGGCAGCTGGGCAGGGTGCTGCTGCAAGGGGTTGGTACTTGGTCGGGCTTCAGCTGTGGTGCCGTCCATGGTGGATCCCTGCCTGCTAACACCACTAGGAATGCCAGGGGACGAGCCGGGCTCAGTCTGGGACCTCACCATTGATGGGGATGGGCAGGAACATAGCACCACACTGGACTGAATGGGCACAGCGTCATACTGCAGACACAGAGGAAAGAGGTAAGAGTCAAATGGCTCCATTGTCCTGAGCAGATGAACCAAGTATAAGCACTTTATGATACTGCTGAAAGCAGGACAGTACATCTGATCTGGGTGTTCACTGGAGCCAAAGTCCCCCACCACCACCACCCCCATCCCCCGCTCATCTTCAGGTATATTCTCACATCTCTCTCAGCACTACTCCAACCACTCTGCAAGGCCAGGCTAAGGAAAGCAGACATAACATTGTATATACATTTGTAATTCTGGAGTATGTTTACTTTATACAGAGACACCCAATGCTGGCAAGACTTATGCTAAAGCAAGAATACTCGTACAATTATGGCTAGCACCCAAAATGTGTGTTGCTGTTAAAATGCTTTGGGAAAGCAATTTGGCAACTGTCAACAAAATGGTTATAGAACTGTCAATGAGACAGAAATATGAGAAATGAGAGGAAGCACACAGTTAAAGTTGAAAGCATAAGCCAAGTGTGGTAGTGCACACCTGAAACCCTAGCATCCAAAAAGTCATGGCCTCTGAGCCAGCCTAGGCTACATAGCAAGATCCTGCACCAAAAAAGGAGGTGGGAAAGAGTCACTGAGAAAGAAAATAAGTATTCAGAGCTAAACTGGCAGTATGTAAACATTGTACCCACATCTATGCCTTCTCTTCAGCTCTGCCTTTGGCATGTCCTCATAGTGGTGACACTATCCTAACTATAAGACTGAGGAGATATAGCTCAGTCAGTAAACTACTTGATTTATAAGTATGGAACCTAAATTCAATCTGTAGAATTAAGACAAAAACCTGTGGGCTGGGACTAAAGCTCAGTTAGTTGTAAAGCAGGTGCCTAGTATGTATGAGGCCCCGGGTTCAGTAAGTAGTACCTAACTCTCTCCCCAAATCAGTAAAAACAGTAAGAAAAATCCAAGCCTGGTAGTCCAAGCACTGGCAAAGTATAAGCAATTCCTAAGGTGCTAACTGGCCTACCAACTTAAGTCTAATTGTCAAAACTCAGGTCAGGAAGACCTTGTTATATGATTGATTGATTGATTGATTGATTGATTGAAAGATAGATAGATAGATAGATAGATAGATAGACAGGCAGTCAGACAAAAAGCTATATTTTTAAAAAAAAAGGGTAGAGTGCACTATTCAAACACATGTACCACACATCTACACACATACTATCATAAAATGAACTCAGGCTAGGAAGTAGTGGCCCATGCCTTTAATCCCAGCACTCAGGAGTAGAGGCAGGCAAATCTCTGAGTTTGAGGCCAGCCTGATCTACAGAGCAAGTTCCAGAACAGCTAGGGCTATACAGAGAAACCCTGTCTCAACAAAACAAAATAAATAAGTGAATTAATTAAAATCAAGTGAACTCAGCATACCCAAGTTACTTAGGTGCTAGTCTCTAACAGTCCTCCTCACTCAAGAACTCCAGAAAACTTCTATAGCTCAGTTCTAGAATGCTTGCCTAGATTACATGAGAACCCGGGTTCAATTCCCAGCATACCCAAAAGGAAATTTAGAAGCACACAACTTGATGGAGTTAGGTCCTGAAATCACAGTATCTCTTAAACCACTCACCTGTTCTGTAAAATAGTACATCAAGGTTGCCACTGACCAAAAGGTGACCCATTCAAAAACTACAGCAGACTGTTCAGAAAAAAATAAGCTAAATCTAAGAAAAGGCCATACGTCCACATGTTACAAAATAAGGTGGGTTGCTTCTTTTCTTCCTTCCTTCTTCCTTTCTTCCCTCCTCCTTTTCTTTAGCCTAACAATAAAACTCTATGGGCTAAGTAGACTGGTTAATTTATGTAAACATGGCAGTATGTTTGTGTATGATTTAACTAAGACAGACAAGGATGACTGCTTTCTTGATAAACAGAGACAGAAACACAGAACCATAAAGAAGCCGGGGCTCTAGAAACACAGTAGGACAGGTGTGCACACAGTAGCCAAGAGTGAGCAAAGGAAAGCTTAGCCACCAAGAAGAGCTAAAGGAGTTGCTCATCTCAAGATTGCAAAAGGCTTAACAAATCTAGACCGAACATCTTGTGACCTAAACATAATGAGTACGGAGGCAGTGGAGAAGGGAGAGCAGATGGTAACACTGGAGGGTGTTTTGCCTACCCCACAGTGCAGTACGTGAACCTGGGCTCTTGAGAGCAGACTCCCTGGAAGGCCGGAGTAGCAGCAGCATACTTCTAGCTAAGCAACCACTATCAGTAACTCTGTACCTGCTCTGTGGCAGAAGGAAAGGGCTTTTCTTTCAGGTGGCTTTGTTGGATCTATCATCATGCTAGGCAAAGCATAAAAACATGAAGGTGCTGCCGGGAATGGTGGTGCACACCTTTAATGCGAGGCATAGACAGGTGGATTTCTGAGTTTGAGGCCAGCCTGGTCTGCAGAGTGAGTTCCGGGACAGCCAGGGCTACACAGAGAAACCCTGTCTCGAAAAACCAAAAAAAAAAATTAAAAAATATGAAGGTGCTAACCAGACACATTACTAATGAAATATGACCGACCACCTGACTAGAATAAGGATCTAAGAATCTCAGCAGAAAATTAAGTTTTCACTTTCTTGTGTGCTGAACAGTGTTCAAAGTCTCAGTGAAATCTTCAGCAAATGTAGAATTTAATAAGTTGAATAAAAAGGAACACAACAATACTAGCCAAGTATTTTCCACACACACAAAACCTGTTAAACAAGGGACATGGCTTAATGGGTAAAAGCTTGTGCTGTACAAACCTGATTATCTGAGTTTACATTCTTAGAACTCAGGTAAAAACCAGATGTATACTACTGTGTCTGTAATCTCAGCATTTCTATGGAAAGATGGGACGTAGAGACAGAATTCTCCAGAATCCCTTAGAGCAGCTAGCCTTAAGTATGTAGCACAGTAACAGACACTTAAACTCTGCCTCTAATAAGGTAGGAAATGACTACTGACACTTGAGCTGTCCTTTTATCATCTTATATATACCACAGATGGCACAAACACACCCTCACACATGAACACTCACTCACACACACACACACACACACAAATAAAAATAAACTTTAAAAAATTGAACAAGATTACTTTCTGTCTTAGAAATTCAACCTAAGAAAATGAGTTAACAGCATTTTAAGTGTAGATTTAAAAGTATAACAAAAGAAAAATATAGGGGCCACGGGCATGGCTCTACAGGAAAGCACTCACCTAGAATGTACAAGGCCCTGGTTCCCATGCTCAGCACCACTAAGGAAAACAACGTAAAGTCTAATGTTGCTTTAGATATTACAGCAAAATCTAAGAACTGCTCAGATGCTCAAAAGAGAAGTGATAGGTAAATCAGGGTATGCAAACTTAGGGAACATGATGAAGCCCTTAGATATAAAGGTGTAGAAGCATGGTTACTCAACTGGAGGAGCTGGTGAAGGCTGTATTAGAACCACCTATGCCTTTCTAGAATTTTTAGAAGACAAATATGAAATAACTTCTAATTAAATGAAATAAAGGCCAGGAGAATAGTAGCTCAGTGGTAGAATGCTTGTCTAGCACATGGATCCCCAACATTGGTGTGTATTGGGGGGGGGGTGAAATATATGTATAAGGTTGAATAAAACTCGTAGACTCTGTAGAAGAAAGTGATGAGGGTGAGGGTGACAGAACTGGGCATTGGGATTACAGATATTGCTAACATCACACTTTAATAGAACAACAAAACCCAAATTAAATAAATTTGACTTAAGCCTAATGGTTTCAAGCTTTGTGCTGGTGAAAAAGGAAGCAAGTGATTTTCTGTGATGAAATCTTACATGCTCAAGAAGCTAGACTTAGCCAGGTATGGCGATGCACACCTTTAATCCCAGAAGCCAGAGAAACAGAGACAGGCTTCTGTGAGTCTGAGATCAGTCTAGTCTACATAGCAAATTCCAACCCAGCCAAGGCTACATAAGGTCAGTGTGTGCCAGGCAGTGGTGGCACCTGTCTTTAATCCCAGCACTTGGGAGGCAGAGGCAGGCAGGTCTCTGTGAGACCAGCCTAGTCCACAGAGTGAGTTCCAGGACAGCCAGAGTTTTTCTGTGTAGCCAAAGAGCCAAAAAGCAAAGTCAGTATGCTGTGGAAATTTTCAGATATAAACTTTTGGTGTTGTTTTGAGATAGGATTTTATGTAGGCCAGGATGGCCTTGAAATCCTGATCCCACTGTGGATTATAGATATGAACCACCACAAGACATAATTCTCTCTTCTCTGTCTTCCCTCCTTCCTTCCCCTCTTCCTTCTACTTCCCCCTCCCTCCCTCTTGGGGAAACAAAGTGTGTATAGCCCTAGCTGCCCTAGAACTCTCTATAGACTAAAGCTGGCCTCAAACTCAGAAATCAACCTGCCTCTGCTTCCTAAATGTTGAGATTAAAGCTGTGCACCATCACGCCTAACTCAAAAATATAAAAAAAAATTTGTTTTTCGAGACAGGGTTTCTCTGTGTAGCCCTGGCTGTCCTGGAACTCACTCTATAGACCAGGCTGGCCTTGAACTCAGAAAGCCGCCTGTCTCTGCCTCCCAAGTGCTGGGATTAAAGGCATGTGCCACCACCACCCGGCAAAAATATAAAACCTTAACTAGATTGTGGCAAGCTGACTTAGGCTCTGGAAGACCTAACTGTGCACCAACCTATTTCTTGAACCAACGAATCCAGGAAAGGAGCCAAGTGAGCTTCCTGAGACAAACCCAGGGCCTCCCACATGCCAGGCATGCACCCTACCACCAAGCGACACTGAAGTCCACATGCTCGGCATGCACCCTACCACCGAGCGACACTGAAGTCTACATGGAGCCCCAGTAGGGACAACATTGTTTCTTCATAGTAGTCAAGACCCATTCCCTGCAAGGTGCTGAGTGACATTCCAGAACAACTAAGTTCCCAAGAGCCTGCCACAATGGCTGCACAGACAGTATCACAAACTGCAGGCATTCTTCTGGAAAGAGGGCAAGAGGTCACAGAAGAAATGGGCCTGACAGTCCCCCATCAAACTGGTTGTTCTGGGACAGAAGATCTTGATATCAAACACCATTTGAGAGATACAAACAATAAATACTTACACTGCCTTCAGGGAAAGCCATCTTCAGCTCATGCTTCCTGACTGCTAATTTTACAGTTCTGGCCCTTGGAGAGTTCACTGGAAGGCAAACCACTAGAAGCTAACATGGGCCTGTGTTTTTTAAGCATGTGCCTCAAGAACCTTCCTTTCTTTATCATCTGAGTGGTTTCCATGGTTACAATAAAAGCCTCCAGAACAGAAGCTCAGAGAAGAGCACTAGGTCCTGAGATGAGTCGGTACCTGAATTGAGTTCTACTGACCGGTTGTCCAAGCACCTACCCAGAGCAGTGTGACCAATGGCTCTTGACCCCTATGGCAGCTTCTGGCCAGAGTGAGGCTCACTTTACAGAGCACAACCTACCCCAGCAGACTCCAAAAACACCAGGCAGAATGGACTCAGAAAAAGGCAGAGTATTACTGGGCACAAACCCTGCCAACTTCCTTTAGAACCCCATGTACACATGAAACAGCAAGTGCCACAGAAAATATCCAGTTTACCTAAGCAAGTAAATGAGAGAGGTTAGGCGGTGCATGAGAGCTGAGATCTGGAGAACAGGAAATTTGTATTTGTTACTACTGGTAGTGTTTATTTGGGGGAGTGCCAAGAGTGAAACTTAAAACAGATTGAGAAAGCCACATTTTCACTGCAGAATATAGCATCTGATATATCCTTGATTTGGACCAATGCAAAACACATCAAGCCTCACCCCCAAAACACATGGTCAGTTCAGATGTGCCACCAAAGCTACTTTCCCAAGAAAAGTGCCCATGTCCAGTCCACAAACAATTGGCTGGCCAGATTCTGTCCTCTGCAGTGAAAAATGACTGTTCTTTTTTTTTTTTTTTTTTTTTTTTTAAAGATTTATTTATTTATTATATGTAAGTACACTGTAGCTGTCTTCAGACACTCCAGAAGAGGGCGCCAGATCTCGTTGTGGGTGGTTGTGAGCCACCATGTGGTTGCTGGGATTTGAACTCTGGACCTTCGGAAGAGCAGTCGGGTGCTCTTACCCACTGAGCCATCTCACCAGCCCGAAAAATGACTGTTCTTAAAAGCCACACAGCTCCAGTCCAGCTTTGAACTTTTCAATGGAATTTTATTTTAGGTTGAGTGAAGTGAAGAAAAGGCATCAGTATTAGTGTCTTATCTTCACAGCTAGGAAACACTTGGGTTAAATTCTTCTTCTTTTTTTTTTTTTTTTTTTTTTTTCTTTTTTCTTTTAAAAAAGATCTCGGGGCTGGTGAGATGGCTCAGTGGGTAAGAGCATCCGACTGCTCTTCCGAAGGTCCGGAGTTCAAATCCCAGCAACCACATGGTGGCTCATAACCATCCGTAACGAGATCTGACTCCCTCTTCTGGTGTGTTTGAAGACAGCTACAGTGTACTTACATATAATAAATAAATAAATCTTTAAAAAAAAAAAAAAATCTCCAACCCCAGGTTAAATCCTTCTTGGGGGGCGGGGGTGGCTGGAGAGATGGCTCAGCAGTTAAGAGCACTGACTGCTCTTCCAGAGATCTTGAGTTCAAATCCCAGCAACCACATGGTGGCTCACAACCATCTGTAATGGGATCTGATGCCCTCTTCTGGGATATCTGAAGATAGCTACAGTGTACTTATACATATAATAAATAAATAGGCTGGAGCCTATTTGTGATAGGCTCTGGAAAGTATATGAACTATATATAAGTAGGCTCAGGCCGGGCAGTGGTGGCCTTTAATCCCAGCCTTTAATCCCAGCACTTGGGAGGCAGAGGCAGGTGGATTTCTGAGTTTGAGGCCAGCCTGGTCTACAGAGTGAGTTCCAGGACAGCCAGGGCTACACAGAGAAACCCTGTCTTGGAAAACCAAAACCAAAAACAAACAAACAAACAAAAAGAGTACAAATATAAGTAGGCTCAGGCAGACTCCTTTCCTTCAGGTTTCTGACTGGTCTCATTTGTATTCTGGAGTGGCTTGCTGTACTACAAAGAAACAGGGTGCTTTTAGTGGCAGCTAGATACAAATTCTTTTTTTTTTAAAGATTTATTTATTTTTATTATATATAAGTACACTGTAGCTGTCTTCAGACACTCCAGAAGAGGGAGTCAGATCTCATTATGGATGGTTGTGAGCCACCATGTGGTTGCTGGGATTTGAACTTTGGACCTTCGGAAGAGCAGTTGGGTGCTCTTACCCACTGAGCCATCTCACCAGCCCTAGATACAAATTCTTAGGTGTTTCTTTCTTTGCAGTTTTGTGCTAACAGTTCACTTCAGTAATGAATACAATCTTAAATTAGAGAAATACTAGACATAATCTCACAGAAAGTAAAATGCCTAAGACTGGCATTGTCAAGCAGAGTTCCAGCCAAATTTGTGCCAAGAGTCCAAGAGAAGCTGGACCAGAAAGTGAGGAATGGTACCTCGGTGGCACTTCCTCAGGCACAAGCCTGGGTACCTTGCTGAATTAATTGCTGGAGATTAACAGGTGAGAAGGAGATGGCAAGACAGCTGCTTGTCTGGTCCTGTCCAGACAATTGGGCTTCTGGCATCTTTGCCAAGTGGTACCACCTCAGCCTAAATTAGTGTACCCATGCTTTCCCTCTCTGCATCTGGCACCCCTAACCCTGAAACTTGTACCTTTTTCTGCTCTGAGGGGTGGCTATAGAGAGCCAAGCTCCGGAGGAGCCAGCCACAAGCCTCTGGAGACCTGGGTATCCTTGCCTCTGAGACCAAAGTAGGTTCTTAACAAGATCTGTTCACTTTGGGGCCTGATTTATCTGTGTTGTAAGGGTATCCTCTTCTTTCTAGGATGTTTAATGGGGTCACTGCCTCTGTTTGCTGATTGCCATTAATATTTTTTCCCCATGTGTGAGAATACCAAATCTAGTCCTTAACAGGTTTGACCTTAGTTGAGAGCCTCTGGGAAAGAATATTTGCCAGTTTCTCAGATGGAACTTGTGCTGTTAGTACCATGTGTTCCTCTTGAAGGATTGGCCTTTAGATGTGGTCCTACACCTGACAGCCTTATCCAGCAGACATCAGTTCAATCTGCAGTATCCACATGATAGTTTACAACAGTTTATGCCTTCAGTTCCAGGGGATCTGACACCCTCTTCTGGCAACTCCACATGGTATATAGACATATACAGGAAAAACATCCATATATATAACATGGTAAACTTTTAATTTAAAAACTTGTTTTTATGTGTATGGGTTGCTTGTATGTATGTCTGTGTACCACAAACATGCAGTGCCTGTGGAGATCAGAAAAGGGTGTCAGATGCCCTGGTACTGGAGTTACAAACTGCTGTTAGCAAAGTTGTGGGCTCTTGGAACCAAACCTAGGTCCTCTGGAAGAGCAGCCAAGGAGCATCTTAATCACTGAGTCATCTCTCCAGCTGCTGATTTTTAAAATGTTTTATTTTATTTATTTATATATTTAAGTTTAAAGCCATTTGGGAGAAAAGAGTCAGGGAGGGCATATTTCTGTCTGAGTTCAAGGCCAGCCTGGTCTACACAGCAATTTCTAAGCCAGTCAGCGATACATAGTAAAACATAAAATGATGTCTCAAAAATAAATTTAAAAATAAATAGACAGAATGGTCAAAAGTAAAAATAAACTTTTCTTTGAAGATACTTAGCACTTCAATATAAATCAACACAAAACTATATGTCTCTGCTGCTGACACATGTCTGAAGCCATCAGCATGTTGTGGGAAAGTAAAAAATGCTCTGAAGCCTGAGCTAAGCCAATCTGGCATCAGTTTTATAGGCAAGAAATAGGACTCTCCAGTAGTCAGAGGCAGGGTACATATTAATGAAATGCAGAAGTACAATGGGTGGCCCTAAAGAACAGGGGAATGGCACTCTACTTGGAAACACACCACAGAGCAGCACTTTTAGTAAATACCACCATCTACTTCCAACCAAAGAGCCCCAGGATTCTGCTTCCTTCACCCTTGGGTACACCTCTCTTAGCAGGCACTGCATTATTTACACAGCTCACAGTATGTCATCAACTCCACAGCCCCAGAAAACTCAAGAGTCAGGATCTTTAGCTGGGTAATGTTTATAAGGCCAATATGGTTGCACCTCCCTCAATGCTGTCCTAACATGCAACCATCACTATGGTTTAATGACTGACTTTACTTCTGTAGTAAAAGGTAATGATAGCTGTAATATCACATTTTAAAGCATTAGCTACGAAATGGAATGCCTGAAGAAAAAAGCCTTCAAGTGTAGAGTCTACATGCTTATCGTACTACAGCTGTTATTAGAAACAGCATATCTTGTATCATTTTTAGGTGGGTGATTAAGCATCATACATAGCTCTCTCAGACTGTTACCACAGTCTGTAAGACACGCACTGTCCAGAGGGCCACATGCCAAGGGGGCCCTGCTGTCTTCAGAAAACCTAGCTGATTTGGGTCAGGAGGTGAGTCACCTCCTTGAGGTATAGCCCGATCAACTTTGCTGCCAATATGATAACCCAAAATCATGGTAAGCTAATGTTTCTGGTTACTCAACAAATTCTGAAATTTAAAGCAACAAAAAGCCAGTCTACTATCCCTCATCTCTGTCAAAGCACCTCATTCACCACAGCTGGGTGTACTGACACACATGTGACCCTAGCACTTAACAGTATCACCAGCAGTTTGAGCAAATCAGTCTGGGTAAAACTACATTTCAAAGACAAACAATAATAAAAAATCTCTAATTTCAGCATTCCAGAGGCAGAGGCAGATGGACCAGGACCAGCCTGGTCTACATAGAGAGTTCCAGGACAGCCAAGGCTATATGGCAAGATCTCATCAAAAGCAAACAAAACAAGCAAAGCAAGCAAGTAAACAAACAAAAACACCTCAAGGCTGGAGAGATGACTCAGCAGTTAAGATCACTGGCTGCTTGCTCTTCCAGGGGAATCCAAGTTTGATTCCCTGCATCCATATTGTGGCTCACAAAGATCTCTGACCCCAGTTCTAGGAAATCCAACAGATGTACATATGGTGCACATATATGCACACAGGGAAAATATTTATACACATAAAAATAAATAAACCAGCCACTCTGGAGGCTGAGGCAGGCAGATTTCTGAGTTCGAGGCCAGCCTGGTCTACAGAGTGAGTTCCAGGACAGCCAGGGCTACACAGAGAAACCCTGTCTTGAAAAAAACCAATAAATAAATAAATAAATAAATAAACCTATGCCTGTCCTACAGACACCTTGTTGTTTCCAGAACCACATTCTCAACCAGGTGGTGGTTGTACACACCTTTAAGCCCAGCACTAAGGAGGCAGAGGCAAGTGAATTTCTGTGAGTTTGAGGTCAGCCAGGTCTAGAGAGTGGGTGCCAGGACAGTCAGAGCTACAGAGAAACCCTATCTCGGCAAAACAAAAGAAACAAAATAAAACAAACCACACCCTCTCCCCCAGTCACAGACTAAGCGCTAGCCTTTCTAACCCTAATTCCTAGTCACTCACTTTTGCAGTTAAGAATGGAAGCTTCAGCTAGACATGTTGGCACATGCCTTAATTCCCATAACTTGGGAAGCAGAGACAGGTAGATCTCTGAGGTCTAGGCCAGTCTGGTCTCAGAATGCATTCCAAGATAGTCAGGGCTACAGAGATAAACCCTACCACAACCACCACCAAAAGGAGGAGGAGAGGGAGGAAGAGGAGGAGCAGCAGCAGCAGCAGGTTCAGCCTGCCTCACTGGCAATTTCATACCAGATATGGACAATTCAGTGTGGCACTTCCCTTCCTAGAGTCTCCTACCTACTATGCCTTGGTATCCTGGTTCTAAGTGAACTGGTAAAATACACTTGACGTTCTCTGAAGACTTGCAACTGGTCAGACACCCCCCACCCCAAGTACTGAGTTCAACCATCTCACACTCAAGAAGCAGAAACTCTGAGTCAGTGAGATAGCTCAGTGGGTAAAGGTGCTTGCCATATCAAACCTGATGACCTTACTTTGATGTCCCCAGAACCCACATAGAAAAGAGAGAATCGACTCCGACAAGCTGTCCTCTGAGTTTTACCCACTGTCAGAGCACAATCCAAGAATTCTGAGTGCTTGTGAGAAAAGAAAACATGGCAAGAGTTTTCTGACTACAGTTTCTTCAATAGCCTGGAATTATTCTTGGAATGTGTTTGTCTCCTCCGGATACAAGTGAGTTGACTCCAGCTGTTGTTATTCATATGTCCATATAGAAAAACCTGGTTTTGCCATGTGCGGTTTTTGTACTTGTGATTGTACACTTTGCTCAGGTGGCTCCTCTTAACTCTGAATAAAGTTGGCTATGGCATGAGACCACTTCATTTT
This sequence comes from Mus caroli, assembly GCF_978045245.1. Taxonomy (NCBI): domain Eukaryota; kingdom Metazoa; phylum Chordata; class Mammalia; order Rodentia; family Muridae; genus Mus; species Mus caroli. The sequence continues at coordinate 69,937,062 of NW_028227273.1, read as the reverse complement.
TAGGCTCTGCTCTCCCAGATTCATGCACCTGAGCAGAGCAGGAAACACACCATATGCTATGGCACATGTTTGTTCACATACATACACAAAAGTAGTAAAAAATTTTAAATAGAAATTCATGGAAAATTAATGAAATACTCTTTTTTGTTTCTTTGGTTTGGTTTTGGTTTGATTTGGTTTTTTGAAGCAGGGTTTTTCTCTTTGTAACCCTGGCTATCCTAGAACTCACTTTATAAACCTTGAACACACAAGAGATCTACCTGCCTCTGTCTCCCAAGTGCTAAGATTAAAGGCATGCACTACCATGCCTGGTGACATATTCATTCTTAGATAAAAATACAGAGGGTCATGGGAATGAAAAGATGGCTCACCACTTAGGAGAAGCGGATGCTTCTTTAGGATACAGGCTTGGTTCCCAGCACCCATATGCTGGCTCACAACCACCTAACTCCAGGTCTAGGAGATCTGTTGCCCTCTTCTGGCCTCTGAGGGTACCAAACATGCATGTAATACACAGACATACATGTTGGCAAACTACTCCCGTGTCCACCAAAACCAGACTCAATAGAAGAATGCAACACATTGCTCTGCTGAGTGGTTTTTTTGTTTTGTTTTGGGTTTTTGTTTGGTTGGTTGGTTTTTTGTTTTTTGTTTTTTGTTTTTGGCTTTTCGAGACAGGGTTTCTCTGTGTATCCCTGGCTGTCCTGGAACTCACTCTGTAGACCAGGCTGGCCTTGAACTCAGAAATCTGCCTGCCTCTGCCTCCCGAGTGCTGGGATTAAAGGCGTGCGCCACCACACCCGGCTCTGCTGAGTGTTTTAGGAAATCATCAATCTATTAAGCAGCTCAAAATTGCTAAATGTAACAAACATTTGATCAGCAAACACACTGATACAAACAAATATAAAGGCAAAAGAAAACAAATAATTGGTGGGTTTCTTCTCTGCCTTATCTCAAGTCACATGTCAGACATCTTAAGTCTTCTAGAGCTTCAGACAGTAGCTTCACTAACCCTCTGGTAGAGACTAATTTCTAGGTACATAAAGGCTTATTTTTGCTAACTGTAGAATCATACATTGGTAAAGCACCTCAGTCCCTAAATACCTGGTAGGTAGCAAGTTAACCTTGCGTGGGCAGTCTGGTCTGCCCAACAAGAGAGGCTTGGGTAGTGATGCTCCTGAACAAGATGGTTCTCAGGTATTTAAAAGAAAAAAAAAAAAAATCAGGTCAGTCATGATAGCCCACGCCTTTAATCCTATTGAAGGCTACTTCCCTAGCATAGCTATAGGGCGCCATTTTGTTCCATGCCTGTCAGCTATTTCATATTGTTACGGTAATATGCCTGCCAGTCACTGACACAGAACAGGGTCAGGTTGACCACACACATACCCTGTTATGTTCTGAGGCTTGTTAATCTTAAGAAATTTCACAACTGTTGGCTTCACATGGGACCCATCAAAGGTCAATCTTAACTGTTATTTCTTTTTTTAAAAAAAGATTTATTTTTTATTTATATGAGTACACTGCAGCTGTCTTCAGACACACAGTAGAAGAGTGCACCGGATCCCATTACAGATGGTTGTGAGCCACCATGTGGTTGCTGGAATTGAACTCAGGACCTCTGGTAGAGCAGCAGTGCTTTTAACCACTGAGCCATCTCTCCAGCCCCAACTGTTATTTCTAAAAGGCTTGAATCAGGGCTGACCACCAGGTAGCACTTCTAGCACCTGTGTATGAGCTCACTGTAGTTTTTGTGGTTTTGGCCTCTATAAGCTGGCCCTGAGATATATCCAGCTCAAAGTTTTTAGCTGTTGCCCTTGTTGACCAATCCTTAGTATATGTTCAATAAACCATCCCTGTCTGGCTGAGATTAGTGTTCACGTGGTTTGTGAGATAACTCCGGACCCCCAACAAATCCTAGAACTCAGGAGGCAGAGGCAGGTAGATCTCTGAGTTCAAGACCAGCCTGGTCTAAATACAGAGTTCCAGTCAAGCCAACAGTTTGTAGTAAGGTCCTTTTTCAAAAGAAGGAAGGAGGGTTCATCAATTATACAGCCACTCTTAAGGAGAATATTTTTTTTAATCTATGTGCAACTTTGGGGGAAAACAAGACAAAACAACATTCAGTACACAACAATCTACCAATCAGTTAACAGTGATGATTTCTGAGGAAAGGACAGACTAACTCTTAACCTGGACAACTTTTAACCTTAACTGCTACAAAGGATAAAGAATGCTCTGGAGCAACAGGAACCACCACCAGAACAGGCTCTAGAAAGGAGAAGATGTGGGCAGGTGGTCTTGGTGGGAACAGACATGAGTGTCTGAAGAACCTTATCAATGAGACAACATGAGGTCTCAAAAGCCTTTTGGACTTCCAGGCTCATTCATTCAGTCATTTGTTCATTAGTTTCTTTTGTAATGAGTGATTAAACACTAAGTGATATTTGCTAAAGAACAGATAAATGAACTAGTACTTTCAGAATGCAGATTTGTGTACAGAACAGGAAGAAATCAGTAACTATGAGAATTGTTTTAGAAATAGCATGATAATCCAACCTGTGGACTTAAAATTCCATTTCTAGGCCTGGAGAAATTAGTGAGTAAGAGCATTTGCTCTTACACAAAACCCACATTCAGTTCCTAACATGGACATGGTGCCTCATAATCATTTGTAACATCCGTTCTAGGGAATCCAAAACCCTCATCTGGCCTCTGTAGGCAACAGGCATACATGTGGTACACATACACACACGGGAACAGTCATACACATAAAATAAACTTTTACAAAAATTCCATTTCACCATCAAAATATCTTGGGTAAAATTTAGAACAAATATCTTATTTAGAAGCTTTACTAAGTGTAACCTATTCTTAACCAGAAAACAATAATAGCAACAGGTTCTTGATTTTCCTTTGCTAAAATTAATTAACTCACATTGAAGTTGACAACTAAGAATAATTGTGTTTCTAATCTGAAATCATATTATCCGCCACTTAAACATGAATCTTTCCTTGGGAATTAAATTCATTCAACAAATGTCTCTCACCACAATCTAATTGGAGAATCAGAATGCTGTTTCAGGGCCTGCAAGGCACAGAGTACTTCCCTTCCAGACAAGAGATCTGCCCCTGGCACTTTGTAATCAGCCTCCAGCTTTAGCCCTAGTTCCTTACAAGAACCTTGGCCTCCAGGACTCCAAGTCAAATGCTAAGATGAACTCTTACATATGAATATTTGTTATGCAGAAAGAACCTTCCTCCACAGCTTCAAAGTGTGTGTGTGTATGTCGGGTGTGTGTGTGAGAGAACACAAACACACACACACACACAGACACTCGCGCAAGCGCAGATTGTCTATGATCTGACAAGCTAAGGTCTCTCAGCTCCTCCAGCCATGTCACTGCTGCAGTTAGACTGCTTCTATCCACTCACATTGACTCACTATGCCCTCCCCTCCTACTGTTCTTCAATTCTATCCCAGAAGGTATGGCTTATCCATTACCATCAACAGCATCTCTCCAAGCAAGGTGCAAGATTCCTTGGGACCTAAACAAGGTCTATCAGAAAGTTCCAGAGCCCTGAAGACACTGTGTTTACCCAGCATTTCCCATGTATACATGTACAACCATACTAATATGACTATTACATTTGAAAGACCCTAAAAGGAAAATGCTGGATTGAGTCAAACTTTTGTTTTTACTTAGAAGCTATTCTGTGCTTAAAATAGGAGAATAACGGGGCTGGAGAGATGGCTCAGTGGTTAAGAGCACTGACTGTTCTTATGAAGGTCCTGAGTTCAAATCCCAGCAACCACATGGTGGCTTACAACCATCTATAATGACATCTGATGCCCTCTAATGGTGTGTCTTAAGACAGATACAGTGTACTTACATATAAATAATAAATAAATCTTTAAAAAAATAGGAGAATAACAAAACCAGTCCCCAAAATACTATTCAACCAAGTGGGTGAAGGCCATTGGACAGGAATCCCCTCCAGCAGAATCAATCAAGAGCTCAGTTTTTATCCCTAACCATCTTCCTGCTGGGCTCCACCTTCTGAATAAAGAGGTTCTCACTGAAATCAATAATAATCAAGCAAAACAGTGTCACTATGCATGGCTAAGTCCAGAGGAGAATTTCAAAACATTCTCAACATGCACAGAAATATCTGTAGATCTTTCTATACAAGTATGACACACACACACCTCTACCAATTTAGAATTGCTGCCACCAGAAACAGGAATAAAAGGACAGCTTGGGATTCCACATTCTTGCAGCTAATTCTAAGTACCTAACCACAGGTTTCAACAGACCAGAGGTCCTCTGACCCTCTGCCTATCAGCCACTGTTGGTGAAGACCCCAATTATCAGCATCCAGAAAATAATGTCACCCTTTCCTCAAAGTACCTCCCCATTATATGCAGTGCTGGTCTATCTTATCTTCTTATCCACCCTACCTTTATGTGTGTTGTGTGTAAATGTGGATGCAGTGGGGATACACGAAGTCAGAGGTTGTCATCCAGTGTCTTCCTCAATCACTTCTCAACAGCATTTTTTGAGACAGCTTTTCCACTAAACCTGGAGGTCAACAACTGAGTAGGCTGGCTGACAATGAGCTACAGGTATTGGCCTGTCTCCAGCTACCCAGCACTGGGGTCACAGATGCTTACCTGGCATTTACATGGATGCAGGGATCAGAACTCAAGTTCTTATGCTAAAGTGGCAGGGACTTTCCTGACTGAGCCATCATCCCAACCCTTCATTCCTACCTTCTACTATCTACTAATGCAGTGTGGAGGAGACTGTAGACCAACGGTTTTCAATCTGTGCATCATAAGCCTTTTGGGGGTCAAATGACCCTTTTACAGGGTTCACATATCAGATATCTTGCATATCAAATATTTACAGTACAACTCACAACAGTAGCAAAATTACAGTTATAAAGTAGCAATGAAAATAATTTTATGGTTGGGGTCACCACAACATGAGGAACAGACTAAAGAGTCACAGCATTAGGAAGGTTGAGAGCCACTGCTGTAGACTGAGACAAACAAGTCAAAGCCCTGACTTGTCTGATATATGCCTGTCTTCCAAGTTTTGTACCTGAAGAAATTCCAGTCTTGGTTCAATCTAAAAAAAAAACTACAAAAAGGCTGACATAGTGGCATGTGTTGTAATTGCAGCCACTGGAAAGCTGAGGCAGCACAATTGTGAGTTTAAGGAAAACATGGACAAAATAAAAAGATCAAGTCTGAATACAAACATTTAAGTTGGACACGGTGTCACATGAACTCACAAACTGAAGAAGGATCTTAAGCTCACCACCAGCTTAGACTACAATAGTGAGTCTAAGTTAACCTGCTCTACTTAGCAAAATTGTCTTTAGAAATACATATTTTTAATTAAAAGCCTCAAACAGCCCTCACATTTGTATGTGACTCAAGGCAAAGGTCATACAATAAATGGTACAGTAGTTTTACCTGAAAACAAATTTGAGGTTTCAAAGCTAACCACAAAGATCACAAAAACCAAGACAGACTCCCTGCTGAGAAAGCAGCAAGTGTTGCCTTGCCTGTGCAGAAGGATGATAGGAAGTGCCATCTCCAAAGGCAGTAGGAGAGAGACAAGGATCGAGCCCTGATTTAAACAAAAAAAGTCTCAGACTAGTAAGGTGGGTCAGCAGGTAAAGGCACTTTAACTTTTCCTTTCAATTGACTTCAGTTCCTGGGACACATCTGGTAGAAGGAAAGAAATGACTCCCGGAAGTTGTCCTCTGACCTTCACATGTACTGTGCACATGCCCACACCCACATAAGTAAAATAAATACATACAAGTAACTTAAACCTTAGTTTGTTATTGTTGTTGTTTGATTTTAAAAAAAAAAAAAACAAAACAAAAAACAAAACAAGACCTCTCTTCATAGCCCTGGCTGTCCTGGAACTCACTATGTAGACTAAGCTGGCCTCAAACTCAAGGCCTGCCTCTGCCTCCAGAGTGCTGGGGACTAAAAGTGTATGCTACCATGCCCAACTTTAAAAAAAAAATTTTTTTAAAGAGAAACAAGTCTCGTCAAGGAGTCCACTATTTGGATGGATCCTAGAGGTGTTTAAGCCTGTAAATAGTGACTGTCTGGAGAGTCTGTATTACAGGCCAGCTCCAACCTCTACCAGTCAGGAACTCTACAAATCCCCAGTGTCTTTCATCTACAAGGATTTGACTGGATAAGCAGGAAAGTCCCTTCCAAAATAAACAAACAAACAAACTACATTACATGACACACATTGAAAGCATCATGGACCACAGGCTTAATTTTAGTCAAGTACAATGAACTTCATCTAACATCATGAATGATGAGTCATGCAGGTATCATGAACTACAACAGGATGCAGGAGGCCATCTTGATTCCATAGAGTTTCTTATAACCATCACATTGAAAACATCAGTTGGGGGCTGGAGATGACTCAGAGGTTAAGAGCAGTGGCTGCTCTTCCAGAGGACCTGAGTTCAATTCCCAGCAAACACATAGTGGCTTACAACCATCTATAAATGTAATCAGATGCCCTCTTCTGGCATGCAGGTGGTGTACATGAAGATAGAACACTTATATACATTAAATAAATAAATCTTTTAAAAAAAGAAAAGGAGAGAAGAGAAGAGAAAAGAAAAGAGAAGTCATCAGACTGGACTGGAAAGCTGGCTCAGTGTTTATCAGCATTGGTTGTTCTGCTCTTCTGGAGTCCTGAGTTCAGTTCCAAGCAACCACATGGTGACTCATGGTTAATTATGACCATCTACAGTGGATTCTGATGCCCTCTTCTGACATCAGAAGATATATGTCTGCAGGCATACATGTAGACAAAACACTCATATAAACAAACAAATAAACCTTAAAAAAAAAAAAAAAAGAACATCAGACAAATCTAAATCATGGGACATTCTATAAAATATTTAACCAGTATTCTCTCTCACAAAAAATAAAAAATCATGAAAAATAAGAAAAGTCACAGGATCAGAGGGATGCAAGAGGCATCGACAGCTAAACGCAACACAGCATTCTAGGGAGAAGTACAGAAGTCCCAAATATGTCTAAAGTTCCTCCAGTAATGCTGTCCTATGCTAACAAGCTGGTTTTGAAAGGTATCCACACTAGGCAAGCTGAGTCAAGTGTTTATTGTAACTAAGTATTTCAAAATAAAGTTTATTCATTTAGTTTTTGAGACAGGGTCTCTCTGTAACCCTGGATGTCCTGGAAATAGGTATGTATAGATCAGCTGTCCTTGAACTTACAGAAATCTATCTACCTGTCTCCCTGCTGGGATTAAAGACATGAACACCAATGCTCAGCTCTACATATAATTTCTATTTATGTAGGATCAAAGGACAACTAGGTGGAATCTGTCCTCTCTTTCCACATTAACATGTTTGAGAAATCAAACACACATGTACAAAATAAATAAATGTAATTTAAAATTCAAATAATACTAATGATTTTTGTGAGGTAACTATCATGCTAGTTTTGCATAAACTTATAGAACTTGTAAACACTTTGGGTCAAATTCAATAAATAATTTGAATACAGGATTACTGAAAGAAAATAATCTGAAATAGAAAGAAAGGGTTTAGTGTAAGTTTGGTTTAGTTTTATTTGGTGGGAGGGTAGGGAATCTATGTAGCCCAGGCTAGACTCCAACTCATGATCCTCCTACCTCCAGAGTTGTGGGATTAAAGACTACTATAGCAGGCTTCGTATAAATTTTTTTTCTCACTTTATTTTTATGTTATTTATGTGTGTGTGTGTGTGTGTGTGCATGTGTGTGTGGCTTTGCCTATGCCAAAAAACTGAACTTGGGTCCTCCAGAAAAGTACTAAACTGCTAAACCATCTTTCCTGTTCCAGTATGAATTTCTTTTTTTCTTTTCTTTTGTGTTTTGGTTTTTGTTTGTTTGTTCATTCATTCATTTGACAGGGTTTCTCTGTGTAACAGTTCCTGTCCTAGAACTCACTTTGTAGACAGACCAGACTGGCCTTGAATTCACAAAATTTCTGCCTCTGCCTCCTGAGTACTGGAACTTAAAGGTGTGCGTGTACCACCATGCTTGGCATGAATTTCTTAACATTACCAACTTCTTGGGCTTGAATCTGCAAATAAACCAAGTCTCTATGCAAACAAGCTAAGTAACAAGTAAGGACCACCTGGCCTTCCTAGCCTTCCAATTAGAAACTTCCTACATTCTTGGCCATGTCCCTGCTTATACAAAGCAGATTGTTCTCCACTCTCCTCTTCCTTGAGCTGTCCCTGCCTACCCACTGAGGCGACCTTGAGGACTAGGTCTTTTCAGCAGACCCTCTAGAGTAGCTCCAAGAAGGCTGAGCTTCTGACTGAGCACCATTCTTGCCAGTCATAAAGCACCTGAAATGCCAGGCTGTTGACCTTTTCCTTCAGGCCATGAAGCAGTCAGTGGTTAGCTGGCCTCATGGGAAACAAACCATGCAAGCTGTCTCCTAAACAGAAATGTTTCTCACCCAAGAGTTTTTTCAGGCCAGGAGCATGGAGTCCATTTTGTTTATGATCACTTCTTTAAAACTATCCACCAGGCACCTCCCATACCCCTCTGATCCAGACATAGTACTCAGTGCCAATAGCAGCTGCACAGGATAGGCTATGCCTTCAAACAAAAAAAAAAAGCACCACTTAGATCATGAGGCAAGCAGGCTAGCTTTCTTTCTTTCTGAACTAAAAATAAAAGGAATCCATATAAATAAAATCTATAATTAGATACACATTTTAAAAATTGTGTATCTGATAATAATCAGCTATATACATATAATCAGTAAATACTGTAATATGGACCAATGAAAAACACATTAAAAAATGTCAGACTGTACCAAGAAAAAAATTAGTTGATAATAGAAAAAGCATGCAATAAATGCTGTGAATTTCTGCAACTGTGCACAGAAGAAGCAATAATTTTTTTCTATCTGGGTCCAAAATAAGTCACAGTCCATTTGGAGTGCCTAAGTGCTCACACTCCACTGTGGGAATCAGAAAACAGTAGTCAGGTCAGGTATGAACAGGTATCATGTTTCTAAGATCCCAACTTCCCTAGAATCTGTAGTGGTTCTGCAGAGCAAGCCTTCCTTAGAAAAGGCTGAACAGGCAATTCTCCCAAGGTGGTTCTACTCCCAACAGTATCCAAAAGAAAAGTCCATGTGATGGTACTGCACAACAACCAGTGTTGACATGCTAGCTCTGACATCTGACATAGCCTGTCTTCTGCCTAGGATGATGGGGGCTTTCAACATCAACTCACTGCATATCATGCATGGGCACACAGGATAGGCACTAACTAAAGTGGGATACTCTGAAATAAGTGCTAGGAACACAACCACCACTAGGACCAACAATAGAAGGACTGGGAATATAACTGTGGTTCTGTTAGTGACTGCCCCAATCCATAGAGCAAACTACTCCTCTTAGTACCAAAGAACTCATCCTGGAAATTATAGCCAAGCCAAGCCCAGTGAAGAGATTTTTTGAACCTTGCCCAGAGTAGCAGAGACCAGAGTAAGCCCTATGGTACTAAGGAAGGTAGTAGTATCTTCTTAAGCTTCAAGGGAGACACTGTAAGCCAATCCTAAGGATCTTAAGGGAAGTAGCCATTCTATGGGAGTACAGAGATTAGACTGGCATCTCTGAGGCTCTTCTACAGGAACTGGGGATGCAGATGTGTGAGGACAATGATTCCGCTACAGCTCAAGTACTAAGGCAACAGCTTCAGCTCACAATACTGGTGCTCAGCACTAAATTCAACTAACCTTTTATCTAATATTTGATGGTCAGAACTTAGGGAGAACTTTAGTGTACAAAGTAAAGAATAGGTTTGAAATTGTTTCAAGGCTTCGGTAGTTCCTGAGGCATGAAGGAAAACAAAGCCAAAAACAAACAAGCCACAACAATCAAGATGACACAAAGGTACTAAAACTATCATGTCATCTAGTGGCTCAGAATTTAGTTACCAGATCTAGCTCTCTTGGCTGTGGCTCTACAGATCCAGGCTTTGAGGAGGGAAACAACAGAGACTGGTGTGAGCATGCCCATCATTCAAGTTCTATGGTGACAAAGTTTGTTCTGACGTTTTAGGCAGAAAATACAGCCCTCTCAACCCAAGAGTTGGACTGTCAAGCACTATCCACCAAGGGCATGCACCCTAATATAACTTCAAAGTTCTGCTTGGATGCAGCTGACTTATTAGCACCAACCTCTTTACCTCCTCCCACAATTAAGAAGCCAAACCCAAACCCTCTGTGCAGACAAGTGCAATGCATCAATCACCTTGACATCAAGTTACTGTTAAATTTCAATACAACCAAAAGTTCTGTCAGTTATGCAAATACCTAGTCATCCCTCTTTTCAAAGGTAAAACTTGAAAAAAGAAAAAGGCTAAAAATACCATTCTTCATTTATCGAGGAGATGGCTTAATAGAAAAAAACTTGCCAACCAGAGTTTGGATCCCCAGCACCCACATAAAAAGCTAAGCAGGGGTGGTAGAAACATGTAATTTCAGCACTCAGGAGGCAGAAACAGGGCATCTCCAGGGCAAGCTGCCTAACCAAAGTAGCTGGAATTAAGCAAAGTCCAGGTTCAGCAAGAGGCCCTGTCTCAATACAACACTGAGGAAGACATCTAAAAATTTTGAGCCTCTGCACACAGGCACATGTATTCACACACATGCAAACACACACACACAGCCGAGCGTGGTGGCGCATGCCTTTAATCCCAGCACTTGGGAGGCAGAGGCAGGCGGATTTCTGAGTTCGAGGCCAGCCTGGTCTACAAAGTGAGTTCTAGGACAGCCAGGGCTACACAGAGAAACCCTGTCTCGAAAAAAACAACAACAACAAAAAATCACATACACACACACACACCATTCAAAGTACATAAAATTTTATTTATTTATTATTATACACTGTAGCTGTCTTTTGACACACCAGAAGAGGGCGTCATATCTCATTACGGGTGGTTGTGAGCTGCCACGTGGTTGCTGTGAATTGAGCTCAGGACCTTCAGAAGAGCAGTCGGTACCTTTACCCACTAAGCCATCTTGCCAGCCCATAAAAAATTTTTTAAGTGCCCTAAATCTATAAACAACCTATTCCAACACTACTTTGAAGTTGATTTTTGTTGCTGCTGTTGTTGTCTAACAGTCCTAGAAGACAAAACAGTTCTTTTACCTCAGCCTCCTGAATGCTGGGATTAGCAGCATATACTATCATATTCATAGCTTTGTGCTGAAATTAAGTTATGATTAGCAAACATTATCAGAGTATAAAAGTAACAATCCAAGAGAGTATAATACTATATTCACTAGCTCTGTGCTATACATAAGGTAAGGATAAAGACTGACTCTTAGCCAGATTGATCATGGTCAACATCTACAGCAATACATCACTTCATTTATTTTGCTTTTTTTTTTTTTTAAGGTTTATTTATTATTATATCTAAGTAGACTGTAGCTGTCTTCAGATGCACCAGAAGAGGGCGTCAGATTTCATTACGGGTGGTTGTGAACCACCATGTGGTTGCTGGGATTTGAACTCAGGACCTTCGGAAGAGCAGTCAGTGCTCTCTTAACCACTGAGCCATCTCTCCAGCCCCTTATTTTGCTTTTTGAAACAGGTTTTTCTGTGTATCCCTGGCTGTTCTGGAACTTGCTCTGTAGACGAGGCTGGCCTTGAACTCATTGAGATCCACCTGCCTCTGTCTCCTGAGTGCTGGGATTAAAGGTGCCACTATCTTTGGGCAGTAATACACTTTGATAGCATGCACCCTTGATGTAACATGATGAAAATGATACTGAACCCCCTCCCCATTATTCTTCTCCCCAAGACCCATAATTCCATTCTGACCATAAGGATATATATACCAATACTTGGCATCAGATAGTACCTGTCTGTCTTCAAAATTGCTACAGTGTGTCTGAAGACAGATAGGCAGACAAGCAGACAGGCAGGCAGGCAGGCAGGCAGGCAGACAGACAGACAGAAAGGGAGGAAAAGAAAAGAAAGGAATAACACAGAGGGGATGTGTTGAGCATATTGCCTAAATTGGTAAAGTACTGAGTTCAGATTCACAGAACCTATGTAAAATGTGAGGTGTGGCAGTATGTCAGCCAGTCTTGCTGAACTGGTTAGCTTCAGGTTCAGTGAAAAGACCCTGTCTCAAAAATTAGAGCTCCCTAGAGATAGCTCAGTGGATAGGATGCTGCTAACCAAGCATAAGGGCCTAAGTTCAGATACCTGGCAACCAAGTAAAAAGCCAGGCATTGCAGTGCATACCTATAATCTCAGCACTTGCCAGTCAGTCTAGCCAAAACAGTGAGCTCTAGGTTCACTGGGAGACCTGACCTCAAAAAACTGGGTGGAGAGCAATGGAGTAAGACATCCTAAATTGATCTCTGTCCTACACATACATATATCACACACACAAAATAAAGTAGAAGAAGATAATGTCAAACCTCCTGTTCACATATGTACAGGCACATATGCACATACAAATGTAAATACACACACAGACAAAGAGAGACAGAGATACAAAAAATGGAAGAGTGAGGGGAGGGGAAAAGAGAAGAAAAGGGAGGAGGATGGAAAGGAGAAAAGGAGACTGGCTGCATGGATGAATCAATCACTAAAGTGCTTGTCATGCAAAGGACCTAAATTCAATTCCCAGAATCCACATAAAAAGTTGGGTGTGGTGGTGAATCCCTAGTTATCTCGGCACTCAGGAAGTAGAGACAAGCAGATCCAGGGGCTAGCTGCCAGCCAGTCTAGCCTAATTGATGAGAGCCCCTTGTCCCTGTGAGTCTCAAAACACAAGGGTGGGTGACCCTAGAGAAAAAATACTAGGAGTTGAATTCTGGCACACAGACACCAACAGAGACAGAGACAGACAGTAAACAAGAGGTGGTGGTACATACCAGAATACAAGCACTGGGAAAGCTAAGGCAGGAGGATGAGGATCTAGGTTAGCCTAAGAGACATATCAAGATCCTGAAAGGGATGGGAAGCTGGGCAGCAGTGATACAGGTGTTTAGTCCCAGAACTCTGGAGGCAGAGCAGTCAGATCTCTGAGTTATGAGGCTAGCCTGGTCTACATTGCTAGTTCCAGGATAGCCAGGGCTACACAGAGAACCCTGCCTAAAAATAAATAAATACAAACAAACAAATAATAGATGGGGACTGAGGAGCAGAACTGTGTCTATCGATACCAAAGAACACCTGGCTAGGTATAAGAACCAAGAGGGCAGAGTGAGAAAAGAGTAACAGGGGTCACCTAGAGGCTGTTGGCTCTAAAAATCAAGGCTACAAGAGAGTTTTCCTTAAAGACACAGACATGGAACACAGAACAAATGGTGTAGAACCAAGGCCTGGGGAAAGGGCAGCCACCATGAAACATACTGACCAGACAAGGCTATACAGCCATGGGAAATGTGTGTGAGGGGCCTTCCACAGAGGAGAATTTCTTCAGGCAAAGAGAAAACATGGGAAAGACAAGAGGCCACTGAGAACCTGGTAGCCCCAAACATCTTGGACATTTGCCTGGACATAGGCGTGCATGCGTGCATCTGTGCATGCATCCGTCCGTCCGTCCGTCTGTCTGTCTGTCTGCCTGCCTGCCTGCCTGCCTGTCTGTCAGTGTCTGTGTTGGGAGAAACAAAGTAAAAAAACCAGGAGGGAAGAGGAGGGGGCACAAGCAGTGGTACTTGGAGATACAACCAGCAAGTCCTTGGAGTGAGGAAAGGGAGAAGCCAGAAGGAAAGGACAGAAAGAACACAAAGAAGGCAGCGAGTGGGCAGTCACATGTAATGGTAACAAGCAAAGAACAGCAACAACCAAGCCTGGCGTGGTGGCGCACACCTTTAATCCCAGCACTTGGGAGGCAGAGGCAAGCAGATTTCTGAGTTCGAGGCCAGCCTGGTCTACAGAGTGAGTTCCAGGACAGCCAAGGCTACACAGAGAAACCCTGTCTCAAAAAACCAAAAAAGAACAACAACAACCCTGATTTAAACAGTCTCCCTCCAGTACAGAGAAAAGTACACAAGTGCAATTCCTAGGACTAAAGCTCCACAGGTCCAGAGATAAATAGCCACTGTAGGACTGTCCCTCAAATCCAGTTTATGTCTCCCCAAAAACACTAAGGAAAAACTGAAAAATTAGCCCAAGCCCCTTCTCACATTTCTACCTCAGATCAAAGCTCTTGGTTAAGACTCTGAGGAAATTTTCTGAAAATCTTACCAGCCTTCTCTGATAGCATATACAGCCACTTAAACCTACAACTCAAGTTTTAAAAGAGGAAAAATAGCTAAAGAATGGGGCTTTAACCACAATCTCACTATAAAAAGCTATGTCTCTGGTGGAGGTCATTTCAACCAAAGTCTGATGAGACCATGAGGCCCCTGAGTGGGAAAACCAGCTGTGATTCCCCCAAGCATACACAAGACACACACCTCAAAAGGAACATCCTTAGCATCTAAATAGACCTTCCAACAAGGTCTGTACATACCACTCCCCTCAGGGTACGACAGACTAGTACAAAGGCAGGAAGACTGATCTGTCTGTGAAATTCGGGAACTCACCAGACCACCCAAGAACAATGTGCCTACCATCATCTGGCCCCCTGACAAACTGCAGGCAGAAATCATGCATTCATGTTCAGCAGTAAGCAGTGAACCTTTATTACTTGCTGTTCTAGTTTTTTTACTCTCTATATAATCCAGCCACCTAAAATCATAATCCTGAATCAGGCAATCAATAAGGACTGACAAGGATTGATAATCAATCCTTCCCAGTGGTATTGTACACCTTTAAATCTCAACACTCAGGAAGCAAAGACAGGCAGATTTCTGTGAGTTCTAGGCCAGCCTGATTTATACAGTGAGCTCCAGAACAACCAGGGTTACAGTGAGACCCTTTCTCAATATATAATCAATATTTTATAACCCAGTCCTTTATAATGAATTGTTCTTTTTTGTTTCTTAAAAGACAGGCTCTCTGATTATCTTGACCAGGCTTTCCTCAAATGTATGAGTTCAGTGATTCTCCTGCCTTAGCCTTCCAACCTGACTTAAATACTTTTCTTTTTCTTTCTTAAGATTAAAAAATGTTTTTATGTGTATGGGTGTTTTGCCAACATGTAAGTCTGTCTATGTACTTGGTGCCCAAGGAGGCCAAAACAGGGCTTTGGACCCCGAGGTGGTTGTAAGTTGCCATGTAGGTCCTGGAAATCTAACACAGGTCCTCTGAAGAGCAACCAGTGTATCAAAGCAGGACCCACCACCCATCACAATTCCAAACAGCACTTTCTCATCACAGAGAAAACACATCCCTACACTAATAAAAACATTCACTGCCTTTGATCTAACAGCTAGAGACTGACTGAACATACAACCTGCTCACAACATTCAAGTAACTCCAAAAAGGTCTGGCATCATACCAAACAAGTGAACAAGGTGATCCAGTCACAGAAGAATGCATGACTGAGAAAATCTGATCCATATATGGCCCAAACTTACAGTTTCCACACAACACTTCCTCCCCCATTGTATTGCCCTTTGAACCTGCCTTCAAAACAACTGCACTTCATACCCCATTGCCACCTGTCATCCCACAGACAGGCCTGCAGCACATTTGCACCTGCTGAGGGAGTCATTTCTGCACCACTGTGTTCCTCTGCAAAGACTTGCTCTCCTCAAAGAAATGAAAACCCACATGGGACTCCCTATGCACTCCACAGAAGACAGTACTTGGGAAGAGAAAAGTACACGCTGAGGGCCACTCTCCAAACATCACCTCAGAGAGCCTTATCTCCAGCTCCTACCAGCATCAATCAGTTGCCTGGGAGCACCTTAACTCCAGCTCAAGTGGCTCAGAAGATGAGGACAGGCTGAAAATGGAAACACATGTCCCCAGGAGCCACCTGTTCTTCTTCCCCAAATCTGTACTGAAAGCAGCCTAGAGGCTAAGACTAGCCTGCCTTCAGCCCTATATCGCTGCAGACAGCTGCTAGCTAAGACACTTTCCTTCTCATAAGATTCATATCAAAAATATTCTTTCAAGGGCTGGTGAGATGGCTCAGTGGGCAAGAGCACCCGACTGCTCTTCCGAAGGTCCGCAAATCCCAGCAACCACATGGTGGCTCACAACCATCCCTAAAAAGATCTGACTCCCTCTCCTGGAGTGTCTGAAGACAGCTACAGTGTACTTACATATAATAAATAAATAAATCTTTAAAAAAATATTCTTTCAAAAGTATTCAGACATTGGCTGGAAAGATGGCTCAGTGGTTAAGAGCAGTGGCTGCTCTTCCAGAGGACCCAGGTTCAATTCCCAGCACTCACACGGCAGCACACAACTATAATTCTAGATCCAGAGGTTCTGGTGCCCTCACACAGACATACATGCAGGCAAAACACCAATGAACATAAAAAGAAACAAATCTTTAAAAAAAAAATAAGAAGTACTCAGATATTAAGAGCACTTCCTGCTTTTGCTTGAAACCCAAATTTGGTTCCTGGAACCTATATATCAGGTGGCTTTATAACCACCTGTACCTCAAACTCCAAGGGATCAGAGACCCTCTCCTGGTCTTTGAGGTACCTATGCACACATGGGACTTACTCACAGATAAATATACACATACAAGAAAATATATTTTTTTTTTCAAAAAGAAGCATAAAACAATCCCTCACTTCCATCTCTTATGGGGTCCTCCCCTGCCTTACTGGAGATGGAAATACATACTATTCTATGACAGACATAAGAGCTTACTCAAGAAATGTAACATGGCAGGCTGAAGAGACAGCTCTGCAATTAAGAACACTTTTTACTCTTGCAGGGGACAGGTTCCCAGAACTCACAGAGTAGCTGCCATCTATAACTACAGTTCCAGAGGACCTAATGCCATCTTCTAGCCTCCAAAGACACTGCACACAAAAGATGCACATACACACACACACATAATTTTTTGTTTTTTTGAAACAGTTTCTCTGTGTATCTGTGTTGCCCTGGCTATTCTTGCACTCACTCTGTAGATCAGGCTAGCCTCGAACTCAGAGACCTGCCTACCTCTGCCTCTTGGCAGAGGGGATGATAAAAGGAATGTACCACCATGTCCCAGCTCAAAAGTAAATCTTACAAAGGGACTGTTGGGGGGGGGGGGGGGGAGGTGGAGAGATGGCTCAGTGGTTAGGAGCACTGACTGCTCTTCCAGAGGTCCTGAGTTCAATTCCCAGCAACCACAAGGTGGCTCACAACCATCTGAAATGGGATCTGATGCCCTCTTCTGGTGGGTCTGAAGACAGCAACAGTGTATTCATACATTAAATGAATAAATAAATCTTTAAAAGGGGATGGGGGGGCTAGAGAGATTGCTCAGTGGTTAAGAATACTTTCAGAGGAGCCAGGTTCAAATCCTAGCACAAACATGGTAGCTCACAACTGTCTGTAACTGTACAATTCCAGGGGATCTAACACATTCACACACGCAGACATGCATACAATACAGGCAAAATACCTATACATATGAAATAGAAATAATAATAATAATAATAATAATAATAATAAAGCTGAGAGATGGTAGTGGCAAGCCTTTAATCCCAGCACTTGGGAGGCAGAGGCAGGCAGATCTCTGTAGTTCCAGCCAGGGCAACATCACCTACATCATCATCATCACCACCACCACCCCTGGAAAAAAAAAAAAGAGAGAGAGAGATGCATCTTGGTCTAGTTGTGTCACACACCTTTAATCCTAGCACTAGGGAAAAAAGGCAGGTAGATCTCTGTGAGTTCAAGGCCAACTTGGTCCACAAAGCAAGTTTCAGGTTATTCAGAGGCTATATGAGATCCTTATCTTTAAAAAAAAAAATCTTGATAATTTGAATTTTTTTGCATGCTTTTTAACTTTCCCTGACAGAGGGAGGACCCTTGGAAAATCTAAAGCACCTTAAGTTTTCCTCAATTTCCCATTTGTCCCTCTGACCTAACCACATCTCTTTTCCAAAGGAGCAGGGGTCCAAGCCTCATCCTAGCAGAGCACCAGCCCTCAGTGAGGGAAAACTACACACAGCTTCTTCCAACAGGTGTTTTCTGAAAGGAGACACTGAAAATGGGCCCCGGGGTCAAAGAATGTGGTCATCTGCCCACAGAAATATACTGTCCCTCCTCCTCCAACAAGGCACAGTTAACATGCTTAGGAGGCTCAAACTCCAGAAGACATCCTGGGTAGTGGCACTGAGGACTTCCTCACACCAGGTGCTTGGCTAAGCTGCCCACAGATTTTCTCTTGGGAGATCCTCACGTAACAGAGTGACACTAGGTTCTCTGCCAAAACTCAGTCTGTTATTTATGAGTCATGTCCTTGACCTCTCTTACTTGAGTTTCCTCACCTGTTAAATGGGAACAATATCTACCTCACAACACAATACGATTGAAGTACACATCTAAATACCTGCCTTGAAGAGCTCAATAAATGGTACTTAAAAGCTCTGGCCCACCTTAACTGCAGACTGAGCTAGGCCTATTTCCACAGCCTCAGGCCATACTATTGGCATTACAAGGGAAAAGGGGAAAGGCTTTGAGGAAAATTAATTGAGACAGTGTCAGCAAGCCAGGTTAAAGTTCACATGCAAATACACTTTAACTATGCAAATCTCCCAGTTCTCAGACCAAAAAAAAAAAAAAAAAATCCATCAATGGAACCATGTCTGCCTTTCCTAACAGGAAGGAAGCCAAGCATATTCTCACACGTGCACAGATGACAAGATGCACGGCCTAGTGCTTCTCATTTTCTTACAGCGAAGTCTATTGTGTTTATTCTGTAATTTCTTCTGCTCACTAGGCTCCAGTGCTTTTAACACCGAAAAAGCTGTCTGATGAGAAGAAAATTGTAGATGTCAAATTGCCTACCATGGAAGTGTCAAGACAGAGTGAGAAAACACACCTTTCCTCTCCCCATAGACACCATCAAATACCTTATACATTGCAAAAGCATCATTGTGTCAAAGTTCACTTCATAAATATCCAAAGGATTGCCACTCTGACTTCCACGATTCATGTTTTTGCGTGCTAGCCCAAGCACCCCGGGGGTAAAGACACAAGTGTTGCAACACCCTTTTTGCCTTTCACCATTTTTCTCAGCTGGATAGGTCCTCCTGCTTTTCGAATGTGGATTAATTACCATCCATCTCACAGTAGAGGGTTTTAACTTCAAGTCCATGGATGAGATGCAGAAGGCTCTAGAGCCTCTAGTAGCAACAAAATTCGGTGCAACTGTGTATGCTTCTCAAAACGAGTCCATACTTTCAGATTCTTAAAGGGGCTCATGACCCTCCAAAAACATTCAAAACCACTACCACAGACCCATCCTAGACCACACTGAACCAAAGGAGTTTCTTCAGTCCCCTTGAATAAAGAGACCAACAACCCTTTCCCATCCCGCCCCACTCCCTGAAAGTTGGAGTGAGGATCGAACCCAAGAGCTCTGAACATGCGAAGCAAGCAGATTACCACTGAACCACAGCCCTAGCCCAAGGAGGTTTGCCTTTTGAACCAAATCTTGCTCCGCGTCTGGCTTCTTCTCATCAGCCACTTCATATCTCATACAAGGCAGACACGCTGATCTAAGAACTCTAAAACTTACCAGAAAATACAACTATGGATACTTTCAACAACACAGAGAAAACAAACATTTCACCCAACAAGTGGTTGGTTTTGTCGTCCTCGTCCTTCCGCCCGCCCCCCCCCCAAACCCCTCCTCCCTGTCAAACTTAGGCTGCCCTCCCTGGGGCCTCTAAGCCCGGCCTCCCAGGGCTTCCCACCTCACTGAGCGTAGAACTGCAGGCAAGAGGAGGACCGAAATGCCCCGCTGACCAAGAATCTGGAAAGGAGCCTCCAGCATCAGGTGTTACAAGCAGGAACTCACATCTCCTGCTTCCCAGGAACCTCCTCCAGGTAAAGGATGGAGAATGCTCCTCCAGGGGCAGGACCTCAAGGTAAGCCCAGAGGCTCGGCTCCAGGCTGCACAGAGCCGAAAACAAACTTTCCAGGCACTTCCACCCCGCCCGGCCGGGTGACACCTCCCGGCCTCCCCCGCCCTCCGTGCCCTGTCAGCGCCCCCGGCTGCCGCCGACAGCCCGAGCCGGGGCCCGCACTCCCTGCCGCAGCCGAGAGGAACCCTCGGCCGGTGCCAACAGTCCTGCCCGCCACCCAGCCGCAGGTGAGGCGCCGCCCGGCCCGCGACACCGGGCCGCCCCGCCTCGCCCAGCAGAACCCAGGCGACCGCCACGCTCCCGGGTAACGGACCGGTGCGCCCTACAGCAGCGGCGCGCTCACCAGCTGGCTGGTGGTCCTGGCCATGAGCCCCAAGTCGGCGCGGGCGCCTCCCCCGCAGCGTTGCGCTGCTCGGCGCCTCCTCAGCGTCCTCCTCCCCGCGGCGGAGCCCCAGCAATGGCCGCCCTCATCCTGCGCCCGCCCCGCCGCCTGCCGCCCCCAGCGCCACCCCGCCCCCGCGCGACGCTGAGCAGGACTTCCGCGACGTAGCCGCCGCTCCTCTCGCCCATTGGTCAGTATAGCTGTCATTCGCGGCGGGCCGTGAGGGCCCCGCCCCCGACCGAGAGCCGAATTTCCGGGTTGGGGCCCGGCGCGCTTGTAGAGGGAGGCTGAGCGAGCCAATCAGAGGTGACGGGGAGGGGCCGGGTCGGGAGCGCCGAGCTGTCATCCGCGTTCCCTGTCAGGTAAACTGAGGCTCGGTTGCCAGCGGGCCAAGGTCACGCCTGGGGCAGCAGCAGGGCTGAGCTCGAACCTACTGCCCGGACAACTTGAATCTGATTCACAGGTCACGAGTAATCTGGGAGAGAAATTGGGCTATGATTTGAAGCAGAAAACAAGCCGTCCTGTCACTCCTGATGAACCTGTTTTTGCCTATATTTTGATGGATGTCTTTTTTTCTTTTCTTTTTTTGGCTGTCTTTGTGAGCTTGCTTTTTTTTTTTTTTTTTTTTTTTCCTTTCCCAGAAGGATCTCACTATCGAGAACAGACTGGCCTCGTACTTGCGGCAATCCTGTCTCAGCCTCCCAGCTGCTGAAATGACAGGTATGCCACATCCTCCTTTAGTTGTCATCATGACAACCGCTGTAGATGTTTTTTAAATTATGGTGAAACGCATACAATTTTTGTAAACTTTTTGTGCTGTATGTACAGTGTATGTGTATGTCCACTTTGTGGGTTTGTCTGATATCTTCCTATACCAGTCGCTACCTGGAGCTTGCTGATCCTTCTTGGCTGGCTGGCCAGTGAGATGCAGTGGTCCCCCTGTCTCTGCTTTCCCAGGGGTGAAGGTACAGACACACCCCCACCATCTCCAGCTTTCTTTTACAGGAGTGCTGAGGACTTGTCTGCATAGCAGGCATCATACTGAGCCATCTCTACAGACCTTCCCCAATTTTTTTCTCAGTGTTGGGAATTAACTGAAGACCTCACCCATGCTAGATCATCTCAAAATTAAATGTTTCTAAATACACCCATAGCCCTTGCCACCTTTGTTTTTTGTGGTGTTTTTGAGACAGTGTCTCAGTATGTAACCCCGTCTCCTGGACATCACTATGTAGACCAGGCTTGTCTTGAATTCATGATCTTTCTGCCTTAGATTTCCTGCCTTAGTGCTTGGGTACAGGTATTCACCACCCATTTCCAGATATTTCTCATTTGTGTAAAGTAATTTAAAGTGCTGAAAATTACTGTGAGTATTCAGCCTTAAATGGGGCATCTAGAACCAGGTCAGAGTGGCATATTCCTTTGATCTCAGCACTCAGGAGGCAGAGGCAGGGCTACACAGAGAAACTCTGTCTTGCAAAACAAACAAACACAAAATAAAATGGAGCATCTCTATGATCCCCCTCCAAATAAGGCTTAGGGAACTTTGGGAATGTAAGAGGAGCAGTGCTGAGAAATGCTGACTCTGACCCTGATGTGGCCTGGCACCGAGGGTCTCGCCACTGCTGTGCTCACCTGCATAGGATCAAGCCAATCAAAGTTCCAGCACTGACAGGAGGGGGCCTCACCA
Organism: Mus caroli; assembly: GCF_978045245.1. Lineage (NCBI taxonomy): Eukaryota > Metazoa > Chordata > Mammalia > Rodentia > Muridae > Mus > Mus caroli. The sequence goes on along the minus strand of NW_028227273.1, from coordinate 69,914,941 downwards.
GGCTCACACCTGTCTCCGTGGTTACTGGCAGCTGATGGCCATTAGGGAAAAGCCATTCTTCCTCGAGGTGTAGCCACTGGAAGGTTGACCATGCTCAAGAGGATAACGACACACACATGCACACAGACAGCACTAACCAGACTCAGGAGGTTGCTAAAAGATACTACCTGCCTCACTCCAAAGAGTTTAAATCCAGATGAAGTGGAGTGAACCTATGGAGCCATATAAAGTGGGAGGAGAATAACTTGAGTTCAAGGCCAACCTGTGCAATATAGCAAGATTTCTCAAAAGAAATGTAGATAAGAGCCGGGCGTGGTGGCACACGCCTTTAATCCCAGCACTCAGGAGGCAGAGGCAGGCGGATTTCTGAGTTCAAGGCCAGCCTGGTCTACAAAGTGAGTGCCAGGACAGCCAGGGCTATACAGAGAAACCCTGTCTCGAAAAAAACAAAAAAACAAAAAAACAAGAAATGTAGATAATATGGAGCAGCCAACACTCAGGGAGTAAATTCATAATCCCATGTAGGCAGAATGAACTGCTAAACCAGCAGTAACGGCCACTAACAGCTTCTTTTTTTTGTTTTTTTTTTTTTTTTGTTGTTTTTTGTTTTTGGTTTTTCGAGACAGGGTTTCTCTGTGTAGCCCTGGCTGTCCTGGCACTCACTTCGTAGACCAGACTGGCCTTGAACTCAGAAATCCGCCTGCCTCTGCCTCCCGAGTGCTGGGATTAAAGGCGTGCGCCACCACGCCCGGCTTACTAACAGCTTCATATTGACCTCATATTGTCGCAAAGTTAGGAATTCCATCCTACATTGCATTTGTTCTAAAGCACCTCTGACATTGTTACTTTCCCAGTTTTCAGATGAGGAAAGTAAGGCATAGCAATGGCAGTCCTAGAGTTTGTAGTGCTAGGACTGGGACCAGCCTTGGTCCACATTCTAGAACCTGTCTGTCAACCCCTAAGGATACAGCCCATAGCTATCCATTCTCCTAGTCCGCCATACATTTATAGACCTTAAAAACAGGGGCTGGAGGGATGGCTCAGCAGTTTAAGAGCACTGGATGCTCTTCCAGAGGTCCTGAGTTCAATTCCCAACAACCACATGGTGGCTCACAACCATCTGTAATGGGATCTGATGCCCTCTTCTGGTGGGTCTGAAGACAGTGAGAGTGTACTCACATACATAAAATAAATAAATCTTAAAAGAAAAAAAAAAAAATGCGGGCTGGTGAGATGGCTCAGTGGGTAAGAGCACCCAACTGCTCTTCCGAAGGTCCAGAGTTCAAATCCCAGCAACCACATGGTGGCTCACAACCATCCGCAGCGAGATCTGGCGCCCTCTTCTGGAATGTCTGAAGACAGCTACAGTGTACTTACATATAATAAATAAATAAATCTTTAAAAAAAAAAAATGCTGGGTGGTGGTGGTGCACGCCTTTAATCCCAGCACTTGGGAGGCAGACGCAGGCAGATTTCTGAGTTCGAGTCCAGCCTGGTCTACAGAGTGAGTTCCAGGACAGCCAGGACTATACAGAGAAACCCTGTCTCGGGAAAAAAAACAAATAAATCAACCAGCCAGGGAGATGGCTCAGTGCGTGAAGTGCTACAAAGGCATGAAACCCTGAGTCTGGATCCTCATAACCAGTGTAAAGCCAAACACAATTAAGCTCATCTGCAATCAGGATTCCTATGACAAGCCAGTTATCCCAGACAGATATGACAACAGATGTGACATGCATGGCTCAGCAAGCAAAATACTTGCTGTAAGCCTAAAACCCTGAGTTTCATCCAACCTCAGTAAACAGGAGTGGGAGCTAACTCCTGGAAGTTGTTTCACCGCCATACATGTGCCAAGGTACACACAATATAAGTTTCCTAATATCTTTATTAAATTTAGTTTTGTATGTATTTTTCTTGCATGTTTATCTGTGCACCACACGTGTACTTGGTGCCCACAGAGGCCAGAAGAGGGCATCAAACCCTCTGGAACTGGAGAAGGTGGTGAATCAACGTGTGGATGTCCTGCAAGAGCAACAAGTGCTCTTAACCTATGAGCCATTTCTTCAGGCTGATAAGTTTCTATGAGTTCAAGGCCAGCCAAGGTTATACAGTAAGACCCTATCTCAAAACTCGGAACAAGAGAGAGAGAGAGAGAGAGAGACAGAGAAGAAACCTGTGTCAAACAAGGTGGACGATAAGGACCAACATCAGAGAGGCTGCTCTTTGACCTGCATATCTGTGCCTTCACTCACACACACAAACATGCACACACTCCCATGGGAGAGGGGGTATTGATTTAAAACAACAGGGGACCATAACCCCTAATATCCAGAAGTCTCGTGCTACCCATGCTGGTTTGACCCATCCTTCCATTGCTCTGAACATGGTATCATTCTGTGCCCCACATGGCTCTCCTGATTACCCACCTGCCTCAGACTCTGTTGAAGAAACCTTCCATTCACAGGTGGGTTGTTTAGAGATCCACATAGTGACAGATCTCTAACATTGCAAAACATTAAAATGGTTCCTAGTTTAATTTTGTTGTTGTTCTTATGAACCAAGCCTACACCAAAATCCAGACACACCTAACTTGCTTTCTTGGATAAATTTGTAGCATATGAAATTAGTGGGTCAAAGTGCAGTTCATTGCTGCTAAATTGCCTGCCCTGTTCCACAAAGAGCATCCCATGTTATAGTCTCATCCTTAGAACACACAAGGACAAGCTGGATGTTGATGGCGCTCTTGCCAGCACACACCTTTGAAGACTGTGTCATCGTTATTCTGAATGGTTTACCTGCCAAGCAGTGAAAGCAGTATTAACTTTCACCACTTGGTGGCCCCAGGAGCAGGCCACCCCTGTAAGGAGACTAAGGCTGCAGTGAGCAATCACACTCTCCGAGTTAGTTAAGTCACAGAACATAAGTGCCCAACTAGTAGTCAACTCTGCTCAACCGCTTCCCAATCCTTTCCATTTTATTTGGGGCTTGCTTGTCTTGAGAAAACACTAACCGTTTGGTTTTTTGGGTTTTTTTTATTTGTTTTTTTGGTTTTTCAAGACAGGGTTTCTCTGTAGCCCTGGCTGTCCTGGAACTCACTTTGTAGACCAGGCTGGCCTCGAACTCAGAAATCCGCCTGCCTCTGCCTCCCAAGTGCTGGGATTAAAAGCATGTGCCACCACACCCGGCAACACTAACCATTTTATATGATTAATCTTCTTTAGTTCCCCATACAGCCTCCTGGGATGCATGGTTTATATTCATTATCATTTTTTTTTCCCTGAGACAGGGTTTATCTGTGTAGCCCTGGAAGTCCTGAAACTCCCTCTGTAGACTTCTATAGACCAGACTGGCCTTGAACTCAGAGATCTGCCTGCCTCTGCCTCCTGAGTGCTGAGATTTTCATTGCCATTTTACACATAAAATAATTTGCCAGAGTCAATGGTAACCACTGAGTAGTGATAGCTAAATACAGATACTCTGGTTGTGTGTGTGAGAGAGAGAGAGAGAGAGAGAGAGAGAGAGAGAGAGAGAGAGACTCCCTTTCTCAGAAAATTACTGAAGGACATGTTCCACCAAATATAAACAAATAAAGGGGCAAACCAAGAAAGAAGACATGAGAGCTAGAGGAAACAAAGAATGCACAGGAATGGAGTGTAGGGAGGTCCCAGGTCCCAGGTCTTGCGTGTCCATTCAGCAGTCACTGAGCCTCCCCTGTTGCAAGCACAAATAGCCTCCCCTGTTGCTTGGTAATTCACCAGTGAAAAAGCACAGAAAGCCCTTCTGTGGAATTGAGACTAATCAGGACTGGGGGAGAGAGCTAGCTGAATAAGCAATTATACAGCATATTAGAAGGTGGTAAGTCCTGTGAGGAAGAGGTTTAAAGGGACAAGTGCCAAGATCAGAGCTATAGGCAGGAAGCACCCAGACCCTAAGCAAGCAGGCTTCCAGAGTACTCCAGAAAAATCCTTAGATGATTCTCCTATTTCCTAGAGAGAGTTGAGCTGAGAAGCTGACATAAAGAAAACTCCAGTAAAATGAAACAAAGCAAACAAACAAACAAACAAAAAACTCTACTAGAAAGATTACACATCCATAGTTGGAGCCTCTTTTTCAGTGCCTCTCCTGCTGTGAGAGATATTTACAGACATGATCAGGTACTGACTCAGCCCTGAATCATCAGGTTCTCTGGACATGAGGCTGGAACTGTGGCAGGATACTCAGCAGAAAAGCAATATTTAACCACAAATGATGACTCTCGATATAAAGATACCACCTAGAAAGGTGGACATGAAAAGCAAGAAGACAGGGAGGGTACTGATTTTATTACAGTCTTTTCTTTTTTTTTTTTTTGGTTTTGGTTTTGGTTTTTCGAGACAGGGTTTCTCTGTATAGCCCTGGCTTTCCTGGAACTCACTTTGTAGACCAGGCTGGCCTCGAACTCAGAAATCCGCCTGCCTCTGCCTCCTGAGTGCTGGGATTAAAGGTGTGCGCCACCACACCCAGCCTATTACAATCTTTTTAGAACTATTTGTTTTTGTTTTGTTTCTTAACTTTGTGTCTAGGTGTTTTGCCTGAATGTATGTATGAGTGCTATATGTGTGCAGTGCCCAGGGAGGTTAATGATGGCTGTAAGCTGCCCTGTGGGTGCTGGGAATTGAACCTGGTCCTCGAGAAGAGCACAGTGCTCTTAATGCTGAGCCACCTCTCCAGGCCCACGATTTCCACTTCTAATTACTGATGCAAATCAAAATTGATAAAATGGAGCTGGGCATGGCGACTAACTTCTGAAATCCCGGTATTCAAGACACTGAGGCAGGAACTCATCGGCCACACTTCGGAACTCTCACTCATACATATAAAGCTGGGAAGAATATTTGTGACCCCATCGTTGTTTACTATTGGCTTGTGTTGCTAAGGATTATGCCCACATTCTCACCTCTTCCAGGTAAATGATCTATCACTGAGCAACACAATCCTTAGTCCTGGCAGCACAGAGGACAGAAAAAGACCATGAACTCAAAGAACAAGGGATAAGGTACATGGAGGGTCTAAGAGGGAAGAGGAAAATGATGTATCTATGTTCTATGTTAAGATCATATATATACATACATATATGTGTGTGTGTGTGTGTGTGTATACATACATACATATATACCACCTGGCGAGATATATCTCGCCAAGTGGTACACTCAGGAGTTAGAGGCAGGCAGATGCCTGAGTTCAAGGCCAGCCTAGTCTACAGCATGAGTTCTGGGACAGCCAGGGCTCCACAGAGAAATCCTGTCTTGGAAAAAGAAGAAGGAAGAAGGGGGAAGAGGAAGAGGAGGAAGAGGAGAAACAGCAACAACAACAAAAAAAAAGAATGAAGGATCAATGTCTTGATTGTAAAATAAATGAGGGCTGAGGATACAATTCAGCAGTAGAGCGCTTCTCTAGTAGGTATACTAGGGTTAATCCTTGGTACTGGGCTGGCAAGATGGCTCAGAAGCTAAGAGCACTGACTGCTCTTCCCAAGGTCCTGAGTTCAAATCCCAACAACCACATGGTGGCTCACAAACACCCATAATGAGATCTGACGCCCCCTTCTGGTGCATCTGAAGATAGCTACAGTGTACTTATGTAAAATAATAAATAAATCTTTGGGCCAGAGCGAGCAGGGACTGAGCGAGCAGGGCTGATTGGAGCAAGCAGAGGCCCTAAAAATTCAATTCCCAACAACCACATGAAGACTCACAACCATCTGTACAGCTACAGTGTACTCATATACATAAAATAAATAAATCTTTTAAAAAATCATTGTACTACTAAACTAAAAAGATAAAACAAGGAAGAGGAAATGACTCAGTGCATAGGAACATTACCTCATAGGCATGAACTCACTTAGAAGCTAGGCAGGTACTCAATCAACACTCAAGAGGTAAAGACAGAAGATTCTTGGAGCTAGCTAGCTAAACTAGCCTATTAGTAAGCTCTGAATTCATTTTAAAGAGCCTGCCTAAATAGAATCAGGAACTCAAAGAAGATACCCGGTGTCAACTTTAGGTCTCCACATGTATGCACATACACATGTAAATGCACACATACACACACACACACACATACAATCCCCTGTTGATCCTGGACATTTATATGCACTTACTACAAGAAACAGATCAAAGTTCTAACAGAGACAGAGTAAAGTCAAAGAAGCCAGCCATGCCAGGTGTGGAGGAGGCACACGCATTTAAACCATCACCCGGGAAGCAGAGGCAGGCACATCTGTCAAACTCAGGCCAGCCTGGTCTACAAAGTGAGTGACCAGTCAGGGTCACACAGTGAAGCCCTGTTTCAAAAAAGTCAAACCCAGGTGTTTTTTTTTTTCAAAATAATAAAAAAGAAGCAAGTTAATAAACAGATTTAAATCCAACAATAGCTAGCAAATGGCTCTGCAGGTAAAGGTACTTGCTGCCAAGCTTGGTGACCTGAGTTCAGTCCCTGGGACCTAATTGTCCTCTAACCACCACATACAGGCTGCGGCACACGTGCCACACATACATACATAAATACATGTAAAATACTTTTTTAATGATCCACAGAAAGTGAGGCGTGTTGCTGGGAAAAACTGCTCGGAGGCAGAGTGCTGGGCCGACCTGAATGAGACCCAAGGTTCATTCTCTAGCAGGGCAAAAGTGAGATTCGGTGGCACGCCTCTAGCTTTAGCACACTGACAGGTAAGGTAGGAGGATCTCAAGTTCAAGGCCAACCTTGGTCACAGAGTGAAACCCTGCCAAAGGGGAGAAAAAATACAGTGGAGATTTTTCCTCCAATACAGGCGTGAAGGACAGGCAAGATGGCTGAGGTAGTGTGAAGGCACCTGCTGATCATGATGACCTTGAGTTATGTCACCCAGACCCCTCACAAGGGAACCTACGGCTACTTCTCACACCAAGGCACTTCTCTTTTTAAGGTAGAAATTTAATATCCAGCCTTGAACAGCCTAGAACTCATTATGTATGGCAGGCTAGGCTTGAACTCATAGAGATCTTCCTGAATACTAGCATTAAAGGCCTGTGAGGCCTGGTATTTATTTATTTAAAGATTTTTTTTTAATGTTATGTGCGTACAGTGTCACTGTCTTCAGACACACCAGAAGAAGGCATCAGATCCCATTTCAGATGGTTGTGAGCCACCATGTGGTTGCTGGGAATTGAACTCAGGACCTCTGGAAGAGCAGTCAGTGCTCTTAACCGCTGAGCCATCCCTCCAGCCCAAAACCTGTTTTTCAAAAGTTGTGGGTTTTTTGGTTTTAGTTTATATAAAGTTTTTATGCACAGTGTGATGTTGGGAATCAAACTTAGCAACTTGAATGGAGTTAGGCCCTCGATCTACCTCTACAAGTTCAGTTTCCAGTAAATTGATGTAAAGTTAAAATCAAAATGAAAGCCTGAGGCATCAGGAAATGGTTTAGTTGGAAAAATACTTGCTTTGCAAACACGAGAACCTAAGTTAATTCCTGAGTCCATCTTGCGGAGCACCCAAGCTCAGTTCCCAGCACCCAATCAGACAGCTCACAACTGTCTGTAGCTCTACCTCTAGGGAGATCCAACATTTCTGGCCTCTGCCTGTACTCATGGGCACATACTCCACAAACACGTGTACTACCCCCCCCCAACACACACACACAGAGACATACCTCCCCTGCCACCCACACACTCAAATGTTTTAAAGGTAAGTGTGCAGGTGACTGGAGCAGAGGAAGGAAGCAGAAGGCTGGAGGGCAATTCTCAGTCTCCAGGATCTTCATGCAGGGAAGACCTAAGCTAGCCTTAACCAGGTATAACTCCTCTTATCTCTGTAAAGACAGAGCACCTGTGTGGGAAGTGTCTGGCTGCCCACCTTAGGACAATGAACAGGAGGGGAGACGGTCTTACCTGGCCTGGTTCAGCTCATTGGTACCCAAGTTGAGGGAGAGGGACTGTCTTTCCCTTCCCAGAATCTCTTGGGTCAGAGTATCTTGAAGCTAAGTATGCAGTGGCTTGAGGTGACATTGTGAGGTCATGGAAGGGCAAGAGGATGATGGGAACCATCTTAGAAGGGGCTGGAACATGTCTGGTGTGCACACAACACTGGCTACACATGGTTCACCCTGTTTCTCTGTCCTAACCGATCCTCATGTAGGAGTGAGGAAACTGGGGTTCTGAGATTAGAAACTTCCACCAATGTGGCACAACTGGACTATTAAATACTTTCTGCTATGTAACAAATTACCTCCAAAACATTACAAGATGTTTTGGAGTTAGGAGCACAAAAGTGGCCCAGACCTACAGTTAGGCTCAGGTTTCTGCCGGCTGTGTCAAGATGCAGCAACAAATGAGTGTAGTAGCCTGTGTCTTCAAATCCAGAGGCAGAAGAATCCCAGTTCAAGGATAGTCTCAGATACACAGCAAGCTTAAGTCTGTGCTGTGCTAAATAAGACTCTGTCCCCCAATCCAAAAAAAAAAAAAAAAAAAAAAAAAGCAAACATCCCAGTCATTGTTGCGAGGTCTAAATGTTTGTTGCTACAGAATGGGCTGTAGACCTCAGCTCCTCCCACGGAGATGTCTGCCTGCCAGGTCTGCTGCATCTCCCCAAACAAGGGGTCCCACCTGGAAAACTCTCCACTGAAAGTGTGTTCTTTTTGACAAAAACCATTAAAAGTAAGTTGCAATCTGGGTCATTAAAACAAGCACGACACCCTGGCTATTATCACGGGGAAAAGACAGGTCTCTCTGGAGCCCCTCACAGTACACTTTCCTTTTTTTTTTTTTTTTTTTTTTTTTGGTTTTTCCAGACAGGGTTTCTCTGTATAGCCCTGGCTGTCCTGGAACTCATGGTACTCTTTCCTTACAAATGCCACCCGGGCACTCCAGCTGGCCGGCCAAGGGACCCTGAAATGAAGGAAGGATTCAGGGGTACCACAGGTCCTGCTTGATGCTACAAGGCGTGCTGACTCCGCTTACAAATGGACTCTGCCTATGTCTGTTCCTTTAGCTAAGTCCAAGGGTTTCACCGGTCCCACAGCTCTGTGCCTTGGACCGCGGACGTTGTGATTGGACCTTGGAAGGGGGAGTGGGGGAGCCTCCGGCGGTGGGTGTGACCACCGTGGAACCCTGCTGCACCCACCCGCTGGGGTGAGCCACTCCTCCATCCTGCTGGAGCCTGCCTGGGTGGTTAATGTCGCTGGCCACACCCGACTCTAAACTAGGAGTAATTTCTGTCACGGATGACCTGGACCCCTCTTCAGGAATCATCAGCGGGTCTTAGGAACACCATGTTGCCATGACACTGGAGGTAAAAGGACACGGTTGGGTCATTTGGCGCGCGGGTCTCAAACCTGAGTTCAACTGAACCTCGCAGGCTGCTGCACAGCTCCCGCCGCCAGATGGCACCCATACTTTCTGCAGTACCCAAGCCTTTGCCTCCCGGACACACTGGGTATAACTGGCCGCCTCCACCAGGTGTCTCGGGAGCACTTGTTCTGCTCCCCAACTTGTTCTGCACACTACCACTAAGGTGACTCAGCTAACCTCAGGGAGTGGGCTGTCCCCCAATCCACACCCATACCACAGGCACGTCTGATGCCGTACCAAAATCACCTAAGGCTGGGGCAGCAACTGTGCCCCAGAAACCCCAGGCTGAAGTAATTGGCACAACTTTCTGTGAATAGCCCTCCAGCTCTGAGCCATCAACAAGGGCGAGCTTGTGATTGCAGTAGGGGACTAATGCCAGTGACAGAGTATGTTTGGAAAGTAAAAGTTCTGGAGATAATGGTGTGGTGAATGCGTATAGCTACAGAACTTTACAATTAAGAGTGGTTAAAGTGGGACTGGAGATGGCTCAGTGGCTAAGAGTGCTTGCTGACCTGGTTCAATTCCCAACACCCACATGGCAGCTAATAGCCATCTAACTTCAGTCCCCCAGAGGATCCAATGCCTCCCCAGGCACTGCAACAGTACCTATGTGGTGCTCAGACATGAGTGCAGGCTGAGTATCCACACTCAAAATAAAAAGAGAGTGGTAGCCGGGTGTGGTGGCGCATGTCTTTAATCCCAGCACTCGGGAGGCAGAGGCAGGCGGATTTCTGAGTTCAAGGCCAGCCTGGTCTACAAAGTGAGTTCCAGGACAGCCAGGGCTATACAGAGAAACCCTGTCTCGAAAAACCAAAAAAAAAAAAAAAAAGAGAGAGAGAGAGAGAGAGAGAGAGTGGTGGTGACAGGGGCTGAAGGACTGGTTCAGAGGTTAAAAGCACTGCTCTTAATAAAGGACCCGAATTCAGTCCTCACATCTATTATCAGCAGCTTCCAGGATAACCCATGCTTCCAGTCTCCTCCAGTGGCAGATGCCTATACACATATACATGTGTACATAGGTAAAGCTTTTAACTGGCTAAGAGACCTGATGAAATGGATAGTTCTGTGGTCAACAGGACCTGAATTCAGCTCCCAGCATCCATCCTCTGTAACACTCACTCCAGGAGACCTGACATTCTGTCCTGGCCTCCTTGGGCATCTGGAGACCTGACATTCTCTCCTGGCCTCCTTGGGCACCTGGAGACCTGACATTCTCTCCTGGCCTCCTTGGCACCCGGATGCACATAAATGAACATTTTATTTTTTTAATTTTAAAACTGTTTTTTTTTTTTTTTTTTGAGATAAGGTCTCTCTACATAGCCCTAAAACTCACTCTGTAGATCAGGCTCAAACACAGAGATTCTGTCTCTGCCTCCTGAGTGCTAGGATTAAAGGCATATTAAAAACATTTTTTTAAGTGGATGAAGTGGTAAATTTTGGGTGTGGGGATGTAGCTCAGTTGAGACTGCTTGCTTATCATGAGACATTGAACTCAACTTTCAGCACCAAATACAATGGCTGTGTGGTGCACACCTGAAGGTGGAGAAAGGGGAATCAGGCAAGCCGTGGCTACACAAGCCATCTCGGTTTGCTGAGACTGTGCTACCTAGGCTGACCTCCAACTGGATACACAGGTACGGTGAGCCTTGAACTCCTGGTCCTCCTGCCTCTGCCTTCCAAGGGAATTACCAGCATGTACAACTATGCTGAGCAACTTTATACTCTTTAAAGATTTGTTCTTATTATTTCTAATTCTACGTATGTGAGCATGTCTGTGTGTAGGGATGTACGGGTGCCCTCACGGGCCAGAAAAGTCAAAGCACAGGAACCCTGAGTCCTAAGCAAGCCACTGACATAGGTGCAGGGGCTTGAACACAGGTTCTCTGCACAAACAATAAGTGCTCTGAAACACTGAGCCATCTCTCCAGCCCCATCTTTTTGTTTGTTTGTTGTTTTTTGCTTTATTTTGAAACAAGGTTTCTTTGTGTAACCCTAGATGTCCTGGAATTTACTTGTAGACCAGGCTGGCCTCAAATTCAGAAATCTGCCTGCCTCTGCCTCTCAAGTGTTGGGATTAAATATATGTACCACCACTGCCCACTTAAAAAAAAAAAAGAAAAGAATAATTCAAATTCCTAATTGCAATTCCAGAACCACAGAGCCTTCTCCCAGCTGTTCTGCCAACAGGCAACCCTGCTTGACTCTGTCCTTTGCTGAGGCAGTCTCTCCAGCCTCCCAACCTTCCCAGTGCTAGCTCCATCATTTCTGGGCAACCCCACAACACACAGCTCACTCATCTGAGCCCCTCTTGACTGTCTATCCAGCGCAGCTTCATGAATCCACTGAAAGTGGACCTGGGCAGAGCAGGGCCAGCTTTGTACTAGAAATAGAACTCAGGACTACGTGCATGTCAGACAAGCTCTCCACTACAGAACTGCACCTTGACCCTTCAGGCTGAGTCCTGGTCAACATTCATGAAGAGTTTGAGAGTGAGACCTTCCACCAGTAGGAGGTTTCCACAGGCTGCTGAGTCCTGCTGGACTGGCCTCACGTGACACATGCTCCCCCTGTCCTTTGTGCTTGTCACACTCCAAGAGTTGGTCAGTCATGGAGGGGTGTGGCTATGGCACAGACCCAGGTTCTCTTACTTACCTCTCTCCTCATGGTGGTGGCTGGTCCTCATGTGCCCCTGCCTACCAAGTTACTCTCCCCAGACTGTTGCTCTCAGACAGTGGGAGGTCCAAGAGCATCTTATTTTGTCTGCATATTTTCATTTTCTTTCTTCCCTTTTTAAAATATTATTTCAAGCTCTGGCCTGAAATCAGTTCCTTCAATGGGACCTATATACAAGTGACCTAGGACATCTGTTTGCAACCTCCTATTCCAAGGTATAATGTACATGACAGGGGGAAAGACTCACCTACCTACCTCAGGACCCAAATGCAAAATTTCCCAGACCTGACCTCCAACCTCTGGCACATACTCACACATGGCAGCCATTCTTAGAGTCCAAAGAATCCCCAAAGCTTGTACAGTGACGTTTCCAGGAAGCCTGATAAACCACATTCCCCGAGCGGGAGGACGTCAGGCTAGGGTGCTCTTGCCCAGGTGGGCCTAACAGGACAAACAGAGCCACAAGGCCCAGAGCTGCCCACAAGCACTAGCTAGGGAATGCCAGAGCCAAACATGGTAATGAGGCAAGGCTTGTCAAAGCCATTTGGGGTCTTTGAAAAACACCGCCACAGGGAATGAAACTTTTGATTCTCTAAGATGGTGCCAGGCAGGTCTGGCAGGTCAGGGAGCAGTGGGTGGAGTCCTGGGCCCAAATTGGAGGCCCTTAGGGCACCCATTCCAGCATTCACTACTAAATTACCCCAGGCCCCAAGCCAGCATGGTTACATTTGAACTTTGCAGTGGAGAGCTTGGAGCTATGGTCTCCATCTGCCATCTAGCTCAGGGTCAGCCACCCATCACTGTCTCCAGCTTCATCCAGGGGCTTCCCCTCAAACTCCCCTAACCACTTCCAACCCTAACACCTTCCTGGAGGTCTACAGGCCTCTAGACAGATCTGACAGACAAGCTACAGATCTACAGAGAAGCTCCCGTACAGCATCCAACTCTTCCAGGTCCCAAGTTAAACCCCATCCCAGCTCTCAGGGCACCAGCGGAAACACCAGCAGCCCACTGAACACAAGCATAGCTCAAAGCATGACGCAGACAAGGCAAGTCCCACTGTCTGTATTTATCCAAGCCACTGCCTCCCCTCCAGGAGTGATGACTGAGGTTCTGTTTTAGACATAGGGCAGGGCTCTCAGCTTGCTCCCTGGAGACCAGCTCCGCGGACTGCCTGGCCTCTCCAAGTGTTCTTTCCAGCCAAGACCCTCAGTCACGGCCCAGCTTCCTCTGCCTGCCACACCAGTTCACCAGAGATGTAAGTGGCCTGGACATGGAGAGTGTCGTTGAGCACCACAAAGTCTACGGCAGAACCAGAGGATGAGAGGAGACAGTGGAGTGGCCCATACCCTACTGCGGGGTCATTCACAACTCAGCCCAGGGAGAAAACTGAGGCTGTCTAGGAATGTAATCTGGACTGGTGGGGGATCTGGAAGCAAGAGTATCAATTTGGCACAGTGGGGGTCCCTGTAACCCTCACATGGCCTGATGTTATATGCCAGAAAGCCAGGCCAAAAGCAAGTGTCGTAGCACATGTCATCCTATAAGGCAGGACTGCAAGTTTGTCAGGGCTATATAATCAGACCCCATCTCAAAAACAAAACAAACAAAAAAGTAAGGGCCAGTCAGCAGATGACTGAGTCCATAAAGGAGATGGGGAGGTGTGGTTTGCCTCCAAGCCTGACTTAGTTTGAACCCTGGGACTCACATGGTAGGACAGAACCAACTATAAGTTGTCTGTGCTGGGAGCAGCCCCAGACTCAACCCCTGTATGGGAACTCACCTGCATCAGCACCAAAGTCCAGGCTCCCCTTGGTCTTCTCCAGCCCCAGCATCTGGGCAGGGTGGAGGGAGGCAGCTTCCAGGGCCGACTCCACACTACAGCCTGCTCAGGAACACACCATGGTGAGCATCCACAACCCTTCCCACGAGCAAGTCCAAGTTTCAGCTTTTAGGGTAGGCTTGGGAATGGCCCAGGATTATGCAGCAGCTTAGGATGGTCCCTAACGCCCCTTAGCTGGAGGAGACATTGTTCATCTCTCCCTTCTCCAGCCCTGAAGGGAACCTATACTTTTTTTTTTTTTTTTTTTTTTGGTTTTTCGAGACAGGGTTTCTCTGTATAGCCCTGGCTGTCCTGGAACTCACTTTGTAGACCAGGCTGGCCTCGAACTCAGAAATCCGCCTGCCTCTGCCTCCCAAGTGCTGGGATTAAAGGCGTGCGCCACCACCGCCCGGCTCGAACCTATACTTTCAACAGACTAGACATGGGGCATCAGTTAGGGTGTATTCAGTGTTGTATGATCATAGACCCGCTTGCCTACTTCTAATAAAAAAGCCATACCTGGGCCAACCAAGGCCACCAATGCAGCTGCCAAATGGGACCCTGTATTCTTAGCAAGGCCTACCCTGAAGCCCAGTGATTCCCTTTCCTGTATCACTTCTTGCCAGGCCATCCCCAGCCTATTTTCTCTAAATGCGACCCTGACTTTGCCCACATTCAGAGTGACACTCAACCTTGAGATGCTGCCAAATATCTGGGAGGTCCCTGCAGAACCTGCTCAAAGTCCCAGGAAGCCAGTTTCACCCCACCCTGTTCATACTGCCCCTGCAGATTGCCATTATCCCACAGGTCTAGTCCTTGGCCTTTCCGTGAGCAATGTGATCCTGCTGCTGCACGAGGTCACAGCTTCACGCTGTTCACCACCCTGGCTCCAATGACTGGCTGCTCGCCATTCCTCCATAGCCTGAGCTCTACTTGGGAATGAGCACGGTCATTTCAATCTTTGAGAAGTCACACCTCCCCATCTCCCAGGTTCAAGGTAGATAGAGGACGTCAGCACAGGGCTCCAATTTCCCTGCCTCCTTTCTAGCTTCCTCCAGATACAGCCTCTTCCCTCAGACACCCAGGAACACCAGCCAACTGACCTGTAGCCTGCAGGAAATGCCGGACGCACACATCCATGGGGGCTATGCTGCCACCCAGTGTCTTGGTGCCTTGGAAGCAGAGAGCCAGAATTGGAAGAGGGAGTTGCTGTGGGACTGGCAGCCCAGTGGACAAACAGGGCATACCCAAGTCTGCTCCCACTCCAGGGAGGAGCCAAGGGACTATACATATGTGGATACAGGAGTCACTCACCTGCAATGTACGCTATTAGCCCATCTACCTCCACCTCCTGCTGTCCCAGTGTATGGCGGCCATTGCCCAAGCCCAGGGCAGGGACAGCATCAGTGACCAGCACCAGCCCTGGGGGTAGAAGATGGCTCAGGACCTGGCCAGCTGTTATCCTACCTTCCCTACCCTGCCCAGCTACTCACCCTGGGGATGGGCCCGGTGAGCAATGCGCAGAGCTGCGGGGTTGGTGTGTATGCCATCAGCAATCATCCCATAGAAGATGCAGTGGCCTGGGGGCAGCTGGTCACTGGTCAGAAGCCCTACTATGCCTGGGTCACGGTGGTGGAACTGAGCAGGGCAGAGGGAATGACTGAGTGACAACAGGGGCCACTGAATCCCCTTCCTCCCAGGAGTAGGTGTGACACTCACAGGCAACATGGCATTGAAGAGGTGAGTGATGAAGGTGGCTCCACTCTGCACTGCCACTTCTGCAGCCTGCAGGTCAGCCACTGAGTGCCCTGCGTGGGGACCGGAGATCAGTCTCTGCAGCAGCAGCAGAACACTATGAGCAGACACAACCCCGACGAGAGGCCTCTTACCTAGAGACACACGGATGCCTTGGGCTGTCAGTGCCTGAATCACTTCATGGCTCCGGGCTAGTTCAGGGGCAAGTGTCACAATGCAGACGTTGTCCAGGGGCCCATATGTGGCCAACACATCATGAAAAGCATTGGCTTCAAAGGAGCGGAGGTAGGCCTCGGGGTGTGCACCCCGCTTTTCCCGGCTGATGAATGGGCCCTCCAAGTGCACCCCTGAGGGAAGGGGACAGAGGTAGTTCTAGCAGGCACTCCCACCTAGCAGCCCCACCCCAGTCCCTCAAACCTGCCCTCCCTTCCCAACTGGGCATTTTGAAAGGAGTTAACCACTCACCGAGGACCCCTGCCCCATGGGGACCTCCATTCTTCACAGGGATCTGCGGAAGGACCTGGGGGGGACCAGCTGTTAAAGCCCTGTCCCCACAGCCCAGCACCCAGAGGCCACAGCCCAACAAGATCAGATCCTCATCTGACCCAGCCCAGCCCTACTGGCCTTCCCCACAGGAGCTGAAGATGAAGGCCCTCCTCCCCCAGGGCTCAGGTGCAGGAAGACATGACAACCGGGACTACTTGATGACCTACCACAAGGGCCGGAAGGTGCAAGCATTCCCAGGCCACAGAAGCGTAAGGACTGCTCTAAACTGTTCTAGCCTTCAAAGTGGCTTTGGCCAAACAGCTAGAATATAGATGCCAAACTCTTGGGGAAAAAAAAATTACTACAGCCTCCCTAAGCTGCAGAATAAGGAAGCCAGGATCGCGGGATGGGGGAGGGGCACGAGGAAGACAGGTTAGGATGGGGGGTTGGGGAGCAGGAGGAAGACAGGGCAGAAGCAGAGGGCTGGAAGGAACTCAGTGCAGATGGGATAGGGCTTAGCACCGCAGCCCAGCCCACTCTGATCAGGATGGCCACAGCCTTAGGAAAGAGTTAGCAGCACCTACTTGGCCCTTGGGGATGACCCAGTATAGCCATAACCCTCCTTTCAGACCCTCTAGCTACACAAGTCCTCAGGCAAAACAGCGACACCCTCTGTACTGGCTGGTTTTGTGTGTCAACTTGATACAAGATGGATTTATTACAGGGAAAGGAGCTTCAGTTGAGGAAATGCCTCCATGAGATCCAGCTGTAAGGCATTTTTCTCAATTAATGATCAAGGGGGAAGGGCCCCTTGTGTGTAGGACCATCTCTGGGCGGGTAGTCTTGGGTTCTATAAGAGAGCAGGCTGAGCCAGGCATGGTGGTGCACTCCTTTAATCCCAGCACTCGGGAGGCAGAGGCAGGTGGATTTCTGAGTTTGAGGCCAGCCTAGTCTACAGAGTGAGTTCCAGGACAGCCAGGGCTATACAGAGAAACCCTGTCTCGAAAGATAGGAGACACAGCACTGCTTTTAACTCTAGAGAAGCTGGGTGTAGTGGAGTGCATCTGTTGTCCCCATACAGGAGATCATCTGAGCCCAGGAGTTAGAGATCAGTCTACAGTAAAGTGAGACGCTCTCCCAAAATAAAAAGGGTAAAGTGCAGGTCGCTGGATCCGAGTAGTTTGGGGCTTGGAGACGTACTGCACCGGTAGAGCACCTATTTAGCATGTACAAGGCCCCGAGTGCAATCCCTCAGCACCATAGTTTAGGTTTTTTTGTTTTTTTTTTGGTTTTTTGAGACAGGGCTGGCCTCAAACTCAGAAATCCACCTGCCTCTGCCTCCCAAGTGCTGGATTAAAGGTGTGTGCCACCACACTCAGCGAAAGTTTAGTTTATGAGTGCTTGCATATATGTTTGTAAAGCCACGTGCTTGCCTGGTTTCTGTAGAGCCAGAGGGAGTGGCAAATTCCCTGAAACTGGAGTTACAGGCAGTTATGAGCCACATGATATGGGTGTTGGGAACCAAACCTGAGTCCTTTGCAAGAGCAAGTGTTCTTAGCTGTTTGCCAGCCCCAAACACACATTTTCTTACCTTCACCTCTAATCCAAACCGTGGATCAGGAAAACAAAGGTATAGCTAGGAGTGGTGGCACACGCCCTTAATCTCAGCACTCAGAAGGTAGAGACAAGCTGGCCTCTGTGGTTCTAGGGCAGCCTGGTCTGCACAGTGAGTTCCAGGATAGCCAGGGCTACCCAAAGAGACCCTATCTCAAAAACAAACAAACAAACAAACAAACAAACAAACAAACAAACAGAGAATAAAGACAAGGCTAAAAGGATGGCTGAGTGCTTACGAGCATCATGTACTACTCTGAGGCACAGGACTGGATTCAGTTCTCAGTACTCACATACTCACATACAAACCTACATAGAATTAAAAATGATTAATCTTGGGCTGGTGAGATGGCTCAGTGGGTAAGAGCACCCGACTGCTCTTCCGAAGGTCCGAAGTTCAAATCCCAGCAACCACATGGTGGCTCACAACCATCCGTAGTGAGATCTGACTCCCTCTTCTGGAGTGTCTGAAGACAGCTACAGTGTACTTATATATAATAAAAATAAATAGATCTTTAAAAAATGATTTCCACCTTTAAAAAAAATATGATTAATTTTCAAAGAAGCAGCAGCAGCTGCCACCACCAGATGACTTAGTATCTTAAAACCCAAGCAAAGAGCCACGCATGATGAGGCTGAGACAAAGGGCCAGCCTCAACTACAAAAACAATCTGGACTCTCTTGAGACCTTAACTCAAAGCAAATTAAAAAACAAACAAACAAACAAAGCAGGCAAAATGGCTGAGTGGGTAAAACACACTTGCCAACAAGCTATCTCATGACCTGAGTTTAATTCCCAGGATCCAAAAGATGGAAGGAGAGCTAGGATGCCCACAAATTGTCCTGACATCTGCTTGCATACCATGCACTACATGCATGCAGGCCCACATAGGCGCTCGTGCTCACACACACTCACTCATATACTCACACACTCACACTCACTCATACACTCACTCACACACACACACACACAATTTTCTAGAAGAGCACTTTGAAAGGCAAAGTGAGAGCATGCAGCAGAGACGAGGAGATAAACGAGGCTGGAGAGGAAGGGAATGATGAATCAGGGGTAGGCAGGGTGGCAGACATCCTGTCTGAGGTGCCTGACCTTCATCAGCTAACAGATCTGAAGCAGAAAACCATGTGAAGCCATCAGATCTGTCTTCTTGAAACATAGGCTAGAAGAGTAAACCTTAGAGAAAGAGCAGGTGGTTTCAATGAACGGGATCTTGATGAAGATACCCAAGTAGTAGCTGGGCAAGTGAGCAAGCCCCTCAGTGAGAAGGGCCCTGGAGGAATTAGGAGACATAGTAGGGAAGGTGTTTGAGGGTAGGTCTCCTGATGTCTAATGCAATGGGGTATTTCGTTTTTAAACTCAAAGCTGCCCAGTCTCAGCCATCACCTCCTACCTGCTTCCCAAGTGTTTTCTGAGAGTCTGTGAGGTAGCTGGACTACAGTGGGGCACCAGGGTGAAAAACCTTAGGACTATTCCTACTGGGAGAACCGCAGCCTTGCACCTTGCCAGTTGAGCCTGCTGCATGAAGAAAAAACAGCAGTGGAGAAGTAGCATGGGGGCAGGGCTCACAGGAGCAAGGTCTTCCGCCCGCCCGGGAGGACCTGGCACACCTGTAGCTGCTGGAATGTGCCTGGGGGGAAGAGAAGCAGCTTAGCTTAGCAAGGGAATGGTAGAAGGGGGCACATCCTGTCACCCGTCACCTTCATAGACGACTCTGGGTTTTGCCAGAGATCAGCTGGGAGAACCAAGTACCTTTCTGCAATAGGACCATAGGTTGCCCTTGTAACTGTGGAGCACTGTGGGAGAGTTCCAGAAAGACATCCCTTGTTGACATTCAAGGAATGCTTGACATTGTCAACCACCCACTGACTGTTCTCACTCTCCATTCAATGAAACAGACTCAGAAGTAAGGTTGCCTTGAGTCTTCCAAGGGTGGCAAGTCAAGGGGCCAGAGTGACGCCTATGCAGCCAGGGCACAGCCCACACTCAATACCCACAGCTCCCTCCTCTGCTTCTGTGTCTACACACCCAGAAAGGAAGCCACGGGCAACCACACACTCCCTGATCCTGTCCTGGAAGAAAAACTGGCTGCGGCGATTGACAACAGGAACAGAGAAAATCCATTCGAGTATGGATAACAGCATTCATTTACTAAATTCGTCAACTATGTTGTGTAAGAGAATACCACGTTTTTAAAGCAAGAGTTCAGGTCTAAGGAATAAACCCGCAGAGAACACACAAACTCTTCTTGAATGGTGTTGAAGACAGCAACATAAACAAGCTTCGTTAAAACTGGGAAAACTAGCCTGGCGTGGTGGCGCACGCCTTTAATCCCAGCACTCGAGAGGCAGAGGCAGGCGGATTTCTGAGTTCGAGGCCAGCCTGGTCTACAAAGTGAGTTCCAGGACAGCCAGGCCTACACAGAGAAACCCTGTCTCAGAAAAAAAAAGAAGAAAAAAAAAAAAAAAAAAGAAGAAAAAGAAAGAAAAAAACTGGGAAAACTGTGGGATAGCCTTACATGAAAATTGGAACAAAGACAACAGACCTCCTGCTAAGATAGAAGGTGGAAGGGTGAGGACAGAAGCCAGTACACAGCAACAGCAGCTCTTTCTGAAAGGCTTTTTCATGTGAGTCACACAGCATAAGCAGGTTAGGGAGGAAGAGCTAGACAAGAGACAATGGCTGTGGCAGAATTCCAGGCGACCTTAGTTCAGGAGACCCAGAGGCTGCCTACAGGGCGTTGGGAGGGCGTGGCAGATGAGATGGGGACCGGAAACATGAGGACAACCACACTGGCAGTTGCAGAGACCAGGCAGAACCCAACTGAAAGTGAGGCGGATCCCCCTCGGACCCAAGTCCAGGAAGCCCAGATTCGGGTGAAGGAAGTGGTCCTTCGCTCAGGGGTAGAACAGCCTCATCTCCTCACCTTGTGATAAACCTCTGGTGGGGAGGTGACCAGGGTGGGACAGAAGGAGGTGACACCGTGGGACAGGAGCCTCCGGGCCACTAGGGCGACCCCCGAACCCACGTCCTCCGTGGCCTTGGAGAAGTCAACACCAAATCCACCTGTGGCCACAGAAAACAAGGGGGGTAGCACAGTGCTCAGAGCTCCTGCCCTGGGTTCCCTGGCCCGAGCCAGGCCGCACCGTTGATCTGCACATCGATAAAGCCAGGCGCCAGGATGCGGCCTCCGCAGTCCCGCTGCTCATCAGCCATACGCCTCTCCTCAAAAAACAGCTTTTCTGGGTCCAGGATTCGGCCCCCGCGCACCCATAGATCCTCCCTGAGGGCAGAGTAGTAGGCACTTGGATCACCACCAGGCCCTGGAACCAAACCCTAGTTCTATCTCGCACCCAGCTTGTCCCTGCACCCACTATTCTTCTTGGTCCCGGCCACACACCCACGATAGTCCTGCCCTCCACATCCCTGCCCCTTTCAGAGCTTATGCCCTACACTATCCCCATCTCTGCACCCCGCACTGGCGTACCATCAGCTCTATACCCAGCCTAAGCCTGCACCATGCAGCCCAGACCTGAGGAGCGTGCCGCCACGCAGGATGCGGCAGTTGGTGAACTGGAGCACCGGGGCCCCCTCTGCGCACTGCCCGCTACGCATCGTGAGTCGCGCCGAACCCAGCTAGCTTTGGGCGCAAGCCGGCAGTGCCCGAAGCAGCGGTAATCGGAAGCTGGGCCAGATCGCATCACGTGACTCTCAGCTGAAGTGGCTGTCACGTGGCCGCGGTGCTCACGTGATAACGACCACATGATGACAAAGCCCTGCCAGGCCCGCCCACAGAAGCGCCAGAACACGAGCCAGTCACATCCGAGAACTTTTATTGGACACAGCTGGGAGCCAGCTCTGAGCAGTAGCACTCTATCCTCCACCCTGGCTGTTCAGGGCTGGGGGCAGGGTGGCTCCATCCAAGGAGTCTCAGCAACAGGAACCCCACAAGGCAACAGTCTACTAATGATTACTATATAGTTGGGAGACAAGAGCTGCTCCACAGACGCATGAATAGATCAAATCTTTTATAAATAAACATCCAGTGAAGAGAAAAATGACAACTCTAGTTCATTCTTATACACAAGGAGCACTCTAGGGCGATGGGTGGGGTAACCAGAGGCTGACTTTGTCACTGGTCAGGGGCCTGGGTGGGAGATGAGTGGGCCCATATGTCCACAGCACGGAGCAGTAGGGGCAAGGCGGGGGCGACAGACAATGGGCACTAGGACACTGCACATTTACAAGACCAACTACTGAGGGGCAGCTGCCCGTGCATGTGTCAGGCTGTTCGTTCTGGAATGAGGAGGGGTGATCTTTACATCCTATCCTGTGACTGATGGTGGAAAAGGACTACTTTGTGGAGAGGATTAGGGCCACGATGAGACCGTAGAGGCCAAGCACCTCCGCAAAGATGAGGATCAGGATCATGCCCACGAACAGTCGAGGCTGCTGGGCAGTGCCCCGAACGCCAGCATCTCCGACGATGCCAATGGCAAAGCCAGCAGCCAGGCCACTCAGCCCCACACTCAGGCCAGCACCCAGTTGAAGAAAACTCCTGGGGAGAGAAGAGACACAGGTTGTCAGCAATCTGCCTGTCCACAGGTCAATGAAGCACTTCACCTGGGAGGACAGGCCCCATGCTCACCTGTAGAGGGTGATGCCATCAGTCAGGGAGTTAGCGATAAGTACTGCCACCACCAGGCCGTAGATGGCGATGATCCCAGCCATAACCACTGGGATGATGGACTTCATGATCAGCTCTGGCCTCATGACCGACATGGCTGCGATGCCAGTGCCGCTCTTGGCTGTGCCATAGGCGGCTCCCATGGCTGTGGGAGGAGAGAGTAAGTGAGCCCAGAGCAGCTTTTTCCATTCTGCTCCCCAGGTTCCCACCCATTAGAAGAACCAAGGCAGGCAGCCAAGCAAGAGCAGCAGCCACTTCTCTTCCCACTAGCAGAGCCATACCTCCAACCTCCTGCTCTACTTCTGCCTGCAGTACTTCCTGTGGTCATGGGGGCTCTTGTTTGCTGTGAAACCAGACTTTGTTCCCTAGCACTCCCCTTCCCTAGCTTGTGATCTCTGGCAACATAGTCACATGGAAGAGGCGGCTGGGCCAAGGAGAGCCTTGCTCGAGACTCTGGCTATCCCAGTCCCACACCCTAAGCTCCAGGCACTTCCAGCATAAGAGCTACATCCCAGCTGCCCAGAGGCCACTCCAGTGTCAATCAGTCCCTGCCCACAGTGGGGCCTTCAAGCCTTCCCAAACAGGACAACAGAGTTATATCTGTTTCTTCTGGTACTGCTCCCCCACTTCAACCTCTCCAAGAGAGACTGCTACCCTCCCGGACTTTGTTTCCCTCTCCTATCTTCAGGTCTTGAACTCCAATTCTTCTCATTTCTGCCACTTGTCCTCAGACCCTTAAGAAATACTGAGCTACTAATATGGTTGACACTGGAACCTCCAAAATCTTTGCCCAGGGCACCATGGCCATTGTGGGGGAAGTTGTGTATAACCCAATACACAGAAAACAACATGGGCCAGAGGTAAGAGGGATATGAACAGCCCCAGCCCCTCCTCTATATGACTTATGGATCTCACGGAACCACAAGACAGTGACCCAACACAACAACACATTCAGCAAGGAAAGAGAAAAGACCTAGGGGAGCTACGGTGAGGGAGGAGGGTCTACAACAGAGCATAGAAACCATAGAAACTGACCAAGTATATGGGAAGGTGGTAAAGCGAGCAGCAGAGGAAAGCCAAGGGCAAGGTCCTGACAGCACATTTAGACACCATGCACGACAGGACTAGATGAGATCAACTGGAAGAAGCAGACAGACAGACAGCTTGTCTTTTCTACAGCATTCTTAGATGCCCAGACACTGTCCAACAAAGACTTGCATCTTCAATCCCTGAGTCCACTTCAAGAGATATTTCCTGGAACCGTTCTGGTCACAGTACATTTCTTGGGCCCTACTGGAAGCCAAGTCCATGCTGAGCTGTATCACTTAGTACAGAAGGTGTGAGTTCCAAGGGCTCACACTCCTGAGGCATGCTTGAAAACACCAAGAATACAGGTTGCCGTGCAGTACTGTAAAGGTGAGATCTCGACACAACTCTGTACCCCAAAAGGTGATACTCCAAGAAAGGTAAGTGAGTCAGGTCCTTCCCCAAAGTATAGATCATGGAGCTGAGGATGGGTGACAAGAAGATAGAGGATGGAAAACAGGGACACTGTCGGAGATCAGGGCAAAAGGAGGAAAAAAATTAGCCCAGGCCCAGACAGTAGCAGCTGCCCAGAAGAGCAAGCATGATAGGCTGCAGAAGGGAGACCTGCTGAGAATGCTAATGTAATGCAGCCGACGTATGGTCTGGAGGCACTTCCAGGAAATCAACAAATACAGGGAGGAAGTTACAGAAAATACAGAAAAGAAGTAACTGGCAGTTTCATGGAGAACATGATGAAGAAAGAACAGGATATTTGTCATAAGGAAAAAAAGGGAAGTTAGATTGTGAGCATGGAACGGAGGCCTCAAGGATTCGTTAAAGAACAATGGTCTGGAAACTTGGTTAGTTAAGTCCATGGGAGATCAAGGGTCAGTCACTGAGACGAAGCTTGGAATTCTCCCAGCAGCAACATCAGAGGCTAGAAGGATTTCTTTACGTAATGGGAGGACAAGACATTCTACAGAATAGCATGCCTAAAAGGAAAAAAATGAAGTCAGAAGGTAATTCAGCAGGACAAATAAGAGGCTATCCCCACAGGACTGTGAGACAGATGTTGGTGTGAAGGACCAGGCAAGGAAAGCCGAGGTCAGCATCAGTCAGCTTGCAATAGTGCAGACACACCTGTGGCCAGCTTTAGTACATGCAAGGTCTTCATACAAGAGATCCTAGAAGCTGGGTGCAGAAAAAGAACTGTGGAGAAATTTGGAGTTGCAGGAGCCATGGTGACAACCAGAGCATGACACCCACATGGTCAGGGATATTGCTGTGTTCCCTGAGACTCCTCCACTATCTGGGACACAGTCAGGACTCAAGAAAGATTTGCTGTATTAATTTATGAATGAGTGACAAAAATTAATCATAGGTGGCTAAAATAGGGGAACCTATGGACACATTACTAGGGGAGCAAAGAGCAGGAAAACATGCTGGCAGCTTTCTCTAAGGAGACCTCAAGTGTGGGGAGGAGAGTCCTGGTGGGAGAGGAGGGAAGGAGAAGTCCAGGCCACATCTCCCACCACAAATGATCACTTACTCTAATGCTGTGGGTACAGCAGGGCTCTCTCAACAGCACCTGACAGGCCCAGGCAGGGGAGGGAGGTCACCACTGACAGACAACCCTCTACCCCAATCTGCACCCTACAGGTGTTTACAGTCAACAGACACTGTTTGGAGTCCAAACTCACCAAGTACCTGCACAGAGAACCAGCCTCTCCATTTGCCAGGTAGGGTGGGGCAGGGTGAGGTCAGTTAAGCCAAAGACCAGACCTTCCAGGGGAGGCCCAGGCCAGACCAGTCCCCGGGGGCTGTGACTTACCTCCCTCAATCCCACATTCTTGGGTCTGGCCCAAAGCTTTTCTCCCAGGAAGGCCAATTTTCACTAAATTTGACACTGAAGAATTGCCAAGGCCCAACGTCAAAAGCAAGGCGCCATCAAGAACCTTGCTAGGCTTTTCCTTTTCTGGGCACAGAAGCGTCGCCCAGTTCCAGCCCCTCACCCCCCTAGAAGAGGAAGGTCATTCATTCACTCATCCATTCATTAAGTCCAGGGCTGAAGATCAAAGACGTAATCGTGTAAATGCTGGCACTCTAATGCCACCCTCCCACCCACCTCAAAGCCCAGATCCCCAGCAGCCATCCACTAAAGTGCTCCTACCTAGGCCAAACCCACTTCCATAGGCTCTAACCGGAGTCCTTGCAGGTTCCCAGGACCAACCCCTCAGTCCAGTTTTCCTAACCAACCCACACCGATGACTGAACTATTGGGAAACCGAGACAAGCCTCAACCGGAAACACCTGCCTCACCCAGGGTAGAGACCCACCTGACCCCGGGCAGCTGGGCCGCCATAAAAGAAGGGCTTGTGAACCTTAGCGGGGACCCAGGCTTCCTCCAGCCAAGAGGCCAGGGACTCCCGTCCTGGGCCTGCCCCCGCCTACGGACTGGCGCCTTTCAAGATGTGATGTCACACCTGCCTGCAGAATGCGAGAGGGCACAGCATCGCGCGCTGCCCCCCGCGCCCCCCACCCCACCCTCATTCCTCCTTCCCCGGACTAAGATGGCAGCCACACTGCCGCCCCACCCCCACAGAAGCGAGGCACCACAGGGGGCGGGCTGATAAGACCCGCAGCCGGATCAAGCCCCGTGCTCCACAAATTCATCAGTCCCCACCGCCCCCCTAAACCTGCGCCCGTAAGGCCCGACACCCACATAGCTGGGAATGACGTCAGAGTGACGTCACGCCCAACCCCCAGTGAGCAGCGGTCTAGAGTCCCGCATCGCTTCGGCATCCCCTGCTCCTCCTGCAGCGATGCTCACCGCTGAAGACCATGGCGGACGAGGCGCCCATGACACCGAAAAACGAAGAATATTCGGGGTTGTTCTTGATGTCAGCCATGTCTGCAAGCAGGGAAAGGACAAGCTCAGCGGGCGGCGGCGGGCTAGGACAACGGGACAGCGAGCGAGGAGGCAAGCGAAGATCGTCGAGGCAGCGGATGGGAAGGCGACCCCGCCAGTCAGGCGCTGCGCTCTAAATACCAGCACCGCAGAGCAAGATGGCGGCCGCGCTCGCGTCACATGATCTGGTCCCCGCCCCCACGGGCTGTACCACTTTGCGCCGGTGGGGGAGCGAGGCTCCAGGCTCGCCGGCAGCCCTTGGACAATTTATGGGCCCTGGCACCAGCCCTCGGGGCCCGGGGCCCAACGCTCAGCCTTGCCTGGGTCTTCGCTGGCCCGCGGCTCCACGCAGTCGTCTTCTCGAACCCTACGGGTTTTGGGATCATCGGTGCCCCGGGGCGGGGCCGTAGCGCTCATATTAGCATACAGGGTGGAGCGAACGCTAGCCCGCCTTCACTGCGGCTGCGCAGAGCTCACCGGTGTTCGAGTACCCGTGTTCGTTTTCCCTGTGTTCCCTGCTCACGGACCTCAGGCACTCCTGCTGCATAAAGACTCAGGTTAAAGTAGTGACATCTAGCAGCACTACAGAACCTATAACAGAAGAAATCCCTCGTGTTGGGCTTCGCTGTCTCCGTCAACCCCCAGGAATACCACGCCCCATCTCGCAGGGCTTTAAAGTGCAAAAACCCTAGGTGTTCTGTAGTCACCTTCTTCCATACCTAGGCTCCTGCAGATTCAGGGCCACCATATTCCCTTTAATTCCGGTGGTGGTTGTGGGTCCCTCACCTGACCCCCTCTTGTATAGATGTCTGCCCACAAAGACGTAGGCATGACTTTTTCTATTTATTTTTCTACTTTATTTTTGAAACGGGGTTTCATTGTGAAGTTCTGGTTACGCTGGAATTTGCCATGTAGACCAGTTCCGTCTTGTCTGCCTCTAGAGTGCTGGGGGTTAAAGGCACCCTGCTTGATGGCCTTTCAGCATTGACACCTGTGAAAGGTAACCCAGATTTCTGAAAGTCTCAGAAAGACCTGATTGTCCTTCTAGCACCCATGCAAAGCCTATCTGTGCAAGGCCTCCTTTCTAGACCACTGATGGAGGACTGGTTTCCCTAACAATGGAGTGGCTAAGGCTACCTCTGTCCTCCCGATACCCTTGTAGCAGCTTACTCACCCCAGCTGCCTGCCTTCCTTCTACCTATCAACTCAGGCTGCCTAGTTTCCTTTACCCTTCCCTCCTGAGCAGCCACAACCTAGCCCTAGACCTCCCTTGAAACTCAAGGTCATATTCTAAGACCAGTGGGTTCTCCAAGTGGTCTCAATGCTAATACCTCACCTTCTCCATGCAGGCAACAGAGACACCTTCCCATCCTGCTACATTCTCAGTCCCACATTTCACAGCAGAAAACTCCCTGTGTCCCCTTCCCACCTTGGCTGAACCCAGTCTAGCACACTTTAAACTGGCCGGTGGAAGAGCCTTTGTGTGCCTCGTGTCAGAGAGGACGTTACTGAGAGCAGCTTTAGCCCTTCCTCCACCCGTCTCTTGCTCCATTCTGACTTTTGAAAAGAGGAATCATCACTCTTGCCCCCACGCCTTCACCCTGTCTCTCTCCAGCTCCTTGCCCTTGCCAAGGTCACACTTCCCTTCTAAGCCAGCACACAGGGCCTCCCTCGGTACTGCTATCTCCCGTGCTTCCTCCCTCTCCGCCTCGCTTTCTCCTGGGTGCCTAGAGCCTGAAGAAGTCAGAAGAGCTCGTCAATTTCCCTAGAGCTAGAGTTAGTGATGGCTGTGAGATGCCAGGTAGGTGCTGGGAATTGGACAGAAGTCCTCTACAAGAGCTTTAGTCCCCATGGTTTTGTTTTTTGTTTGTTTGGTTGGTTTGGTTTGGTTTTTTTTAGTTTTTCGAGACAGGGTTTCTCCGTGTAGCCCTGGCTGTCCTGGAACTCACTTTGTAGATCAGGCTGGCCTCGAACTCAGAAATTCGCCTGCCTCTGCCTCCCAAGTGCTGGGATTACCACGCCCGGCTCTTGGTTTGTTTTCTATTCAGCACTTAATATCCCACAATTCTTTGCTGCTTAACCATGTGCTAGGTAGGTTCTTCTTGGTGCGCTTCCCTTTGCTGTCTGCTATCCTCCAGCACCAGTTCCCAGGTCTCCTTACTTATTACTCAGAACCCATTTTCCCACAGGAAGACCTCCTGACATCTCCCATGTTTCTCCTCTCCCTCCCCTAAGTGTTCCCCTCTGGCCCTTGCATCAAAGGTTATTTTGACTTCTTTTTCCCCAGACATCCAGTAGGGTGCCCAGATCTGGCCACCCTGGTAACAGAGCTAAGCACCTACCTATATGTCAGGGCCTATGCTGAGGCATTTGAGGTTATTGCCATGCCTTCTCTTAGTCACTGGTTAGTGAAACAAACCTAGGAAGACTAAGAGCCTTCCTCCAGTCACCAGATAACAAATGATGGAATTACAGTTCTGGTCTAGGGCCCGGGCTAGTGGCTGAACTACCAGGTGAGCCACCATCTCTCACTTTGTTCCATTTCAAACCTCCCACCCAGATCTTCCAGGCACTGTGCAGGGCCTCTACTCTGAGTGGACTCTAGGAAAGAAACCACAGGAGTGCATCCGTGCCTTCTCCTTCACTGTTACTTCCCCCTTGGCGTGAAATCATAGGTCATGAGTTCTGGCCTGTCACTGTCAGTGGGGATTTCCAGACACAGAGAGGGAGGGGATTTGGAAATGCACATCAGAGACCCATAAGGAAAGGGACAGAGATGGAAACTGGGCTCCTTAAACAGCCCATGGCACTTTCCAAAGGTCCTAGAGAGGAGGCAGAGAAGTTCAGACACTAAGAATAACATCCCAAACAGCAGTAAACTGGAAAGATGAACTTATCCCAGGGAAGCTATTCCCAAGAAGGAAAGACCAGGCTTGGGAGTACACAGCTGTCACCCCAGCACCATGGGCTCTGAGGCAGACTGTTAAGTTCGCGGCCAACCTGGGCTACATTGTACTGTCTCCAAACAAAAAAAAAAAGGGGGGGTGAGACAAAAGAAAAGAGAAAAAAATGGGAGGAACAAGAAGAGGGGGAAGGGAAAGGAGACGGGGAGGGAGAAGCAGTAGCCTTTACAGGCACATCAAGAACAACGGTGTGCCCCAGGAAAAGCCCTGCAGTTACAGGAGCATCAAGAACAACGGTGTGCCCCAGAAAAAGCCCTGCAGCAGCATCCTTCCAACCCACCACAAAGGCATGGGGGTAGAGAGAGGAACCTGGGTGAGACAGAACCACGCGTGGCCCAGACATGACTGGTGGAAACATTAAATAACATAGGTAACGGTACTATACTGGAAAATGGAACATGACCAAAGGCAGCTTGTTCTTTCTTTCTTTTTTTTTTTTTTAACTAAACTAAAAACTAGTTGAGCCATTTTTGGCAGTGGACATCTGTAATCCCAGTGTTTAAGAGGCTGAACAGGACGGGAAATCTTGAGGCTAGCCTGGGCTATACAGACATATCTTATCTAAAAACATTAAATAAGGGTGGCCACTGTAGAGTGTGTGTTTAGCGTGTATAGGGTCCTGGATTTAATTCTTAGCACCAGAAATAAATACCTATAGAATACGGATCAAAGAAATAACAACAGGGAGGGCTGGAGAGAAGGCTCAATGGTTAAGAGCACTTGCTGCCCTTGAAGAGGATGTGGGTTTTAGTCCCAGTATCCGTAAGACAGCTCATGGCTGTCTTGTAACTTGTTACAGGGAGTCTAACACCATCCTCTGGACCCATGGCGCACGTGCATATGTGCAGGTGATCACCCACAGAAATAAAAACCCCTGCTGCTCATGGTGGCACACTCTTTAGCCCTAGCACTCAGGACTCAGAAGTAAAAGGATCTCTAGGAGTTCAAGGTCAGCCTGGTCTACATTTCAAGTTCCAGGAGAGCCAAAGCTACATATGGAGACCTTGTCTAAAATAAAATAAAAACTAATAAAGTCCAATAAACACAGAATCTATCCTGCTCTGCTTGGGCTCCTCCATAAATTTGAATATCACATGGTTTGCAAATCTACACTGTTTCTACATATCAGACCACAAGAGAGACACTAGATACATATTTACAAGGCAATGGTTCTAGAGACAGAGAAACCCCTCCTTCTAGCAAAAATTCCAAACTTCAAGAGTGCAAGAGTGATTGGTTCTTAACTCTGAAGATAAACAGGCAGGCAGTGAGGCAGCTCTGCCACTAGGGGGCATAGGAGATTAGTTTACTGTAACCTTGGCTCTGGAAGCTGGTTGTCAGGTGTTGAATAAACCGCAATCTGCCTTTGACCCTATGTTTCTCCACTTGGTAGTGGGAGCACACTATCAGGAAAGCAATGCTGAGCTGGGAGCCTGTTGTGGGAGCACACACGACCCTGGACAAATCTCCCAAAGGAAGCCAGAAATGGGTTTGCTAGATAGAGGGATGTGTGCCAAGGAAGGAGGACCCAGAAAAAGCTGATCCCTAAATTAAGTCTTAAAAGATGAAAAGGTTGCCGGGTGTGGTGGCACATGCCTTTAATTCCATGCATGGTAGTAAAGACAGATGGATCCCTGAGTTCAAGGCCAGCCTGGTCAACAGAGTGAGTTTGGGCAGCCAGGACTATACAAAGAAACCCTGTCTTGAAAAACAAAAACAAAAAGATGAAAATGTTTAAAACAGGAAAAAGATACAACCCAGTTTTCTTCTTTGTGTACATGTGTGGGAGGCTTAATGTAGCCGAGGCTGGCCCTGAACCCCCGATCCTCTGGCCTCTTAACTCCCAAGTCCTGAGCTCACAGGTGTGTTCCTTGTGTTTGTCCATGTCTCGATGCCAGTCACAGGATGGTCCTGAGCACTGACAGTAAGAGGAAAGAGCAAGTTTAGGGAATGCTGGCAGTGCAGGACAAACCTTGGAGATACCCTGTACCATACCAGCAGCAGTGCAGCAGCTGTTTATTCTGCAATGTCCAGCACTCGTGCCCCGGAGGGTGGACAGCAGGAAAGCAGCAGTGTTTTAGGAGCTACACCAGAGCCCAGTCTTCCACCAGAAGGTGTTTGAGCAGTAGTAAACAGCCTACAAACAGTGGTTCTGTATTCCTGTGAAGAACCGCAGAAAACCAGTGCTCACTGGAGCAATGCTGGTGTAATCCTAGGGTCAAGTCTCTGCTGGCCTAGTAGACAAGCACTTCACAAACTGGGTTAGGCCTCCCAGCATCCTCTGAAGTAACCTGCAACACAGCAAAGCCCTTCTACTAAGAGACAGCAAAGGAGCAGACCACAGGCCATATTTATCCTTGTGGCCAATCTGGGGACGAGAACTAGAGGAGTTGGCTGCCGCAGTTTCATGGAGAAGCAAGTGGGGTCCCAGAGGAGCTGCAGGTACAGAGCCCACAAGTCTCACAGGGAGGAACCAGGCAGGGCAGTTGGCATTTGTGTAGAGTTCAAAGGAAAATGTTCTGCTAGGCCTGGTTGTATAGGCCTATAATCTCCCCTACTTGGACGGGCTATTGGTTCAAGGCCTGTCTGGGCTACAGAGTGAGTTGAAGGACAGCCTGGGTACTCTAGGACACTCTGTTTCAAGCAAGAAAGTAAAACAGTATTTAAAAAGGTATACAAGGAATTAGGAAAGATGTCACTATTAACTTATACAAATGTCCGAGTCAAACAGTCTCCTTTTGCATGAGAGGTGGGAGTTTGCCTTTTGATACTGAGTTTTGTTTCACAGGAACCAAGATGACTGGAGATGTCTGATGAGGATTCCTGACAGTGGTCCGTCTCCATTTACTCCACATGACAAGCCGTGGGGACCAAAAGGCAGAAAGCAAGGTCAGAAAGCAGGTTACTGTGGCTGGCAGTGCAAATCCAGCAGCGGATAGACTTGCCTCTGTGCAGTCTCGTCGCTTTAGCTCTACTTGATCCTTGGTCTATTCCTTCTCAAGAGGTAAACAGTATATCCTTCGAGAAAGGTGTGAGGAGCCTCCCACCCTGTACTCTCATGACTCAGATGTACAAAGATACCTCTTCAACAGATACTAACTTTATTTAGGAAACATACTAACACTAATCACATCACTTATTTTCACATCACAAAGTTGTATATTGCTGCAAGTCCACACGTTTGCTTTGTAAGCATGAGTATGTTGGCTACTCATCCAGACACCCCGATGGTCAGCTGGGGACCACATTGTTTTGTTTCTTTTTTTTCTTTTTCTTTTTTTTTTTTATTTATTTTTTTTTTTTTTTTGTTTTTCGAGACAGGGTTTCTCTGTATAGTCGTGGCTGTCCTGGAACTCACTCTGTAGCCCAGGCTGGCCTCGAACTCAGAAGTCCACCTGCCTCTGCCTCCCGAGTGCTGGGATTAAAGGCGTGCGCCACCACGCCCGGCTTGTTTCTTTTTTAAAAGATAAGGTCTTTATGTAAGCGAGGCCAGCCTGAAACTCCCTGTTAGGTCAGACCCAGCCCCAGAATCTTCCTGCCTCAGTCTCCTGAGCGCTGAGATGACAGTGTGCAGTGTGACTCCTCTAATTGGTGGGCATTTGCCAAAACCCATAACTACAAGGTTTAAAAGGCAAAATTATGCTTTGGAACTTCTCCTTCGGCTTTCAGCTTTTTAAAAAACCTTTATTTCTTTTTTGTTTTTGTTTTTTGTTGTTGTTGTTTTCTGTATAGCCCTGGCTGTCCTGGAACTCACTTTGTAGACCAGGCTGGCCTCGAACTCAGAAATCCATCTGCCTCTGCCTCCCGAATGCCGGGATTAAAGGCGTGTGCCACCACGCTCAGCTTAAACCTATATTTCAATTTTATGTTTATTGTGTTTTGCCTGCATGTACGTCTGTACACCACTTGCATGCAGTGTTCAAATAGTCCAGAACAGGGTGTCAGATCCCCTGGAACTGGAGTAACAGATGGTTGTGAACCACAATTCAGGTGTTGGAAATCAAACCTGGATTATCTAGACAAGCAGACACTGCTCTCCCACCCTACTGCCAGAGACAGGGTTTCTCTGTTTAGCCCTAGCTATCCTGGAACTAACTCTGTAGACTAGGCTGGCCTTGAACTCAGAGATCCACCAGCCTTTGGCTCTTGAGTACTGGAACTAAGGCACCACTCAGCCAGTTCTCTTATGAGCCACCTGTTTCAGCATATAAGCTCCTGAGTGCATCTCCAATGTTGTGGTATAATGCACAGCAGAGGTGCTCTGGTCTCTTCACATAGGAAAATAGGCCAGGCAGCAACTGCAGAACAGACAAGCGGCACACCAATGGATGCCTTTCTTTTGTTTTGGTTTGTTCCTGACATGTCACAGGTTAGCCTATCCATGTGTCCACTGGCTGCTTCCTTAGTCCTAGATACAGTATTCACAATTTCCATGCAGATCAATAAATGACCAAGCCTGCAAACAAGTCTGTAACAATGTAGCCATGAGACACTGCATCTAACACCTACAGCACAAAGATTGATGTAACAAGGGAAGTCATAAAAAACTCCATTTATTTGTCTGTTTGTTTGTTTGTTTATTGAGACAGGTCTCTTGTAGCCATAGCTAGCTTGAACTTGTTCTGTTGCTAAAGATGATTGGCCACATAGACCTGAAGAGAGCTATGGAGGAGCTAGCCCTCTCTGAGGTAGTTGCTACAGAACTTCAACCTCAATAGTGGCTTAAAAACAAAACAACTAGTACAATCTATAACTTTCTAGATTTAGTGAAGACATGAGAGAGCAGGTCTCTGTAAAACTGCATGTATTCCTGTCCAGTCAGGGGCACTGCACCACAATAATGTCTGTTTTATCTTTTCCTTCATTTTTATTTTATGTGTATGAGTGTTTTGACTGTGTCTGTGTTCTACATTGGCACAGTGCCTACAGAGGCCAAGAAAGGGCTTAGGTCCCTAGGAACCGAATTATAGATAGTTGTAAGCCATCATATAGATACTGAAAACTGAACTTGGGTCCCCTGGAAGGCCCAGTGCTCTAACTACTGAGCCTTCTCTTTACCCCCAGCCCATGTATGTATGTATGTGTATATACACATATACATATATTTTTTAAGACAAGGTCTTATTATGTAGCCCTGGCTGGTCTGGAACCTGTTACATAGAACAGGATGGCCTGAAACTCTCTGAGATCCCCCTACCTCTACCTTCTGAATAATGGGATTGAGAGTCTGTCACTAGGCCAATTGTTTTTTGATGTTAATAGTGGACAAGTGGATGAGAGTCTATAAATTCCATCTCAGTAATTCTGATGTAAACTGAAAATCAGTTCAATATGTAAATGCAGGGCTGAGGACATGGCTCAGTGGTAGGGAACTTGCCTAGCATGTATAAGGTCCTAGGTTCAATCTTCAGCATCTCAAAGTGTGTGTGGGGGGGGCACAAAACCTAAACTGTCAAATATAAAATATTTAAGGAGACCAGAAAACCTCTACGAACTCAGAAAATGGGTAAAGGACATTTAAAGATCTGAAATCCAGAATGCTCTAAAACAAACTGCTCTGAAAAACTGGAAAATTAAAGCAGACAGCTTATGAAGATAGGAAAAATTAAATAGTAATTTTAGTTTAATAATAGAGAAAGTAGGATGGATGGTGGTGGCACATACCTTTAATCCCAGCACTCAGGAGGCAGATGCATCTGTGAGTCAGAGGCCAGCCTAGTCTATAGATTCTGTTCCAGGACATTCAGAGCTACAAAGAGAAACCCTGTCTTGAAAACCAAAAACCAATATATATATCATATGCATACATGTATGCATACATACATATATATATTCTTAAAATGCCAACACCTAGTGTATCATAAATTACTTTAAAAATGAGCTGATTATCACCAGGCATGGTGGCACACACACACCTGTAATGCAAATACGTAGAGGATGGAAGCAGGAAGATGAATCCAAGGGCAGCTTCAGCTACACAGTTAGTTCAAGGCTAGCCTGAGCTGCATGAAACTGACTCTTGTACAAACTAAACCAAAGCAAAGCATAAACTGAGCTTCTGAGGCTCCAAGGGGATATGGTGTATATTAACAAACTTGGTTAGTTTAATGAGTGGGCTTAAATTAGATTAAGTATTTGTTTTAAAAACAAATGTTTGAATGCTGCTAAAATATAACTTCTTATACAATGTCATCACATTTTGGCTTGTTTTTTAACATCAAAAGCTAATAAATAATAAAAACATTAATAAAATAAATACTAAGTGAGAACACTTAGTATCAGATAAGAACAGTGATAAGAATAAAAAATATAAAGAAAACAATACACACCTTTTGGTAGACAAGTCAGAAAAAAAAAGGACATTAAATTTAAAGAACTGGGTATGTTGTAGGAGAAAAGCTAAGAACGTTGCTTGTGATGCAATCATGACTGAGCATCCATCAGTCTCCTTGGGCTACACCCCTGGGACTCCCAGTGGGGGCCACACAGAACACAAGGTCCACCACCAGTCTGGAACCCTGCAGAGCCCCGCACATACTCCCAATTAACGTCATTGCTTCTGAAGGCTTCTGAGTCTCAGTGGTAATGCATGGGTGAGCAGCAAGAGCTCAGCCTGGGAACGTCCTGGGGGCCTTTTGGCAGGAGCCCAACTCAGAACGGAGGCAGTCAAACTCAAAGTGCTCAGCTGGGCCTAACACCTAGAAGCCCAGCAATGAGAAGGCTGAGGGAGACCATGATTTTTGAGTCTAACCTAGGCTACATAGCAATTTCCAGGCTAGCCTGGGCTACATAGGGAGTTCCAAGCCAGTTAGGCTAACTAGTAAGATCTTGCCAGAAACAAAAATCAAGATGGTATTAAATGAACACCAGAGTTGGAGGTATAGGCCTCGGCAGTGGGCTCAGGGGAAGTGGGCGTTGAGGCTTACAACCTTCTGTAGAGGTGAGCAACAGTGGTTCCTCTTCCCTCTATAGAGTCACACGAACCCATCCTGGAAGCCAGCATGGTGGGGGAACTGGTCCACTGTGCAGAGTCCAAAGTTCTAAATGCATTTACCAGGTAGCCCAAGCTACATGAGGCTCCTTTCTGCCCTGCCTCTTCTGCCACTGTGGCCGTGCTGAGAGCTGATGTGGATTGGTGGAACAGGGAAGGATGAACCTTCCCCAGCAAAAGTGAATCTCAGCGTGGAGACAAGCACTGGCCTGACACATGCTGACTCTCAGGCACGCCAGACAGTCATGTGGGAACTAGGCGCCTGTCCGTATGATCCCGACTTCCATGGCCCCAGCACAGCCATTTGGGCCACTGCTTCTTCTTTCTTCCTCTGTGGTGCCTAGACCCTCAGGACCAGCTGAGGGAGGTTACAGGGTGTGAGGGAGGTCACGGGGAAGAGGAGCTTGCTATAGTCCTCAGAGGCAGCACCTCCCTTGGCATCCTATGTGTACAGGCTGGTACAGGGCTCAGGAAGCACAGACATCCAGAGACCTGAAGGCCATAATAGGGGCAGGGGTAGCACACAGAAGATACAGTACGTGGTCAGCCACAGTGTGAGCTGAGGGATCAGGTCACACAGGTGAATCAGATGCTGTGTGAACAGGTCCAGGGGAGCGCAGGGTCTGGGGAGAAGGCAAAAAGCTGGATGGGGACAAGCATGCCATGCTTGGTGGGCCTCAGTCACTGTGACAGAGGAACGAAGTACAAGAGTCACCAAGACTACAGAACTTCAAGGAGGCCACAGGGATGAGAGGCAAGGGCCTCACTGAGTCTAGTCAGCTTTGAGAAGAACTCTGGAAATGGAGCTGACTGGTCAAGTTGGTCAAAGAAAGTCTCTCCAGAGGCCACCTTCAGGTATGGACTCGCAGTGAGGCGCAGCAAGAGCTTCAGGCTCTGCAGAAACACAAAGACAAAAGACAGTTCTCCAGCCCCCATTCCATCTCTAGACTAGGGGGAGCGGTAGAACTCACAGACCCTGCCCTTCCCAATCCTATCCTACACTGCAGCAGCAAATGTACCCCAGGGGAACCTCAGAGGAGCTGCAGGGTCAAAGCACCAGCAGGGGGGCACCATGGGCCCACGTTTGGCAAGAAGATTCATTTGCCCTTTATAAGGGGCTGAGGCTCGGGGGCATGGAAATGTAGCCTTGGCAATTGTGGGTACAGGACAACTGGCAGAGCCAGGGCCCTGGGTGAGGGCAGAGGGTGTCTCTTACAGAGATGCTAGACAGGGCTGAGGGTTCAAGAGCTCAGAAGCAGGAGGGCTCAGGAATCCTAACCTAAATCCAAGCCAGGGCCAGGCCTGGCATGAGAGACTAACAGCCCCCCTGCACAGCAAACCTTTCCACTTTCTGGGGGTGACGTCTCACTCACTCCCTGCTCCCTGAAGAGGCAGCCGGGCCTCTGTCCCATCACCCCACAATGTGGCTGTCACCATCAGTGCGGGCCCGTCATTCGGTGTCAGGGTCTTGGAAGCCCCAAGCCTCCACAGCTGCGATGAGGAAGTTCTCAGAGCAGAGGGGCTGGTTGTTGAATGTGTCACAGTGTCCAGTGCGCCCTCGATTCAGGTCCCCATCAACGTAGAGTGCTTGACCACCTCCTCCCCCTGTGGGATGTGCAGGGGAACAGATGTCTTTCTGCTCCAACAACCACCCTTCCTTAGATACCCCATCATTTTTGTCCTTGAAGGGTCTGCTAAATAGCAATCTCAGGAGAGAGATCCCTCAAACTACAGAGGTTCCTCTAGAAGCACACGTTTACCTAGGTCTGGCTCCCTACCTAACGCTTGCTTGCTAGACCTTAGTTTCTATCTCTACCCCAAACAACCCAGGTCTTTTTCCTTTGCTTAACTGAGATGTCTACTACTGGTGGTCAACAAGAAACTGGGCACAGAGGCTTCAGCTACCCACAAGTCCCCTCCGAGTACAGGCAAGACCCAGTCTGGGGTGAAGGGGACAGGTGCCCACCAATGATGAGGCAGTCGTTGCCTCCAGCCATGAACATGGACTCAGTCTTAGAGGGCAGGTTGAAGTGCCGGGCGGCCAGGAAAGGGGAGAGCCGATCAGCAGGGTCTGAAGAGCAGTGGCTGATGAGGGAAGGGCTGGCTGCTGCCTCTGAAGACTTGAGGGATGTTGCCTTGGTCAGCTCTGGGTGTTTGATGACCACCCACTCGTAGCGCTGCACTTCCGGCTGCAGCTGGGGATGAGTGAGTGACAGTCACAGTTACTGCCATGTGACACCTCATTGGGCCACCTCACATACTCCAAAGCTACAGCCCACCTCCATCCCATGACTCTTGTGAATCCCTGAGTGGGGATTGTGGCAATGACATGCCACATTGCAGATGAGGCCCTGCTAGCTCTTGGGGTTCTCATAGTCTAGCCATCAAATCCAGAGCAAACAACAGAATGCTTTAGATCTTGGCCACAGTGAACAGTGGAAATAAAGCTGGGCTCCTGTGCAGGGCTGCCCAGGTCCATGGCCTGGTGACTTCTACCAGCCTCTGGGACAGCCTGGGGTCAGAGAAACCCTGGCCCACTGCAGACTGGGCCTGCATTCAGTTTTGGAGGGAAGGTTGAAGTGCTTAGAACATCTGAGAAAATAGGAACAGCTGGGGCAGGAGGGAGTGGCCAGAGGGACCCCACATTCAGTCCAACTCACCCTAAAAACAAAGCATTCTCCAGTCCCAAAGAAGCCCAGCTTGCCTCCGAATTTAGTCCTCTCGCTCCAGTCTGTTGACAGGTAAGCCCCACAGACCTGAGGAGGGAACTGGGTGAGACTGTGCCTTCTGCCCTCAGGAGCACCCTCCTGTTCCGGTGTGCTGAGTGACCAAGTCTCAGCTTAGGACTGGTGTAGCCTGCATTCTTCTACCACTGAAGGCAAAAAGCGGTATGGGAGAGGGCTGAGTTCGGGGAAGTGAGCCCTCTGGGTCACTTTTGTCGTCCCCTGCCTGTGGCACACTCAGGACTTGGTAGCAGCTTAGTGAGCCGGGCTTCTCACCTCCTTTTGAGTGGTCTTGATGAGCAGGAGGGTGGGCTCGTGTCCTTCACACTGGAAATAGAACCTGGGGGCAGAGAGCACATGTGCTACCTACCCTGCATCCCCTCCCTGGCCCTCCCAACTTCAGTCCCAAGGCCTAGGGACTATGTCCCTATCCAGCCACCTCTGTCCACAGTGGCCAGGAACTTTGCACCTAGTCCAGGCTGCCCTGGTGTGACAAAGGAGCGGATTCCCGGTGTAGTCCCCCTCGGGCAAAGCTGAGTGCTGGAAGCAGAAAGCAGAGACCCAGGGAAGCTGAGCCCTGGACCTGAAGAAGGTGAGGCTTGCCACTGTGGCACTCAGGCATTCCCAGGGGCTGGAAGAAGGAACTCAACCAAACCAGAATGCTTGTGTGGTTGGAGGCAGGGCCTTCAGGTTGGGGTAGGGTGGTCAAGAGTTTGTGAATTGTCATTTGAGACTTGAATACTACCTGTACCTGAGCAAGCTAGCTTGGAGGGTAGAGTGCCCCTGTTAGAATGCCAGAGGCTTACACAGTCAGAGCCCCACAAAGGGGAGGGGCACCTGGTTCAGGCCTGTGATGGACGTAGTGGTGAGGATAGCAGGGAGGTCAGGGCGAACTCTCTGAGTAACTTCCCCTAACAAGTCTGAGCTCTTGAGACGGGAACATTGACATTTGTTTCGTCATGGTGCCTACATAGGGCCCTCAGCTGTGGTACACACAGCAAGGACCTCCATGTCTACCTGTCCTGGAAATGACAGAAAGCCAGGACGAGAGGCTCCTGATTCTCAAGCCTTGGAGGACGAGGCATGACCTCCGAGGGTCCCAGGTTCAAAGGCTTATCTCCAGCTCCTCTATGACTTCCTGGAAGTGGAGTGCAGGATGTGACTCTCAGGTGTTGGGGGCCCCTCACCTGCTTAAGCTGTACCCATGCTGCAGTGATGAGAAGAGCAGGAGGGGTTGGCAGAGGGCAAAGCGCTCAGGGATCCAGGACCAAATGTCTCTCATCTCCTTCACGCTGACAATCTCTGAGTGGAAGTTCTCTGCATGGACAGCTAAGTGCACAAACTGCCTGGGAAAAGCGAGGAGGGATCAGAGCCCACAGTGAGCATAGTCCTGACTCTACCCCTACTCTGTGGCCCCACCGCTTCATTTTGGAACACAGCCTAGAAAGGGTGTCTCACCTACCCAGCCAGGTTGGCAGCCTGGTTCTGGGTGCCAGTTGGAAATGGGGTGAAATTATTCCTAGAAGTCCCCCCTCCCTCCTGATACATGGGAGAGTGCCCATCCTGGAGGCACAGAGGACAAAAGCCATTTTCTTTAAGAAACTAGGACAAATGAAGTAAGCCTCCAGCAAGACAAGACTGCAGAGCCAGCCAAGTACCAGCAGATCACATAACTGAGGCAGAAAGATTGGCAAACAGACAGACAGACAGACAGACAGTGCCTGCATCAACAAGCTAAAGCAGCAAGCAGAAGCCAGCCCATGAGAGCCACGCAGGCCTTGGGAGACACCAAGCAGTAGAGGCAGAGGTGGCTGGAAGAAAGGCAGGGCAGAGAAGGCAAGCATCAGGGTGCAGGTTCAGACCTACCTTTTAGAAAGTGAGACACTGAGAAACAGGAGGAAGCAACGGACACGGAGAGGAAGAAAAATAAAACAGACAAGGTGAGGTTAGTGGTGGGTACCGGTCCCCAGATATGCCTTCCTTCGGGTCCAGGAGAAAGTGACCTCCATACCAGCAGCCAGCCATGTGTCAGTAACCTACAGAGTCGTGTCAAATACCATGACTCTTCCCAAGCCTGCTTCCAGGGATGGGAGGCCACAGTCAGCATTCAGAAGAATGCCAGCCATGAAGCTTGGAGCTAGAAGGGCAGAGCAGGGGCAGTTCTGATGTGACCTCTAGGAGGGCAGCCTAGCAACTGCTGGACCTTCTGACCCCCTGGTAATACCCAGCTTCCTTGTCTTGTTAAGGCCATAACTGCAAAGCCCTTCCTGCTTTCTAGTGTCTCTGTATCCACATGTGAACAGGTGGACAGACAGAAGGCTAGAAGCAGACTCATGCTCAGACTTCAAGGATGCGTACCACTAAAGCTTCCCACTCCATAGATGCAATATGCTCACAGTACAGGTACGCACACAGTACAGTACAGGTGCACACACAGGAGCACACACACATGCATACACACACACACACAGAGTACAGGTGCACACACAAGAGCACACACGCATGCATGAATACAAGCACACACACACACACAGTACAGGTGCGCACACACAGGAGCACACGCATGCATGCACGCATACACATACACACATACACACACACGCACGCATGCATGCAAGCATACACACACACATACACACAGTACAGGTGCACACACAGGAGCATACCACATGCATGCATACAAGCATACACACACACACACACACACACAGAAGCATGGGCACACATAGGAGCACACACACATGCATGCATACAAGCATACTCACACACACACACACACACATACACACAGAAGCACGGGCACACATGCACATGACCCTGGGAACCACCTACCTCTTCTGTTTGACAGTTATACCCTTCTGCCTCAGTGCTTTCTCATTGGCCATTTGCAAGAGCTGGATCTCCTTTCGGGAAAATAGGCGGATGGCAAAGGCCTTCTCTAGTAGTTTCTCAGGGGACACTGTCTTGGCAATGTCCTTGACAAACATTCGGATGTCTTGCTTTACATTGTCTGACTCAAGGGGCTGTCCTGCTCTCACCTTGTGGAAGAACTTGAGGATGGCCAGAGCAACTCGGTACAATACTTTGTAGCCTTCTACAAGGAAGACATCAAAAACACGGGCAAAGTAATTGAGGGGCAGCTCCCCAAAGAGCCATCGCTGCCAGTCAGAGTAGACCTGCAGGACGTCCTCTGACACGGCCACCATCAGTTTGTGGGCTGCCTGGCAGTACTTGTTCACCAGGTCCCCAAATGTCATACAGGAAGACTCAAAGGCCAGGAAGCTCTGGTCAATGAGCTTCTTGGTGGGGTCATTGCAGGATAAGATGCGGCAGGCTTTTTCGAAACACTCAGCTTCATCGATGCTGTAGTGCAGTAGCAAGGCCACCACAGCAGGCAGGGCAGGGCAGAAGGAGATGTCAGGGAACTGGTTGGCAATACACAGGAGGATCTTGCGCACAGCCCCTTCACCCCGTGTGTTCAGGCAGTAGGTGGGCACCTGGGTGTTGTCTACAAACTCAGGCAAGGGCAGACCTCTGCTGCTGTGCTTGCCCACAATCTTCCCCACAATGTCACTGTACACGCTGGCATCGGGTGTCACTGTGCGGCAGGGGATGTCCCGGATCAGGCGCTGGTACACTCTCCCGCGCAGGGTGTGGCTCTGAGCCCAGTAACCCTGCCGTGCCAGCTGCTTCAGCTCCTGTAGCTCCGTGCAGTTCAGCTCCTTTGGCCCCAGGTCCTGGATGGATGCATCCATCTTGTCCTTATCCACAAAGCAATTGTACCCTGGGGGGTCCATGGTGCCCAGTGTGCCCACAAGGCAGGTCCTAGGCTGCCAGGAAGGGAACAAAAAGCAGCTAAATCCTGCAGCCCCGGCTTCGGGGGTTTTCTGTTAACCAGTCTGTCATCCCACACACCCTGTAGGATTGAAAACCATTTTAGTGAATGCATTGAAAGTACACATTTCAAAGGACTTGGGTTTTTTGTTTTTTTTTTCATTTTTTCCAAAAAGGCCTAGAAAGATAAACAATGGCTCT
Organism: Mus caroli; assembly: GCF_978045245.1. NCBI lineage: Eukaryota > Metazoa > Chordata > Mammalia > Rodentia > Muridae > Mus > Mus caroli. Next base: position 69,871,874 of record NW_028227273.1, on the reverse strand, counting down.
GAGAAGTCATCACTGACTTTGGAGAACAACTTCTCTTCACAGAGCTCATCTGCTCTCAGATAGGTCATATGCTCCAAGCAATGAGAAGCTGAGGACAGGCTCCCAGCAATGCTCGGAAAGCCTGACTCCAACGTGGGCCAGAGAGATGGCTGGATGGTTAAGAGTGCTCACTGCTCTTCCAGAGGACCTGAGTCCAATTCCCAGCAACCTGCTCAGGAAGTTTAAAACTGTAACTCCAGTTCCAAGGGATCCAATATCCTTTATGTGCACTGCACATAAGCAATGCAGACAAATACTCATACAGAAAATAACAAGATACATAAAATCATGAGATTAGTCTTTTCTTTTCTTTTCTTTTTCTTTTTTAATTTTTCAAGACAGGATCTCTTTGTGTAGCATGGGCTGTCCTGGAACTCTTTTTGTAAACGAGGCTGGCCCAGAACTTAGACATCTGCCTGCCTCTGCCTCCTGAGTGCTGGGATCAAAGTCATGTACCACCATGCCCGGTGATAAATCTTTAAAAAAAACATTTAAAATTAGTTTTATTTACCTGTATGGGTGTTTTGCCTACAGATGTCTGTACACCTTTGCATGCCTGGTACCCAAAGAAGCCAAAGGAGGGTGTCAAATCTACTGGGACTGGAGTTACAGACAGTTGTGAACCACCATATGGTTCTGAGAATCGAACCCAAGTCCTCTGGAAAAGCAGCCAGTGCTCTTAAGCACTGAGCCCTTTCCAGTCCCAACCTCCATCTTTAAAAAATATAAATACAATTATCTTTAAAAATACTTAAAAGAGCCAGGAGGTGGTTGCGCACACCTTTAATCCCAGCACTTGGGAGGCAGAGGCAGGTGGATTTCTGAGTTCAAGGCCAGCCTGGTCTACAGAGTGAGTTCCAGGACAGCCAGGGCTACACAGGAAAACCCTGTCTTGAAAAACCAAAAAAAAAAAAAAAAAAAAAAAAGCCCAATTTTGCTACAAACAGCTTTCTACTTGGGAAGATCCACTTAGGCCACCGTATCCTAGGGGCTATCTAAAAAGGGACAAAGGACAAGAGGAGCCTGCTAGACAGTGCTTGCTCTCAGCCTTGAGTGTCAGGCAGGGGCTTGCTGGACAGTGCTCTCAGCTTGTCAGGCAAGCTGCAGTCGGGTGGGCTGAGGACACACCTGTGTTTTGCTCGCTATGCTGGATGGAACACTGTACCACCGGGCCACACCCCAGTCCCAAGGAAGAAGTTCTAACACAGCTTCATCTTCATCTGACCGCCAGCCTAAAGGCTAAGCTCCCGACAGGTCATTCCAGCGGAAGCCACTGGTAGAGTAAGACAGAGCCTGGGGTGGAATTCTGTAGTAACCGTGTTGAGGGACAAGTGGAAGGTGCTGAAATTTCAAAACCAGACACTTAGTTCCAATTAAACTTCAGCTAGGAGTCTTAGGGGAGATGATAGCATCTCACTACCTGGCAGCCACTGTGATCCAGACACACATATGGTGTGGGTGAGCAGGGTATAGTGCACCATGCTTGAAACACCAGAACTCTGGAGAAGGGGAATCACAAAGATCATGAGTTCAACCCCTGACTAGGCTACACAGGAAATCCAAGACTGAGTTACATAGTGAGACCCTACCTCAATGACAGATAAATAGGCTTTGGAGAAAAGGCCCAGCAGTTAAGAGCATGGGGTGTTTTTATGGAGGATCTGAGTTCAGTTCCAAGCCCACATGTCAGGAGACTCACAACAGCCTGTAGTCTCAGATGCAGGGGATCTGATGTCCTCTTCTGACCTCTGTGGGCACCAGGCAAACACATGGTACACATATGTACATGCAGGCCAAATACCCTTACATATAAAATAAAATACATTAAAAAAAACAAAACAAAACAAAAACAGCCAGGCATAGTGGTACACACCTTTAATCCCAGCACTTGGGAGGCAGAGACAGGCAGATTTCTGAGTTTGAGGCCAGCCTGGTCTACAGAGTGAGTTTCAGGACAGACAGTTCTGTTATACAAAGGAACCCTGTCTCAAAAATCAAATTAGACAGACAGACAGACAGAGGGGGTGATGAAAACCTTGCAGGGCATGGTGTTGCATGCCTTTGTGAGTTTAAGGCCTATCCTGGCTTACTACAGTGAGTTCTTAGCCAGATGGGGCTCTATAGTTAGACCCTGTCTAAACAAAAATCAAGCTTAGTCTTAGACAGAGAAGCACAGGCAACCAAGGACGACTGGCTGAGAGGTGGAGAAATAGCTGTCCCCAGGGAAGAGCCCTCCAGTTGGTTATCCAATACCAAGTAGTCAGTCCTGAAATCATGTACATACAAGTGACACCATATGGACAGAGAGGTCATATCTACATATTTGTGTGTGTGTGTGTGTGTGTGTTGACAACAATTAAAGAAAATGAGATCATGAAGTTGAGAGAGAAAGTGGGGAAGGCTTGAAGGAAGGAAATGATGAAACTACATTATAATTTCAAAAAATAAGAAAATTATTATAAAAATAAATCTTAAAAAAGGTATGCAGGGTCAGGCGGTGGTGGCACACGCCTTTAATCCCAGCACTTGGGAGGCAGAGGCAGGTGGATTTCTGAGTTCGAGGCCAGCCTGGTTTACAAAATGAGTTCCAGGACAGCCAGGGCTACACAGAGAAACCCTGTCTCGAAAAACAAAACAAAACAAAACAAAACAAAACAAAACAAAACAAAACAAACAAACAAAAAAGGTATGCAGGTAAAACACTCATATACATAAGATTAAAAAAAAAAAAAAGCAAGTGGAGGAGAGGAGCTCAGCTGGAGAGCGCCGGTCTAGTATGCATAAGTGCTGGTCTAGTATGCATAAGGCCTTATGCTTGGCTTTCGGCACGAAGACAAAAAGAGAGAGGGGAGAAAAGAAGAGGAAAGGGCAGTGGATGAGAAAGGCAGGGGTGAGAAGGACTAAGAGGTCATGTACATCAGCTATAACAGCCTATTGATCTGGGTTCTGAAGCTTACACAAAGGCTGCTGTCCTGGGCACACAAGCCCAATATTCACCCACATACACTGAGCTGACCTTTCTGATCTGGATGGTAGAACTGTCCAACAATGTCACAGGGGTCCACTTCAGTGACTTGCGGTAAATATTCACACCACTCTGATTTCTCTTGCATCTAGAAAATCCAACTAGAAAATAAATAGAAAAAGTGAATGCTACTGAGTTAAAATAATTTTATTTATTGTTTATTAAGACAGGGCTTCTCTGTGTAGCCCTGGCTGTCCTCAAGCTCTGCCTCCAGAGTGCTGGGACTACAGGCGTGTAACACCACACCCAACTGAATTATAATGAAAATCCTATTGTGTAGGACTATCTAAGAAAACCTCTTGATTTTATGCTTCTTCTCTGTTTGGTAAAATATATGCTAAACACCATTTTAAAGAGTCTTTGTGTGAGGGTGTATGTCCAAAAGCATACTTGTTGGAGATCAGAAGACAAATTTGAGTGTTGGTCCCTGCCTTCCACCTCCGCTGCGACTGGGTCTCTTATTCACTCTTGCACACACCAGGCTAGTTATCTGTGGGCTTAAGGGATTCTCCTGTCTCTGGCCAACTCACCTACCGCTGCCTTGAGGCTGACATTACATAGGCACGCTCCTGAGTCCAGCTTGATATGGGTTCTGATCTGACCTCAGTCCTCAGGCTGCACAGGAAGCACAGTATCCAATGAACCTCCTTCCCAACCTCATTCTAACCACACTTGAGGCGCCTCAGGGCTGCAGTGATAGCTCAGTAGTTAAGAGCCAATGCTGCTCTTCTAGGGCTCCTGGGTTCAAAGCCCAGCACCCACATGGTGGTTCAAAACCATCTGTAACTCCAGTCTCAGGGGCTCTAATCCCTACTTCTGGCCTCCATCAGCATCAGGCACATATATGGTGCATAGACATATATGCAGGCAAAAGATGCACATAGAATACAAACAAACAAACAAACAAACAGATGCTTCAGTGGTGTCAGGTGCCTTCATATTGCTGTACCATTGCCAGTGCCTCCAGAACTGCTCCATCTCCCACCCTGGAACACGCCCCTCATCTTCCCCTAGCCCTATTGTGACCTCTCTGCCTTCCTTTTTTAATTACCTGGTTCCTCTCCAGAAGCAGTCAATGCCCTAAACACTGACCCATCTCTCCTGCCCCTGCCTTTTTGTTGTGTTGTTGTTAAATGACAGTCTTACTTTGCAGCACATTCTGGCTTTAAGGCTGTGATCATCTTGCCACAGCCTCCAGAGTTGTGAAATACCACCATACTCTGGTACAGAATTTCCTTCCATTTAAAAAAGGCCAAGTGTAGTGGTTCATGCCTTTAATCCCAGCATTTGCGAGGCAAAGGCAGGTGAATTTCTGTGAGTTCAAGGCCAGCCTGGTCTACATAGGGAGTTCCAGGACAGTCAGAGTTAGAGACACACTGTCTCCAAAAAAAAAAAAAAAAAAAAAGACTTAATTATTTTTATTTTATGTGTGTGAGTATTCGCCTGCATGTTTTTGTTGTTGTTGTTTGTTTGTTTTGTTTGTTTTTGTTTTCCAAGACAGGGCTTCTCTGTGTAGCTCTGGCTGTCCTGGAACTCACTCTGTAGACCGGGCTGGCCTCAAACTCAGAAATCCGCCTGCCTCTGCCTCCCGAGTGCTGGGATTAAAGGCGTGCAGCACCACTGCCCAGCTTTGCCTGCATGTTTGAAAGAGGATCACAATTGTGTAGTGCCATCGGAGGCCAGAAAAAGACATTGGATCCCCTGCAACTAGAATTACAGCCAGCCTTGAGCAATCATGTGGGGTACTGGGAAAGAAGCCATACCCTCTGAAAGAGCAACAAGTGCTCGTAATTGCTAAGCCATCTCTTCAGCCCCCATTGATAAGTCTTTACAGGGGCTTTTTCATATTAAGCCTTAATTAAGACAAGGTTTTCTGGGGCTGAGGGTGTAGCTAAGTGTTACAGTACTTAGCCATGACTAAAGCCCTGAGTTTAATATCTGGCACTACAAACAATCCCAAAATTGATGCAAGCATTATAATCCTATTAAGTTGATTTTCATTGTGTGTCCCAGTGGGAAAGTCTTTTGGATAGCAGGAACAGTCCTATTGCCTGGTCAGCACCTCCTTCTGGGGCAGGTGTGGGGGTCCCTCTTGCAGTGCTCTGAAGTCAGCAGGCCCACCTGCCTGTCTTCCCTCAGCCATGCCCACACAACACGATTTCCTACATCTGAGTCATTGTTAGAGTTTGGTTCTGGGGCTAAAAACCTACAGAGCCACCACAGGCCCACTCTGTCTAGGTGACAAAGACCTGCTCCCTCTGAGCAGAATAAAAACATTTATAAATAGAACAGGAGTTCAGCAGACCAGGCCAGCCTGCTCCAGTTGAACACTAAACTGAGACCTGCACAAGTCCTGGAGGTACTGAGGGTACCGCTCAGAGAGCTACTTCAGGAGGAAACAGACACAGTGCTGTGTGCTGCAGCAAGAGGTCCAGGAGTGTGCTGGAACCAGAGGGAGCCGGAGGCAGTGAGACCATAGCCCTCATATGCCCCTCAAAGGGACCAGGATGCTACTAGGCACATGAGGCTTTCTCCAGACATCTATAATATGGGCTCAGCTGCCTTGTAATTCCAGAGGATCTGACACCCTCTTCTGACCCCACAGGGCAAGAGGCATATGTATGGGGCATGCATATAGATGCAAGAAAAACACTCATACACACCACATAAAATAAAATTTGAAAATCTTTAAAGATGGGCTCAGGGTGCTTTTGTCATGTGATAAAAGAATGCATAAACAGTCTGGATGGATGGCTCAGAGGTTGGAAACACTGGCTGCCCTTCTAGAGGACTGCAGGTGTGATTCCCACATTAGATTCTAGATACAGGGGAGATGAAGCCATGAGCACACAGGTAGTGCACAGGACTCAACGGGGTGCCAGTACAGCCGCGGGTCTCTGAGTTCCAGGCCAGCCTGGTCTACAGAGTCAGTACTAGGACAGCCAGGGCTACACAGAGAAACCCTGTCTCTGAAAAAAATACAAAAAGGATGCATAAACACCAAAGATCAGAGAAGAGCAGATTGCAGAGCAAAACTTGAGAGGTCAATTCATTCATCAAGCTCAGGTCATTTCATTAGTCCCAGCTCTGTCAACTGAGACTGCAACTACTGCTGCGGTAAATGGCCTTCAAAACCTTCTCTTACATTTACACACATGAAAACTAAGTCACATTTTAAATTATGTTACTCATTAAAATGGGGAAGTGAGGAAAGCAGGAAATTCATCAAAACCATAAAATAAACCGGGCTTTTATACCCACACTTTGGAGAATTAAGTTTTGGGTTTTTTTTCTTTTCTTTTCTTCTTTTCTTTTCTTTTTCTTTCATTTTTTTTGTTTTGTTTTGGTTTTTTGGTGCTTTGAGACAGGGCCTCTATATGTAACCCTGGTGGGCCTAAACTCACTGTGAGCTAAACTGGCTTCCCACTCTGAGATCTGCCTGCTCTGCCTCCAGAGGACTGAGCTTAAAGTGAGCACCACCGCAGCCGGCTTCGCCCCTTTGTTTTGAAGATAGGTTCTCAAGTGCGCTAAACTGGCCTGGAACTGGCTACTTGGCTGATGGTGACCTTGAACTTCAGCTTCCCGACTGGAGGGCTGGGATTACAGAAACATTACCACAGCAGGCTCTTTTTCACTTTTTTTTTTAATGCTAAAATCCAACCTAGGCTCTTTTATATGCTAAGTACATATTGTCCTCACTGAAGGAGCTCGCCCAGGCCCAAGGAGCTGAGGCTCTCTAGCTGACCTGACTCTCTGGCTGGCTATGTCACACAGACTTACAAACCACACTTCTCAGACATTGTGTGGTGTGGTCAAGGAGAGAGGGGAGAGGTAGGTGCACATGAGGCTAGCAAGCCAACTAAGAAGTCAGGCAGGCTTGTCTTCGAGGTCCAGACTTAGCTTCTTGGGCCAAGCCTCCCATCTCCACAAGGCAGTGGCTTTGTGGGAAACTGCAATAATAACTAACACCCACCCTTAGAGACACTGGCTCTCAGTAACACCTTTGAGTTGAGTACTGCCTCTGGGCTTGCTGGGTGGGGTGACGTTAACCCTGCGCACAGACGCTGCCACTTTGAAAGGTGCTCTTGAGAAGTCACCTTCCCTCAGCCTGGGGGCTGTGATCTGTCATCATAGACACTGTGCTGCATTGTCTCAAAGTCCCTCTGTATACCCTCAACTTCTCACCCGAGAAGAGCTGGTTCTCCAGTAGCACCTTCGGCTTGCTCCCTCTCCTACGTGCACGTGTTTAGTTTGGGAGGCACTCTGTGTCTTGGGCACTCAGCTCTGGGTCTCAGCAATAATTCCCAGAGAGCAGGAAAAATGTTACTTGACACCTGTCAGATATTTAGAGTGACAGCTGGTGATAGTTTCAGATGGTAGGGTTTCCGTATTGTGAGTGGGTCCATGGTGCAAGCATCTCCCAAGAGGTGACATGTGAGCTGGAGGGAGGAAACTGATGCAGCTGGGAGAAGTGTGAGGAGGGCAAGCTCCAAGGAGAAAATGTGTGGCGAATGTACAGTCAACACCAGGAGCAGTGTGGCCAGCATGAGGCAGAACATGCACACACAGAGGTGGCTGGGTTTTAGGCTAAGAAGGGGGATGGGGTGCGGAAGGGCATGGTCTAATAGAGGTTTCTTCTGTGACAAGTGAACTGAAACTGTTGAAAGACAGCACTTCCTCAGGAGACAGGCCAGGATGGCTCAGATGTCACCTACATGTCTCTTTTGAGGCTGCACTCAAGAGTCTTAGGTCTGGCACTCGATCCCAATGGTTATTCCTGAAGAGGCAATGAGGCCAGAGCTTGAGTTCTGCTGGTAATCCCCCCCTCAACAACTGCCTCTTTACAACACACACACACCCCTGCCTCTTTACAACACACACACACACACAACTGCCTCTTTACAACACACACACAATTGTCTCTTTACAACACACACAACTGCCTCTGTACAACACACACACACACACACACACACAACTGCCTCTTTAAACAGCCTTCCTTCCCCTGCCTGCCCAGACCCGCCTCTTTCCCCACTTCACAGCCTCTCCTAAAGTTTAAAGAAAACGAAGATGGGAAGTGTGTATTTTAAAGAAAACAAAAAACATGTAGAAAGAAATGCTCTTTAGTTCCCCAAAATGTTATGTTGCTGATCGGATGACATTTCCCAGGAAATGCCTGCACATCGTGTCACAGGACATGTCCTCTGCCCGCAGTGCACTGCCCTGGGTTTGCCAAGGGTAAGACCAAAGATCGGGGAAGCCGTAGATGTTGCTGGAAAACTCAAAACTCAACATCTTTCATCTATAGTAAAGTCTTTGTTCTACCCTTTGCCCACAGAAGAGGGAGGTGGCCAGGAGGAGGCTGAAAGGGAACCATGCTCATCAGAGCTGGCTTCTCTGTTACATCCTGAGCAGCATCCCAGGTCTCTGGCCAAGAGGTGGAGCTGAGTGGGAGACTGAATAAGACTGGGTCCTCAGTTGATAGATCTGTTTGGAAGGGATCAGGAGGTGTGGCCTTGTTGGAGAAAGTGTGTCACTAGGAACAGGTCCTCACCAATCCCAGTTGGCTAGCTCTCTTGCTAGTGTTCTCTCTCTGTTTGTCTCTCTCGCCTTTATGTTTGTGGATCACATGTAAGCTCTCAGCTACTGCTGCAGTGCCATGCCTGCCTGCTGCTGCCATGCTCCCTGCCATGATGGTCATGAATTCACCCAAAACCGTAAACCCCAATAGATTCTGTCTCCTATAAGTTTCCTTGGTCTTAGTGTCTATCACAACAGTAGAAAAGTCACAAAGGCAGGTGGAAAGGACACAAAGGGAGCACGGGGAAACTGAGCCCCATCCTGGATAGTGACCAAGTGGTTGTTGCCTTCATACTAGAGGCCTCACCTCACCCCTCCTTCAGCTACAGAGGCTGCCTCTGCTGCACAGTCCATCCTGTCCAGTGGAGAGGACAGCCTGATAGTGCCTCGAGGACCACATTGTAGCACATCTGCACCGGGCCTCCCTTCCTAGCTACGTGTGTCTGTCACAAGCAATGGAGGAGCCAACAACAGTACTATCTCCCTTTGCTCCAAACTTCTGTTCATTCCACAGACGTTTAGTTCAGAGCCCTGTCTGCCCCAGGGACCCACAACCACAGATACCTCAAGTCTATAAAGATGGGGTGCTGGATGGGGTAGGGTGGGTGAGGACAAAGTACTGAGGGATAGCATGGCGGGAAGAAAGGTGGGGAAGGCACCCCTAAGTTGGGGAGTCTCTGGTGAGTATGGAGGAACTGGTGTGAAATGAGAAGCAGGAGAGGTTAAACATGTGACACCCCAGACCTGCAGTTAGAAAGTCACCCTGATGTCTGGGTTGGAGGAATCAGGGAGGAAGGAGGGTCTAGTCTAGCCGAGAGGGTGGGGAGAAGGGCTAGTTAGTAGGCCATAGAGGTCCAGATGGCTGATCCCCAGAGACAGTTTCCGGCAGAGCCCAGCAGACTTGTCAGTTTCCTACAGTGTCAGTGATACAGGGAAGGCACCCACATCCACAAAGAACCACCAAAAACAAAGACAGACCGTCCTAAGGGAACTACACCCCTGCCCAGCCACAGGACCCTGGCTGACAGAACCTTAGTCACCATGTTGTATGCTTGGCAGGCTCAGCTTTTCCTCTGCGGTCTTAGCAATCCCCACATGCTTCTCTGGAGACCAGAGCATATGGAACATCAGACAGCAATAAAGAATGGAGACTTGAGACTGGGCCTCCAGCCTGAGCCTATGGGAAACCTTTAGCCCAGCAGGCACCGAAGATAACACTGGACCACAGAAGGAGGCAGTGAAGCACTGTGGGCGTTTCCATGTGATAGATAAGCACACATTCCTCTCATGCTGGTCACCCTGGCATAATTTAAAGCACGTCCATACTTGGACGAGGAAGGAAAAGAGCCCAACAGTTCTGGAGAGATGCACTATGCAGATCACTAAAGGACACAGTCAGACCTTGACATCTGCTTGACACTGACCACGCCTCCAGGGCCAGGGAGGCCATGTATGCTGTCGGGAGATGGGGAAGGCACAGCCATAGCCACTGTGGTAGTGATGGTTTGCTGTCTGGCGAGATGCTCAGAGTGCCGACAAGCTGAGCAGCTAGCCCAGTGCTGAATGGTGTGGGAGGATTTAGTGGCTGAGAATAGAGATGCCAGCAGGTAGGAAACCTGAAAGGGTATCTGGGGTGGCATGTGTGCAGGGGCAGGTGCTAGGAGAAGTGTGTGTGAGGTAATCCAAAGGTGTATTTCCGAGCTGGGGAGGAGGGGAGGTACACAAGAGGCAGCCGCAGGGGCCAGGGCGGGGTGCCGAGCCTGACAGCAGGCCTGGACCAGGAGGTGAATGGCAGAGACAAGAACAGAGGTAACAAGTATCAATCAAGAGCGAGTGACAGTCACACCTCTCTATACTTGCGCTTTCCTCATACCCACCAGAGACATTCAAGGATGTGCCCATCCTCTGAGAACCTGCTGGATACTCCACAGATACACACAACCTCAGGATGTTGTCAGGGATCCTGCTGGATACTCCACAAATACACACAACCTCAGGATGTTGTCAGGGATCCTGGGCACTGGAGATGCTCATCCTATCCTTAGACCTCAGCACTGGCGCAGGATGGCACAGAAGAAACAGAAAGAAGGGAGCCGCTAGCTAATCCATCCATCCTACATCCAGAACCTTCTCTCAAACGCCTCTCAGGTCTCTGGTACCTGGTTGAGTACTACAGATAGTACTGGCAGAAAGTGGATTGTAGACACATTGATAATCAGGACACACTTAGACATGGTGGCAGAACATTCTTGCAGGGGACTCCGGTTGGAGGGCAGATAAGGTAAGGAGGCATCCACAGACAGGGCAAGAACCCATGGCTATAGGAAAGGCTCGCTGTGTTCAGGAGAATGTAAAGTCTTAGCTTGCCATGGGAGTGGGAGGCACATCACACAGGGCCTTACCTATTGAGGATGAGGGTCTGTCCTCATCCTATAGGAACAGATGCCACCAGGGCACTGAGATGGTGAAGCCCGGGCTGTCATTCTTGAGAGATCTGTCTTTTGACAGGAAACCAGATACAGAAGCGGCAGCCATTAGAATCACCGTACACGTGTCAAACGGCAGCTTGACCACCTAGGTGGGTGTATTGCATTTGGGGTACAGGCCACCCTGGGCCTTCCCATGAGAGGTCCCACATGGACACTTCCAGATTATGCCCTTGGAGACCTAGCCTCCTCTGAGCCCCACAGACCAGAGACATCTTGGTCTTCTGGCTTTTCAACCCCACCGCTTTTTCTTACTCTCCTCCCCACAGGACCCTCTTTCGCTCTTTTTTTGTTCCTGCACTAGCCTATGGCACCCATTCATCACTGCACACCCATCTACTCTCTGTCAGCATCTCTCCCATCTCCCTTCACTAGGCTCTCTGGCCACCGCCTTGTTCTCTGTGCTGCTAACACTAGAAGGGTTGGGGGGAGCAGCTCAGGCTCCCTGATCCCTCCTCCCCCCAACTGCATTAAAAACTTTATATATATACATACCTAGGTCACCCGACTCTATTCTACTCAGAGGCCAAATATTCACAGTGTCTGTCTCTCTCCTCTCCTTACCCCCAGTTTCTCACTATGTAGGCCCACAACTCACATGTAGACCGGCGGCTAGCCTCAAGCTTACAGAGATCTGCCTGTCTCTGCCTCTCTAGTTCCGGGATTAAAGATGCCAGGCCTAGCAGTCTTTTTTTTTTTTGGTTTTTCGAGACAGGGTTTCTCTGTGTAGCCTTGGCTGTCCTGGAACTCACTCTGTAGACCAGGCTGGCCTCGAACTCAGAAATCCGCCTGCCTCTGCCTCCCGCGTACTGGGATTAAAGGCGTGCGCCACCACGCCCGGCTCCTAGCAGTCTTTCTTAAGGCCCTTGCCATACCAAGCACTGCTACCCAGGAGCACTGGTCCCCATTCCATTCACCAGCTCCTTCACTCCGCTGTTTGCAGCTAACTAGACCAGTCACACGGAAGCTCAGCTCCCACCTGTCTTGTCCTCCTGCCTCAGAGCAGAGCCAGGCAGGAGGAGGCCAAGCTGAAGCACGCTTTCTACACCCACACCAGAGCTGAAGAGGGGGAAAAAAATCAAACCATCTGCTCACGGGACTTGAGCATGCTGGGCTCTGGGTGCTGCCTGGCAGGCCTTCTCGGCTTGCCTCCAGCACCTCTCCTGTTCCCTGGTGTTGGCTCTAAGCTCTCCCCAATCCCCGCCACCTCTGAGAACGGCTGGCTATCAGGCAGGAACATCCTCTCCTCTCCAGCCCAACTCTTTATCTGTATCCCCATTTGGTGCCACACCCCCTCCAAGGTTCTGACCTCACTTCCTGAGATCTTGATTCCCTAGACCCTCACTGAGGCCCTACTCCAGCCCCACTTCTTTTAAATTCCTTCAGAGTCACATAGCTGCCCATAGTGGACAGCACTTGACTCGGTCCTTTAGAACATTGCTACCCAGACACTATACAATGACAGGTATCTCAGGCCCTTCTCTCTCTAAAATACTCATAGCAGATGTAGCTCCCTGCTCCGGCTCTGCCCTGCTCTGGTCCCTCAATGTCACTGCTGTAGATGTCATGTGAGCTCTAGTCCCTTACCTCCAGCTGCTTCCTAGGCGAACAGCGCATCTCATGACCTTCATGCTCCACAGCTCCACCACAACTCAGCTCAAATCCTCCCTCCCACTGTGCCAAGCCCAGGGCTTGTCCTGTCACCGCTTTCAGGAGAGCCTTCCTGTCCTCACCCTTCCTGCCCCTCCCACAGCAGCTTCAGGAGCACTGGCCACACCATGCAAGCTGAGGTCCCCAGGTATAATCAGAGGCGAGTCACTTCTAAAGGAACAGGAAGGAAGAGAGGCAGGACACTGTCGTCCCCTCTTTCTTTCTTAGCTCCTCCAGACCAGTGCCCCCGTATCCACATCTGTCTCCACGCCTCGGCACACTGAGGTATGGTCACCATCTGTTGTATGTCCCACTCTTCTTCTAGACTGTAACTTCCATACCCAAATGTCACGTTACACCCTGTGTGCCTGGCAAGGAAGAAACTAGAGAAGGAAATGGGTAGACTTGGGCCCAAGTTAAATTTGAAGGCGGAATAACAGTAGGAAGCCTTAATAAACCTGTCCTATGCAGTGACCCCAGAAAGCAGGGTGTTTGTCATCTCAGCTCTATAGCACAGCATAGGAATTTCTCAAGTGTTAATGGTGACTGGCACTCACAGTTGACTCCCTGAGAAGCTGGGTACAGGGAACTTGATAGTGGGTCTTTTGCAGGTGGCACACAATAATAGCAGGCACGTGCCAGGTACAAAAGAGATGTAACCAGTAACGAGGTGTGAGTCACAGCAGCACGGGCCAGCTGGACTGCTTGCTGGCTGCAAGTTCAGATACAGGTCTTCCTAAAGATGCCTAAGATCGCACGTGGGCTTCTGAGATCCAAGACTACCCGGCCATTCTAGACCCCCTCTTGTGCCCACAGACAGGGGTTAGAGCTGCATGCGGCGGTTTTCTTCCCACAGCAAGTGAAGAAAAGAGCCCCCCAGCACATACAGAATGAGAATCCAAGGGAACAAATTCAGCCAGGCTGTCAGCAGCACTTGACTTTCGACAGACCTTAAGTTCTAAGGTAGGTGTCTCAGGCAGGTGTACCTTACAAGGCTAGGTACACAGCAGGACCAAGAAAGACACCACCAGGGAGTCACAGAGGCTTAATCATTTTAATAGGCATTCAAGACATGCTTCCTGCATGCCAAGGTGCCAAGTGCTGGAGGACAAAGACGTGAGGCACTGCCTCAGCTCTTGGACAGGATACTCATCAAGCCATTCCAAGGTGCAGGCACTATGACTGGAAAGCAAGGGTGTAAGAGCCTCTGCCTGGAAGGAAACCCTGCTCAGAAAATGCTTCCTAGAGTCTGTGTCCACATTAGCCCCAGGCAGTGCCACAGAAGGCATGAGCCAAGGACAAAGCCACCAAGCACAGAGCTCCTTCTAAGTCTAGACACTGTGTACAATGAGGGCACAGACCAGCGAGTATCTTTATGGTTCAGATCAAAAGACAGTCTAAAGGTGGAGAGGTGACTCAGTTGGTAAAGGGCTCGTTAGAGAAGCATGAGGATGTACGTGTCCAATCCCCCAGAATCCACATAAAAGGCTAGATGGGGCAGGACATACCTATAATACCAACACCAGGGAAGGGACAGACAGGAGGATCAGTGGTGCTCACTGGCCAATCTAGCTGAATTGGCAAGACCCAGGTCCCCGTGAGAAAGACTGTCTCAAAAGATAAGGTAGAGAGCAATTGAGCAAGACAGCAAATGTCGACCTCTGGCCTCCACACACAGGAACTCACATACATGTGTATACATACACAGGTCCCTGGGGAAAACACAAACATTTATAGCTCAGCTCACAGGCTCCAAGAAGCCCAAAGCCCTGGGATTAACTGAGGTGCTAGGACAGTGTCCTTTGTGTGCTGTGCTGGGAGTAAGGCTGGAAGAGCCCAGGAAGAAAGAAGGTTCTAGGGTGGGAGTATGTCCCATAACCCATTCCTGCTCAAGGTCCACAAGCTTCCAAGGCAGGTGTGCTGGAAAGGGCCCTGCTGAGAAAGATGGTCAGAAACTGGCACAAAGGAACAAAGTGATTCAAGATGAGGCTGGTGGATTGAAGGGAAGGGCAGCCTTTGGTGAGACCCAGACAATGAGTGACACTTAGAACAGCAAACCAGTTTTTATTCATAATAGACTCACCTATCAGTCAACATCCAGAGTCTCTGAGAGTGTGTAGAACCCAATTAAAAAGCTGTGCAACAAGCTGGAAGAGCAGTCACAGTCCTGTACCCCCAGCACACAGGAGGCAGACTCAGAGAGAGGATTGTGTGTTTGAGGCCAGCTAGGCTGCATAGCGAGAGCCTGTTTCAAAAAACTCCAAACCTAGTCTAGAGATAGAGTTCACTGGTAGAATTCTTGCATAGCATTAAACGGAAGGCCTTGGGTCCAATCCCAGGGCTACAAAACAAACGAAGGACAAGCCAGGCACGACAGCCTTTTCAGAAACAGCTTACTGTGCCTCACTATGTACAGTCTGTCACCTGCAAAGGGAACATCCCAGGCTCAAACACTGCAGCCTATACAGTCCACAGACAAACGCTCGGGGGCTGCGGGCAGGCAGGGGCTCCTGTGACACTGCCCATTCTCCCTTGTCCTTGAGGCCCCCACAATGCAGAAGACTGTTGTGGATACCACATGCTTGGCCTCCCTTACTTCTTACCAGAGAGCTGCCTTTTGCTGAGGCCGACTCCACAGAAACTTGAGGCCTGGAAGGAAGAAAGGCGAGGCAAGTTCCGAGGTGGGTTTCCCCTAGAGTTCTGTGAGTATACACAGAGGTCTGACCCATGGGGTGGAGAAAAATGGGGTCTTTTGAGATAAGTAGAGACTCCCCAAAAAGCAGGCAGGAAAATCCCCTAGAAGGCAGTGGAACCAGGGACTGCTGTACCTTTGATGTGCAGAATCACCCCTTTTACTCAATAGGCAAGCTGGGTCTCTGTGATGGAAACAAAGCCCATCACCTTACTCCACAACACCTACAAAGCAACAGGCTACCAACCAGCCTTCTCCCTTCCTTAGAGTCTTCAGGACACAGTATTGAGAGTCTGTATGGAAGCCCAGCTTAAATGCCACACAGGAATGTTCCCCACTTTTGAGCCCCGTGTGTACTTGAGTCCCAGACCCGTAGATGCTTACCCAGTGTCTGAATGGCAGGCACCTCTCCAAACTCAAAGCCTTATTCCTCCCAAGCCTGTGTCTCTCTGCATTGTGTCCTGGGCTGCAGTCACCCCATATCCTCCTTCCGCTTTGGCTTTTACCCTCCTGGCAGCTGCTTATCTCATGCTTGCCCTTCTTAGGATTGTCTGACGGTACCTCCACTGGCCCCACCCTCAGCGCACGCAGGAACCTTTCTGGGTCTAGAAAACATATATCAGATCAAGTCACTCCCGGGCCACAATCTTCCAGGTCTCACTCAACACTGTGTCCATAGCACACACACCCAGCACCTCCTCATGCAAATTCACCTTTCCTTCTTCTCTTTTTCCCCTTTAGTACTGGGGTTGAGCCTAGGGTTGTGTGCACAACAGATAAGAATTTTATTATAGAACTCTGCTCACCAGCCCTTTCTGTCGTTTTTGAGGAGAGTCTTGCTCTGTACACCAGGGCGGCCTAACACTTGGTCCTTCTGCCTTAGCCTCTTTACAGAGATTATAATTGTGTGCCACCACCCCCAGCTCCCCTGGGTCCTGGGCACTGAACACAGAGCCTTGCATCTACAGGTAAGCACTGCTGCATTCTCAATGCAGTAAACACATATTAAAAGGATAGTGAAAATTCCCAGTAATGAATTCAAGCTTGTTCTCAGTAAAAGGCCTGAGGGCTTTAAAAAAAATTATCTCCATTTAGAAGGTGATGGCTACCACTGAAATGGCTGATTGTAAAGGGCTTCTTTCTTCCATTTAGAGTTGTCAAAACAGAAAAGGTGTGCTGAAACAGGTAGAATATTCAACAGGGCAAATCCTTTTTTTTTTTTATTACAACCCACCTCATTGCCTTGTGTACTTTAAATACTTTCCTATGTCTTCTGAGGTTGGCTCAGTGTCTAATAAGGATTAGGAGCAATGCTGTGTGCCCAAGGTCACTGAGACTTGCCAGACAGTCCTGGCAAGTGTGGTTACTCAGAGCTAGTAGGGAACACAGGCAGGTGAGTTTGCACTCCCAGGGAGGTAAATTTGATTGTTGTTATGAAAACCCTACCTAGATTACTAGAGTACTTCTGCAAACCCAAAAGGTCACCCTTAATCCAGCCGGAAGCCACTACATTGCTAGTTCACTAGTTGACATGTAGCATTCAAAAAGTGGCACCTTTATTCCCTCCAACAAGCATTTAAGAGAGTGCCTGGCTAACTGAATGCCAGACCATGGGGGAACAGGGACAACACGATGTGGCTCCAGGCCTATCCACACACAGACTAGATTCTAAATACAGCTGTCTCTACCCTAAGTCTTTATCCGAGTCCCGGGGAGATTAGGTGAGGATTAATCATCAAGGAAGCACACAGAGCCCTCATAGCACTCAATATGAATGGTCACTATCAAATATTTGAAATTTCTTAACCATTTGTCGTCTGGGTGGGTCTCGACACCAACCTAGGCTACACAGAACTGACATCAGATAGAGAGAGAACACGAATACAGTCATCTCCACAACAATTCAGTGAACAATGACAGGTGCCTATTGGGGACAGGGGTGTGAAAATGAGAATGGAGTCACTGCCCCCAAGTAGATGACATGGCAACGCATGCCATGGGACAGTTGTACCAACTGCCTGGGAGTCGCCTGTTGACCTTCCAGCAGAACATGGTGAGACAAGGAAAATCCTTTATTTACCTTGGAAAGACAGCAACACAACCGCCCAAATGGCCAACCTATGCTTGCATATGTCCGGGCTGGGCTAGACAATCTTTGGCCTTTAAAGTTAGCCCATTGAGTCCCCAACCAAGAAGGCCAGAGCACAACTATTTCTGAACTGAGTCAGGTCTGTCAAGGAAAATCTGTGGTCAGGCTGCCAGCACCCAGCAGACTGACTTCTGTCATGTGTAGCCCACCCCGTGTGGTGCCAGCTCTGCCCTCCAGCTGTTACTCAAAACTCCAGAAGCACAGGGTCAAGCTAAGGCACAGGTGACCAAGGCATGTCAGGACACTAGCTGGATAGGGCTCTCAGGCTGGGAAAGTCCCTAAGCTTCAGGTGGGCAGTTGTGTCATCTTTGGCAAGTGAAGGGCCTGGGTTGTTGCAGGTCTCCGAGGGCAAAGGTATATGAACACTGCTGCAATTTCCAACGAATACAGAAAGAGGATTTCCTATTCCGCAGGGACGGAAAGTGCCCCAAGGGAAGGTTGACACAGAGGCAGTTCTTGCCCACGACACAGAGCCCAGAGAAGGCAGCGATGATCGAGGAAAGCCGGGCCTGCCCAAAGGGTTCTGACTCCGGGGCCCACGTCACGCACGCAGCATTAGACTCTGGAGCCCCCTAACCCGCAGCGACCAAGACACGGAGCACAACCCGTGCCCCCCTCCCTCAGTACATCCGTGCCGCCGGTCAGCGCACCGTGGCAGTGACACCCCCACACCCCGCGTCCAGCCGCCACGCCCCCGCCGCGCACCCACCTCGGCGCGCCGCACCGCACCTCTCCCTTCGGCTCTCCGCTGGACCGCACTGGACTTTCTGCGCACGCGCGTAGGCGGCCCCGCCCCACAAGCACGCGCTTGCGGGCTGCCCACCCCGAGTGCCCCGCGTCTCGGCGCTGCCGGCTCTGAGCATGCGCATTTGCGCCCGGCGGCGGCCAAGTCGGGAGCATGCGCTAGCTAAACAGCGGTTCCCGCGCTAAGGGGCGTGGGCTCACCTAAAGAGGTGGGAACCCAAGCGCCTGGTGTAAAGCAAAGTCACGGACGATTAGAAGTCCCATGGCTGCCCGTGGAAGTCGCCTCTGGTCCGGTCACACGTGGACCTGATCTGCCCCTTCTCGACGTCCAGTCTTGAGCGGATAGAGTGTAGGGCTCCTAGCTAGGGGCAGGACCTGTGTCATGGAGCCAGGAGGCCAAGACTGGTAGGAGTCGTGGTAGAAAGCGACAGCTGGATGGACCTCAGAAAAGGGAACAACGGAACAAGAAAGATATGGGACACAGGCAGAGATGCAGCTGCGGATGGGGACACGGTCACGTGACCGGCAGAGGCAGGCCAGAATGGGTATGGGGACAAGATCCATGACACTGGACAGGGGAGCCTACAATACTCTGTACATTCCCGGCTGGAGGGCAGAGACGTCGCTGTCTTGGCTGTGCAATTGAGCCACAGCCCCTGCAGCGGTGTACCGGCAATTATGGTGGCAACAGTAGTTTTGGAGAGGTTGGAGAACTCTAGTGTACCACAGCATCCGAGAGTTGATGAATCACATTGGCCCGTGGGATGTGCTCAAACCCCAGAGGGATCATCCTAGCATCCCCTGGGAATAGGCGGGTTCACACCTTTAAGAGACGTCGGGTATCAGCCAAGGGAGATAAGATCAGGGCCCTCTGAGCTGCCCTAGGAGCCTCCAGATAGCACTTAGGGGCCATCATACTCCTCTGAGTTGGGGGTAGGGTATCGCCAAATAGGTTTCAAGCGGGGATGGGGGTAGGGGGAAATTAGATGGCGATGCACGTGACACTTCCAGCCCGCTAGTGCTCAGATGAACGCGCCGCGCCCAGTGATAAGAGAGCTGAACCCGCCCAGTCCACGCCCAGCTTGCAGATTCAGGCGGTCCCGCAGCGCCCCCGCCGCTCTCTCCTCTGCAGCCTCCGCAGGCGCCGGGTCCAGGCGTCTCTCCAAGGCAGCACGAGGCTTCCACGGGCAGCACTGAGCCCCTGTCCCCGGCCCGCTGTGCTCCCAGCTGCAGCCCCCGGCCCACCTCCCAGCAGCAAGTAACGCCGGCCGGGCAGGAGGCGTGGGCAACCGCAGGCCGCGTCTAGGGTTGGCACCCACAGCGCGCTGCTCCCGCGCCGAGCGCGTTCCTCGCCGCTGCGGAACACAGCAAGCACCGCTACCGGAAAGCGTGTCCACGAGCCGCGGGCCTCACCGCGCGCACCCACTGCCACCTGCACCGCTGCGGGGGGGGGGGGGCGTGGAAAAGCGATCTGGTTAAGTGGGGCAGGGCCGGAGGGGATTGTGTAGAGAATCATAGAGTGTCCAAATGGCTTAGGAGAGACATGAAGAGGTCACCCACTAGAGGGAGGTACACTTAAGACATAGCTGCCAAAGCCCGCATCAGTGGGAGACCCGAGGTAAGAAAGAGCCTTGAAGTACAGCCTGGGTCAAGGTATTCAAAGGAGCTGGGGGCGAGATGGAAGGGCTGGAGTGAGGCAGCCTACCATAGTCCTTCCGGCAGAACTTCTTCAGGCTGATTCGGTAAGTGCCACGCGCAGGTCTGCAATGTGACTCACAGTCTAGGGGGAAAGAGTGGAGACTAGCAGATTCCCATGCCTCTCCCCCACACGGGTCTACTTTAGCTAGGGCCCTCTTCCCTATGCCAGTCTGGGTTCTGGTGTCCACTCACCCTGTGGCTCCACAGGACTGCTTTCTTCGGTGGGTCCAGGGACAGGAGTCTCTAAGGAGTGTGGGAGAATAGTCTATAATGGGGTAACTGACGGATAGGCTAAGGGAACAGACAACAGTCAGTAGCTGATGCGACTTTGGCTGAGGTGACTGAGACAGGGCAGGGTCACTCACTAACGCAAGGTGCCACAGGAGAACGGCTCTGCTGGAAACCTGGGGCACAGCGGTTACAGGTGAGGCCAGTAACACCATCCTTACAGGGACACTGGCCTGTGGTCTGGTTACAGGTTTTGCCAGCAGCACCAACTGGATGGCAGTCACAAGCTGAGGACAGAAAAGGACAGAAATGAGGAGCTCAGAAGTGCAGCTGGGGTTCTGGGGAAGTAACTTACGAACGCATATAGGTGGCAGGCTCACCTCTGCAAGCACGACGGTCACTCAGGACACGGCCTGGATCACGATAGAAGCCCTCCCGGCAGTAGTGGCAATGACGACCAGCAGTATTGTGCCGGCAGTTGAGGCACACGCCCCCACTGCGGCGGCCGGACAGTCGGTAGAGCTCCATGTTGAAGCGGCATCTTCGCGCATGGCCGTTGCAGGAGCAAGCTGCAGGGAAGGGTCAGTCAGGGGCAGCCCTGCCTGGTCAGAAGTCCCCAGGCTACCCTCCAAGGCCTCACCAAGGCAAGCGTGGGCTTCCTGCCCTGTAGCCCGCTGCCATGGCCTGTCGCAGTAGAAGGGCTTGCAGCGGCTGCAATCAGGGCCCTCTGTACCATGCTGGCAGTCGCAGACCAGGTGGCCATGGGTGTCCAACAGACACCGTGAGGCATGCCCATTGCACTTGCATCGACCTCCCACCTGAAGCTCAGTGGCTGAGTAGGAGTAGGGGACTGTCACCCCACCGTCCCTGGCGTCTCCCTGAATGGCAGGCCTTGTGAGTACTATGCGAATATCTGTGGCAGTCACCCAGTCTTGGAGCACGGGGCTGTTGTCCAGATCCAGGCCCTGTGGGCTGCCATCCTGCACACTGAAGGCCAGAAGGCCTCCACCATCAGGCTGAGCCTGGGGGGCTGGGAAGCAGAGGGCTTCTGGCCCTGGACCAGAAGAGCCATCAGCAGGAGCAGGCGGACGGCCATAGTCCAGGCTACAGCTGGAAGAGAAGAAGCCCAAGGGGACCCAGCTGCGGCCATGGTCCTGCGACTTAAGCAGGGCCACGGAGGCTGGGGGAGCTGAGCAGAAGCGCAGGCTCACGAAGACCAGCTCAAAAGCCTTCCCCAGGGGCACTGTGAGGGTTACGTTGAAAGGTGCCCGTTGCAGCAAATCGGAGCGCCAACAGAGAGGACTTGCAGTGCCCGGAGCAGAGGTCAGGAGGTCTGCAGAGTGTGCCCGCTGCGGGTCCGAGGAATCGCAGACGCGATTGGCCGACCTCCCGCACGTGCTGGACGCCAGCACCTCTCGGCCCAGAGCAGCGTTCACTAGGCCAGGAATACAAGAGCGAGGCTCCCTCGCCTCATCATAGCAGGGGTCGGCGGAGGCCGGCAGCCCTGGGCTCAGTGCAGCAGAGAGCGTGCCCGCGGTCAGCAGCAGCCCCCAGGGCCAGGTGGGCATGGCCGTGGCCGCTGTGAGTCAACCAGCCAGCTTCCGCCCAACGAGTCTGCCCTCGAAGAGAGAGCCTAGTCCGCTACTCTGCGTGCTGGGTCTGCAGTGCCAAGATAGCAGAGCCCCAGGGCGGCCCCCAACACAGGCCCAGAAGTGGGAGCAGCCACCGGCACGCCCGGGGCCGAGCACAGGAGCAGGGATGTTGGCGAGTCCTCCTTCTAGGCCTGAAGCGTTGACAGGAGTCGCCCCCGCTCCCGGTGCCTCCGCCCGCGGAGGCCCCACCCGCCGCCGGCCGCCAGCACTCACCCACGGAGGGCCAGGAGGAGCAGGTCTCCCGGCCTCCCGGGAAGGGCCCTGGGCGGGCGGGGCCTGGGGCGCCCGGGCTGCCGGCTTCTCCTGGCTGCAGGGAGAGCAGAGGAGCTGTGCCAGAAGGGGGTGGGGGGCTCAGCAGGAGCAAGCCTGGTCCTAGCCAGGGGCGGAGCTGCTCGGGCCGGGAAGGAAGGAGGGGAGGGGGCCTTGTCCCGACAGCCAGAATCAGAAGCAGATTCAGACACTGGCTGGGCCAGCACGGGAGGGGGCTGGGAGGCCCGCGATCCGGGGGAGGGGCTGGAGAGCCAGGAATGCGCTGACGGGAGGGGGCAGCTCAGCCTTGCAGCCCGTGAGGGACCACCCAGCAGGGTCCTCGGCCTGAAGCCAGGCTTTGACTGCTCCTGGGGTGGTGCCACGTGCTGGGCTGGGGTCTGGGCCACTCCTTCCAGAGGCCCATCATGCAGGCACAACCTTAGAACTAAAGCCTGAAGTCTTGGATGCTCCCCAGAATGGGGGGAGAAGACAGCCGGGGCTGGTGTTCTTGTAAGGTATCCCCAAGGCAGTAGTCTGTTCTAGCAGAAAGAACTCAGGTCTTATTTTAAATCCAAGCTGTTTGGATTTCTGGCTGTGTGGCCTGAGTTCCTCAGTTTCCTCATCAACCAAAATGTCTATTGTTTGCCATGCTTTGTGGAGCTGCTGGGAGCATTTGATGAGCCATAGATATCATCCTAATGGAGGTGCACTAGGGATGCAGCTAAGTGATGAGGTCACTGTTCAACAGTGAGATCCAGCCAATCTCTTAATCTAAATCACTCCTGGGTCTCAGGGTATAGCTGTGTCATAGGATAGCCCCATTGTCCAGAAGGACTTGAAAGTTTGGGCACAGGGTACAGCCTATTTGATGGTCCCTTGGAGTTCAGGGTCTGTTCACCTGTTACCCCACCCCCACCCTCGTGGAAAGGTAAGGAGTGGGATTTAACGACTGGAGAGGGACTGGTCACAAATAAACTGGAGTCAGAATCCCTGAACCTGACCGTCTACAGCCTAATACATCTGGATAGGAAAACAGGCAGATGCCCCAGATGAGTTACCAGGGTACAAGCTGGAGGTGGCTGTAGCTGAGAGGGTCTTGCCAAGAGGAACCACTCACTGCCTTTGGTCCCTGACAGACCAGGCAAGGCTGGCATGGACTCCACAAAGAGTGGGTGGGATACAGTCCCATCTTGGGGGAGCAGACCTGAGGTCCAATTACCTGGTTTCAGAACGGAGGCTGACCACAGGCCAGTCCCTGCAGATGGTAAGAGAGGCCATATGAGGGAGGATGCCTGCATACTCAGAGCTAGCATTCTGGACTGAAAGTGTTCCTACAACAAAAAAAGGAAACAGAAGCTCTCAGGAATAGTGAAACAAGAACCCTGGACCCTTCCCAGGACACAGGGGCTGCAGCAGAGGCAGGCACCAGGAGAGAAGCAGTGTGGCAGGTTGTTGGACACTTGTTCCTCTAGAACAGCTGACTCTCTGACTCTAGGTACTTCAGGGGAAAGCCAGGCTGTCCTCTGAATATCAAGCCCATGCTAGAGTCCCCAGACTGTCAGACAACTATGGGAGGTAGGACAGGGGGACAGCCTTTCACGCCAACAGTGGAGTAAGCTTTATCTCCAGCTCAGGTCCCTGTGAACTGTGGCTGCTGGGGTCTGCAGAGTATGAGATGGATTCTGATGTGGGTGGAAGTTGGTGCCTGGTGATCTCTGCATTGATCAGGTCCTGAGGGATGGAGCCGGACAGGAGCTCAAATGGCCATTGCCTCACCAGCCCTTCAAGGAGGAGGCATGGACTTCAGATCTCTTTCCTAGAATTGCCCTCTGCACACACTGTCTGGCCCCAGGGCTACTCTTGCAGATGGTGGGCTGGGCATTGGGATAGCTTTCTCTAGTCTCTAAGAGCTGCTTATAACTCTCTGTGGACTCAGCCACCTGCCTCCGCCCCTGATTGAGGCCTCTTAGGCCTCTCCTCTCATGATTCCCTTCCCCCTCCAGGCATTTTCTGTAACAAAGAGGTTCTACTCCCCCCCCCCCCCGCCCCCCTCACACCTGCAACTGCTCAAGCTCTGCACACTCACCCCAATCCGTAACAGCAATTGGTTTGAGGGGGGCAGAGGATGATAGCGTTGGACAATTTCAGGCCTCAGGGGGCTGCTGACCTTTCAAATAACCCCCTGGCCAGCCCGGGACCAACTGTCCCCTTTAGACCCTTGCCACCACTTCTCCTTGCCTTGTATGAGTGCCTATTATGCCTCAATAGGCCCAGAGTAGAGATGGAGGCTGGCAGGTCTATGTTTTCCGTCTCACCTCGTCCCTTACTCTTTCCATGCCCTGCACTCCTTGCGCAGACTTTTTGCAAGCCTCCCTTTCCACACTGTCAGGCCAGCTGGGCGGCAGCAATCAGCTCTCCGTGTTGAAAACGAAAAGCTGAAAAGCACCGGTTGGTGGAGGGATGGTGTGAGGGGGAAGGGCGTAGAAGGAGGAGGAAGGGTAAAGGCTGGTAGCCCTCCCTACTTCATGAGGATTTAGAAATAAACAGTTTAGGGAGGGGTCTTCTGTGTCTTGCCAACAGTGAAATGCAGCCCTCTCGCCCAGACCTTGCTGGGAGGTGGCCCCTCACACAGGCTCAGGCTTCCCTAGGCTCCCGCTGCTGCACAAACCCAGCCCTCTTCCTCCGCTGAGCTCGCCAGCACAGAAAGGTGGCGGTCAGGAGTCCAAGGCCGACGCCAAGAGCAGCCAGAGACATGCTTTGGGCCAGATCCAGGCAGGGCCCGCACAGCGAGAAGGTGATGCCGGTGCCAGATGCACCGGCCAGCACCGCCAGAGCGCCGAAGGGCAAGCCGCAGCGCGACCAGGAGCCCCCCGCACCGCCGGTGGCCAAGAACAGGGCATGGAGGGCTCCAGGGGGTTCTGGGGACGCCAGACCTGGCAGGGTGGGCTCAGGCAAGGACTCTGGTGATCTCATGTTTCCGACTAGGTGGCCGAGCTTCGGGAGTGGAGATGGGGTGGCAATGATAAGGATGCCCATCACAGCCTTACGTCACATCCTGGTCTGCCACGTAAGAGCCAATTGGTCCCAAACTTGGTGACGACACCAGGACGCTTGGGAGTTCCACTGCCTCCTCCTGGCTTTGGCAAGGAATTGGGCAAGCAGGGTGTTGGGTAATATTTAAAGTGCTTCCCCTATTTTCATGGAACCCTTCACAAATACCCCGTCTAACTCCAACCAGGGAACCTCTCAGGTGTTGAGAGGTTAGAACTGGACACTACCAGGTAGGGTCATGTAGTCAAGGGCCACTGAGCTCCCTAAGCTTGGCCAGGGGGTGAGGTGGACAAGGCCCTTGCCATTCTTAGGTTTAGGATCAGTCACTGGTACATTGAGACAGTATGAACAAGCAAACGAACCAACCAATGGAATAATTCTAGGGATCTTGGGGTGGTTAATGATTGGTCTAAGGTTAAGGCTTCCTCTAGATCACAGACTTGGGCATAAGCTTTCCAGGTAGCAGGAGGCTGATTGGTTAGTCTAAGGGATGGTTCTAGTCAGGGGCCCTCTGCTAGGGCTGGGTGCTAGCTTGACAGGGTGGAGTAGCCTTCTCTCTTGGCTCAAAGATTCTGGGTTCTGTTCTGGGAGCCACTTCTCAGCCCAAGAAATCCATGTTTTGCTTTTTTTTTTTTTTTTTTTTTTTTATGTTCTACTTCAGTCTCTAATTTGCTTCCAGCCCTTACTTGGGGCTGTTTTGACTAATTTGCTCGGCAGGACTGACCTTTGTAAAGACTTTTCTTTGCAAGAAGGACCTTCTGCTTGGAACCAGCGTTAGGTTCTTAACCATTATCTAGTTCACTCCCTTCACCTACAGACCTCGCCTGGCTCTCCTACGGCCAGGTTTACTCTCATACACACTTCATGTCCCTGTGATAGAGGCTATTCTTCTCTGTGAAAGGTTCCTGTCCTCTCCCCAGTTTGGTGAGGCTCCAGAGCTGTATAAACATGAGTCTAGTAGCCAGCTGGAAGAAATGCTTGGGATACGGTTAAGTCCTCTTAAAATAAACTAAAATCCCAGCTCTTGTGAAACAGACAGGAGAGCTAGGAGTTGGAGAACAGGCTGAGCTACACAGTGAGATCCTGTCTCAACAAGACAAAACAAAAATCTGGGGACCTGGGACCGAAGAAATGGCTTAGTGGCTATGAATGCTTGCTTAGAGCCGGGCGTGGTGGCACACGCCTTTAGTCCCAGCACTCGGGAGGCAGAGGCAGGCAGATTTCTGAGTTCCAGGCCAGCCTGGTCTACAAAGTGAGTTCCAGGACAGCCAGGGCTACACAGAGTAACCCTGTCTCGAAAAAACATTAAAAAAAAAAAAATGCTTGCTTAGGGGCATAGTGGTACTTTATCTTAGTACCTTTAATCCCAGTTCTCAGGAGGGAGAGACAGCTGGGTCTCAGTGAGTCCAACCTGGCCTACATATTGAGTTGCAGGCCAATAAAGGCTACATCGAAGAAACACACAAACAAAAAGAACACTTGCTAATCTTCAAAAGACCCCAAATTCTGCTTCCAGCATTCATCCGCAGCCTTTAACTACAGCTACAGGGGAGCTGATGCTCTCATTTGGAGCTTGTGGGAAACTGTACACAGGTGTTATACACCCACATTAAAAATAATTCTTCTGAGACAGGGTCTTAATATATAGACCCAGTTGGCCTTAAACCCATTGAGACAGACCTGCCTCAGTTTCTGAAGTACTGGGATTAAAGGTGTTGGATACAATGATCAGTTAAAGTCTTTTAACAAAACATCTAGGAGCTGGAAAGAGGGATCAGCAGTTAAGAGCACTTGGTGCTCTTGTAGAGGACCCAGGTTTTGTCCCCAACATCTTTGTGGCAGCTCGAAACCAACTGTAACTTGGTTGGCTTCTGCACGCATCAGGTACACATGAAGTGCACATTTCCATATAGGCACCCACATTCACATATTTAAACCTATTATTTTATACATATGGGTATTCTGTCTGCATGTATGTAGTCCATCATATGTGCACAGTGCTTAGCTAGCAACACTGGAAGAAGCCATTGGATCCCTTGGAAACTGGGTCTACAGGCAGCTGAGTCACATGGATACTCTTAACTACTGAGCTCTGTCTCCAGCCCCCAAAATAAAACAACTCTGGGGAACAGCCTAGGAGTACTTGAGATTCTTGCAGGAAACACCAGGCAGGAAGCAATCCATAATTGCTGCAGAGGCTACAGCCCTGCCCCCTGCCCTTTCTTCTCCTAGGGAAGTAACAATTCCTTCCATACGGGTGAAGCCTAGGAGGGGACAGTGCCATAAGTGAGGGGTACTCAGCATGAAGCAAAGGCCCTCACAGGCTGGTCCCAGGTGACAATGGGGATGGAGCGGAGCGGAGGTGTGGGCATGTGAAAAAATGATCATGGGCAGGGAGGGGCAAGCCTGTTCTGATGTGGCTTGTGGCTTTCAGGAGTGCCAGGGGACAAATGTTAATGATTTTTCTCACCTTCCCCTATGCAGAAGAGACAATGTTGTACTTTTGATTTTTGTTGTTGTTTTGTTTTTCAAGACACGGTTTCTCTGTCTAGCCCTGGCTGTCCTGGAACTCACTTTGTAGACCAGGCTGGCCTCAGAAATGCCTCTGCCTCCCGAGTGCTGGGATTAAAGGCATGTGCCACCACTGCCCGGTACTTCTGAATTTTCAAAAAAGGTTTATTTATTTATTTTATGTATATAAATATACTGTAGCTGTCTTCAGACACACCAGAAGAGGGCATCAGATCCCATTAAAGATGGTTGTGAGCCACCATGTGGTTGCTGAGAATTGTACTCAGGACCCCTGGAAGAGCAGTCAGTGCTCTTAACCATCAAGCCATCTCTCCAGCCCATACTTTTGAATTTTTATTGGTAAACCCCTTCCTTTTTTTATTTAAACAGAGTTCAGGCTGCCCTTAAACTTAGGACCTCTTCGTTCAGCCTCCCCTGTGGAATTGCAGGCACTCCAAATCCCTAAATTGATACAAGTCTTTTCATTTTGGTTTTTTGAGACAGGGTTTCTCTGTGTGGTCCTGGCTTGCTCTGTAGATCAAGCTGGCTTTGAACTCACAAAATCACCAGCCTCTGCCTCCCACCTAGGTAATCGATACAATTCTTAAAACCACAAAGAAAGAAACAAGCATCCAAAAAGCTGCTTACCAAACCCTAGTATGATATAATTTAAATACTTACACTTCCTAAAGGAGTTCTAGTGTCATACAAGTAGTCTGGAGGTCTAGAGTGAGAGAAAGTAGAGGCAGCCAAGGACTCCCCCAGGAAGGCAGAAAGCTGAGCCTGACTAAGAAGTCTAAGAAGGGGCTAAGAGGAGCTTGGGGGGAGGGGGAGCACCCTGGCCACGCAGCTTTCTCAGTGAGGTTATAGCTCTGTGGTCTCAGCTCCCCCAAACTGGAAAATCTCCCTCAATCCCTGTTCACTACACTCCAGCTGAGAGGAGGGGGCTCTCCCATAGAGGCTTGTCTGCCCAGACTGCTTAGTCAGCAGGGTCATCTCGAAGGACTGTGAGGAAGCGCTCCCCTCCCTCACAGAGCAGACTGTATGTAGCCCGACACAAGGCCAGCCAAGGCGGTGCTCCGGGATCCTGGGTGTTTATCAGAGGGAGGAGTTCAGCCATCAGAACCTGGGGAACAGTACAGAGAAAAGACCTCAGTGGGCAACCCTGGGGTAAGTAAGCTTCCGCCCTCTTTCCTTCCTCGGGTTCTAGACATCCTGGCCATGAGGATGTCCCAGCTCACATGGAGGCCGAGAAGCTCACTGTCACAACCTATCCCAGCTACTGCTTCTCCTGAGACTTACCCTGGGGTTGGAGTAGGGTGGGAGTCAGTGCCAGCCTCAGTAAGGTCACTGGCTCCCAGGAACCCAGGAACCCTGGAAGTACCTTTTCTAGATGGATCTGCTGGTGTAGCACGGCCACCTGAAGCTTCAAGGTGGCCAAGGTCTGCAGCTCCTCGGTGCTAGCATAGACAAGGAGCTCAGGGCTCCAGGCAGAGTCCACCTCTCCTCCGCAAACGGACGAGGCCTGAGTGTGCTTCTCTGCAAGGCATGCTCCTGGAAGTTGTTCTGTCAGAGCTATGAGAAGAGACATCTGTAGTCTGAGGGGGTGACAGCCATCACCAAGGTCTCTCTTCTTACAGGCCAGTACTTAGCTTTCCCCTTCCCTACTGTCAGTTGTATGCTTGGTTCTAAAGGATACAAAGCTGAGCTTTTAAAACAACCTAGAATAAGTCAGGCGGTAGCGCACACCTTGAATGCCAGGGCTTGGGAAGCAGAGGCAGGCAGATCAGAGCTCAAGGCTATCCTGGTCTACTGAGCGAGTTCCAGGACAGCCAGGACTACACAGAGAAACCCTGTGTCAAAAAACAAACCAAAACAGAGGAACAAAAGCCCCACCCTAGTGTGTAGCAGCCAGTAGTATGCATAGTGTAATGGGTTTGTCTGCCTCTGGGCTCTGGGCTGGTGGCCTTTCCTTCCAAAGTCACAGGCAAGGCAGGTTAAAGCACCAGAGGTTCAGCTTGTGCATTATATATTCAGAAGCTGAATACTAAGCCCCAGACCACACTGTAACTTAATACTGGGGTGCTGTATTAACCAATGTATTGTGAAGAATGCTCCCTATTAGTTCATGATTGGTCAGTAAATGGCTGGGGCTTCTGATTGGGCAGAAGAGGAGGAGGGGGCGGGGCTGGAAAGTGAGTGAGTAATGGGGCAGGGGGAGGGGAAGGAGAAGGAGGAAGAGAACAGAGAGGGATGGACCAGGAGAACCCCGAGGACAGGCTGACAGAGCAGAAGCATCCATCAAGACAAGATTGGCATGTGACTGACATTTGTGTGGTTTTAACAGATGGAAGAATTAGAAAAGCTCGAAACAACCTCTCAGCATAGTGGCTATAGCCTATTATATGTGTGTGTGTGTGTGTGTGTGTGTATATATATATTTTTTTATATGTAAATAAAATAAATTATAGTCGGGCATGGTGGCGCACGCCTTTAATCCCAGCACTTGGGAGGCAGAGGCAGGCGGATTTCTGAGTTGGAGGCCAGCCTGGTCTACAGAGTGAGTTCCAGGACAGCCAGGGCTATACAGAGAAACCCTGTCTCGAAAAACCAAAAAAAAAAAATAAATAAATAAATAAATAAAATTGTAGTGTTTCTGTGTCGTTTACTCGGGATCTCTACAACCAGTCATGGGACAGAAACTCCCAATAGTTATTTATGAACAAAAAGGGGCATAACAACCCCCCCCCCACACCAGAAAATAATTTCTTGCTTTACTCGACCCTAATTCAGACCTGAGCACAGGTAGTGCTGGGCTAGAACCTCACCTGCTTGCAGCACCTGTATCCTGTGGAGACACTGTCCTACAACGGTCTGCAGTCCTTCCAGGGTGAGCAGGCATCGGTACTCCTGCATCCAGTCAGTGGGAGCTACACAAGTGAAGGAGGGCAAGCAGGGTCCATGAGGGTCCCCAAACCCTGCCTGTCCCTCTTTCACATTCTACCCTCCACCCACGTTCCAGTCAGGACCACTGACCTGTTGCAAGTTCCTTTTGCATACGAAGTCTCAGCAGCACACAGGCCTTCCTCAGGATCCGTGCGTGCGCCTCCACCTCTGTAGCACTGGGCCTGTGGCTGGAACAGCCTGACTGTGTAGTAGTTAGGGAAACCGGTCTGTGGTCAGACCCAACCCTCCCACCCAAGATGAGTTTGGAGAGACAGCACTGCCGCATCACAGGCCATATTGGTCCTTTCCCAAACCTGCCCAGCTTAGAGCCTGTTCTAGGATGCCCAGTTCCCCCATGACAGTAAGGATACAGCCATCTGAAGTTTGTGGAGGAACTGAGTTTTGGCGGTTCTAGTGGCATCTGTGGAATCGTTGGTTCCTGCAGAGTTGAGCTGGGCCCACAGGCTGAAACAGGCCCAAAGGCACACCAGAGGAACAAAGTTATTTTAACCAACCAGAGTATAGCTTAAGAGGCAGGGGAAGTGATGGGCAGGGGGCATATCTGCTTAGGTATATGGCTTTGCTAGATGGCAGGAGGAGGCAA
This sequence comes from Mus caroli, assembly GCF_978045245.1. Classification (NCBI taxonomy): domain Eukaryota; kingdom Metazoa; phylum Chordata; class Mammalia; order Rodentia; family Muridae; genus Mus; species Mus caroli. Next base: position 69,840,570 of record NW_028227273.1, on the reverse strand, counting down.
CCGAAGCCTCAGGGAACCTAGAGATATTGTCCAAAACAAGGGGGCAGCAGAGATCTTTCCAGGCACAGTACAAACATGTAAGAGGAGCCATTGTTTGACCACACAGCACCTCTACGAAACAGGGCCCATTACTGTGATTCCAGAAGGAAGACAGTCTGGAATTTGTAGACTAAGTGTCTACATTCAGCCCTTAAGACTGGGGCTGGAGACAGCAGTTAAGAGCACACGGTGGTCCTTTAATAGAGGACCTCAGTTCAGATCTCAGCATGGACTCTGGCAGCTCACAACCACTGTGACTGCAGATCCAGGCACCCCGACTCCCTCTCCTGGTGACATACTCACTCAAACACACATGCACGCTACATTAGAACAAGAAGGACATGCTAGGCAGTGGTGATGCACACCTTTAATCCCAGCACTTGGGAGGCAGAGGCAGGTGGATTTCTGAGTTTGAGGCCAGTCTGGTCTACAGAGTTCCAGGACAGCCAGGGCTACACAGAGAAACCATGTCTCGAAAAACAAAAACAAACAAACAAAAAAAGAAGAAGAAGGAGGAGGAGGAGGAGGACGTAACAGACGAAAGCTTGCTTGGTTGAACTGGGAACTACAAATCTTCAGCATGCACAGGGATCAGTGAGTGCAGAAGCAGAGACCTCCCCATCCCAATGTTTGTGATGTTTTCCTGTCTCTGTCACCACTCAGCCTTACCAGGAATTCCGAGACACTGCCTTCCTGAAGTCCTCAGGTAGCTGCAGGAGAGTCCTGTGAGAGAGAGAAGCCAATGCTAAGAGCAGTCTCCTCACATTCTAGGGCTGTCATTCTTTTTGTTGTTGTTTTGTTTTTTTCTGAGACAGGGTTTCTCTGTGTAGCCCTGGCTGTCCTGGAACTCACTCTGTAGAGCAGGCTGGCCTGGAACTCAGAAATTCGCCTGCCTCTGCCTCCCAAGTGCTGGGATTAAAGGCCTGTGCCACCACACCCGGCGTTAGGGCTGTCATTCTTTTTTTTTTTTTTTTTTTTTTTTTTGGCTTTTCGAGACAGGGTTTCTCTGTGTAGTCGTGGCTGTCCTGGAACTCACTCTGTAGCCCAGGCTGGCCTCGAACTCAGAAATCCGCCTGCCTCTGCCTCCCGAGTGCTGGGATTAAAGGCGTGCGCCACCACGCCCGGCCGAGGGCTGTCATTCTTACTCATGGCTCAGAACCCATTAGGGGCGAACCTTCTCACCTCCTCTCCTTTAACAGTCTAATTCTGACAAGCTTTTTTGAAAAGGGCTTCTGGAGGAGGGTGGGTGCTTGCCCAGTCCAGAGAGCTCATGGGCTGGTCAGGCTCCAGAACGACAAACCTGATACCATCCCAACCCTGTTCTGCCCTGTTTGCTTCAGTGTATGACCCTTACGGGTCGGCACCAGGGGCTTCCTCAACCAGCTCAATGCCCTGTCAGGATGCGAACATCTGGGAAGCTTACCCCTTCTCCTTTAATGTGAAGAGTTCTGTGGTGTGATGAGCAGGGGTCATTTGTTGGTCCCTGAGGTCTGGTCCATACCCAGTAGTTTGGTCTTGTGTTCTTACATGGGTCTTATCTCCTTTTGATCGAAGTTTGTACTCAGGGTAATCTTTGGCAGGGGCCGTGGCCCGCTGTATACCCTTGGTGGATCTTGCACCCAATACACGGCTGCCACCCCGGCTGGGAGCCCGAGGATGGGAGGAGGCAGTGGCACCAGAAGTGGCTGCCTTAGATGTCAGAGTGGGGGTTCTGTCTTTTTGTCCAGCATTGGACACGCCTTTCCTCACACGTACAGCCTTCTCCAGTGCCTGGGTCAAAAGTTCCAGCTCCTCCAGGTCTTGAGAACTCGGTGCACATGCTATGAACGTCAAGAACCATGCAAGAATTCCTCCTCACTCTCCCAGGATGGATTCCCCCATGACAGCAAGCCAGAGAAAGGCCAGGGACAGCACCCATAAAAAGCAGCTGACGTTTACCTGGACTTGGGTCCTCTTCCTTGGTTTCTGGAACTGGAGATGGGGTCCTGGCTGGTTCCCTGCAAAGACAGGGCCGCCATGGTATGGTTCAAACATTTTATCCCTAAGCAGATTTCCAGCCTCAGACCCTGAAGGATAAGGGGGAAGGATAGCAATGGTAACAGGAGTCTAAAAGCATGCAGTTGTATTTGGCCTTCTAAGCCCTGGGACTCTGCATAATCCTGATGGTCCGAGGAGGGACTGGACTGGAGGTCCTGGGTCCGCGTACCAGACCTGCAGCAGCCTCCTGGAAACGCGCAGGCTCCGCTCCAACTGCCGCTGCCAATCGGCGCAGGAGTCCAAGGCGCCCTGCAGCTCCGCTACCAGCCTGAGGACAGGTACTGTGTGAACCTCCGAACCTCGCTCCCGTCCGCCCAATTCCCTTCTGTTGCACGAGACCCACCGGTGCGCGCAGTCTGCGGGTAGTAGGTAGTTTCCTTTAACACCAAGCATTTTTGCCGCCGCCAAGGAGTCCCGCGCCTTCCGGGCAGAAGGCCGCCCACTTCCGGGTAGGCTACCCAATCTTGAGCACAGCGAGCAAGTTCAGCTCCAAAACGCGAATCCATCTCAAGCTCCACCCATCATCCCAGGCCCCGCCCTAACCCCACCCCCGGGGAGGATGCAAAGGCTCTACTGGAACCTGGACCGTGCCACCATAGATAAGATAGCTAACGATTGATTTGGCTAATCAGTTAATACTCTCTGGCAGGGCATCCGTGACCCTCTAAAGTTTGGTTTTCTGTCTTAACCAGGTTTTGCCGAACCTACTTTGAAAGCAGAGATAAGCGGTCTTGCTGACTCCAGGGTGACTTAGCAATCAAGCATATGGCCAGAAGACAATGTTAGAACTGGGTCAAGGAACATCTTAGGAATGTCAGGCGCCAGACGTGAACAATGAAGCCCAGGGAATCTGGAGCATGTGGCACTTAGAATAGGTCTGCTAAGCTGGTCTACGTCATGGAAGGTTGTGCAAGAGACAGAGGAGTGTCAGATAGGCGGAGGGGAGGCTGAAGCCCAGAGAATGGCCAGGAGGCCGTAAATAGGACACATGCAAACACAGCAGCTAAGGGTCAGAGCAACGGTCTTTGCCTTCAAAGATCTACCAAGCTAGGCCAGCTTGTCAATTCATGCTTTAGATTGACTTGTTTGGGATAGATTATCAGTACATTATTCTATGTTCTTCATCGAGTCAGATTGTGCAATCTCATGTAGTCTCAGCTGGCCTTCAATTCACTATGTATCTGATGACCTTGAATTTACAACCTTCCCGTCTCCATTTCAATTAATTCTTTTTTTTTTTTTCTTTTTTGGTTTTTCGAGACAGGGTTTCTCTGTGTAGCCCTGGATGTCCTGGAACTCACTTTTTAGACCGGGCTAGCCTCGAACTCAGAGATCCACCTGCCTCTGCCTCCCAAGTGCTGGGATTAAAGGTGTGCGCCACCACCGCCCGGCCCAATTATTTCTTAATTAAAACACTTGTATGTCAACGTACAACTTGCATGCCTAGTGCCCAAGGAGGCCTGAAGAGCAAACTGGATCTTCTGAAATTAGAGTTATAGATGGTTGAGAGTGGGTTTGTGGATCTGAATTCAGGTCCTCTGGTCAAGCAGCAAATGCTACAAACCAATGAGCTGCCTCTGCAGCCTCCTTCTCCCATCTCTTAGAAGCCTGCCACTAGACACAGCTTTTCCATTTGTTTCTACTGTGAAAAATGTGCTTGGCTGCTGAAAGAAATGAGGACAGGGAACAGTGCTCAGCAGTACTGGAGATATAAATTATTAGTTGTAGAGCCTAAGAAGTAAGGTAACCCTGGTTGTTTCGGTACAAAGAGTAAGAAAGTTAGCCCAGTGTTAAGTGGGAAAGGAACTGAGATCTAGGCAGTTCCACTGCCATATTTGGGATAGAAGATGGGCATTCCTACTTACACTGGGCCTCCAGTAGCCCAGGGACACTTAAGACCTGTGGAGACTAAGACCTCGTAGAAGTCAGAGGGACCCAGGTGTGTGCCTGGAGTCATTGTTTCCTACAGGTGCAGGCTGGAAGTGGGCTGAGATCTTATTGTGTGTGTGAATCATATATATTTGTGTGCCACATGTAGACCTGGTGGCCACAGAGGTGAGATACCTTCCAACTGGAATTTAAGGTGACTGTGAGCCATCATGTGGGTGCTAAGAAGCAAACCCAGGTCCTCTCCACAGGTAACAAGTACTCTTACAGGGAGCCATCCGGGGACCATGAACAAGGTGGGAGGAAGTAAAGGGATAATTACCACTCATGCATTTAATCCTCACGGCATTCCTGTGAGGCAGGCATTACTGTCCCCTCTCACGGGAGGAGGCTGATGCATCCCAGGTTAACACTCAGAGGTGTAGGACAACCACCAAAATGCCTCGGCAGGGTAGTCAGAATGCTGCTAACAGTAGTAAAAAAGAGCTGCCATAGGGATGGCACAGAAAACAGAGAGAGCTAATGAGTTTGTACTTGTGGTTCAAGGGTATCTGGGGCACTCCTGGTACTTTTTTCGAGGGTCAGCATATCTGCGCAGGCTTCAGCAGACTCCCCGGGTGTCGAGGACAGCTGCCTTATAAACCACAAGGCAAAGCATTCGCCAACATGCTCAAAGGGACCAGCCCCTGCTGGTTTCTCCCCACGGAATGAATCCAGCCACAAACCCAGCAACTCTTCTGCCTTCTCGCTCTCCTGCAGCTTTGTGGACTTGGGGATTACAAGTGATTGTTTATGGTGATCCTCAAGGAAGATTCGTTTTTCACAAGGAAAGAACATATGGCTAGAACCAAGGGGTGGGGGTATGAGTTTCTGGTTCTGAGGTCAGATGAGCCAGGCCAGGGTGACTTGGGAGTTTCGGGTCCTCTTGCAGTCCTTCTGCCTGCCAGGACTGCCGGGACTGCCGGGAGAGGCACTGTGCAGGACTAGATTTTTTCTTTTTTCAGTTGAAGCACAGTAATATTGGGGATCTGTTATCTTTTTATTCAATACCCTCTATTTCAAATGCTTCCTTTTTTTCCCCATTAGAAGAAATGTAGAAATAAAGACAGGCAAAGAATGGCCTCCAAATTCAGTGCAGAGATACGGTCACATGGATATAATGGGACACAGACAAACCACTTTGGGAGGGACAGGGACACCTGCAACCCCAGCTTTAAGGGCCTCATACACCATTAGGCTACAGTCAACACTGATATGCAGGGACACAGGCTCCCTAGGCGGAAGGGGTGTGGGAGGAGAGTGCTGTCTTCACTTGAGAGCTCCCCACTGGTCTAAAACAAGACTTGCCAGCAAGGGTTTGAACTGTGTTAGGCCACCTGGGCCGCTAGTATTCCAAGGAGGCTGTCAGCTCCTGGCCTCAGAAAGTGAATGCCAACACAGAGGCTCATGCTCCCAGAGACAGCAGGACACAGAAGGGTAGACAGGGATGGGTTTCACAGGTGCGCATGACAGCTGGGTGGCTGCTGTCCGACACGGAGAGGCTGAGCTGGTCACCGAGCTCAATGTCCTGACAGCTTGCACTGAACTCCCCTAAGGATCTACACAGTACCCATAGGCAGTGTCCTAGAACAACAGCAGCCCTCCCTCAGTAAACATTCACCATGGTGAAGGCTAACACACTCAGAGCTTCAGGAAGCCAGGTTCGTGTCCTTGTCACTGTGTACAGACAGGTTTTGGCGCTTTACCGGCTGCTGGTGAACACCGCTCTCTGGGGAATTTGGGGGACGACACTGTAAACATGACTTCTTGGCCTGATGGTGGCAAGGCTTTGTGCTTGAGTGGCTGCCCACAGAGAGCACTGAGGTAGATTGGGGAGAGCCCCCCATGCCACCATCCAGGGAGCTTATGGGACTGGAGCTGCTAACAGAGGAGTATCCGGAGGTCGTAATGTCCTTGGCCCGATCTCCCCGATTGCAGAGAAGGGGCCTGGGAGCTGAGGCTGGAGGTGCCTGGGTGCCTGGTGCTGGGTAGATCTTGTCCTCTGGCCAGGCCTCCTCATCACTGGACTCCTGGCAGCAATGTTCTTCTGGGTTCAGGTAGACCACGGTGACATCAAGGAGTCTGCTGGGAGCTGTGACTGAGAAAATGTGGGGTGTTTATAGCTTAAGTATTAGAACTTGGGACCCTCCAGCTGCTCAGGACTGGAGGGCCCAGGCTATTGCTTACGTAAAAGCCTTGTCTGTGAGTTTGACTCTCTCAAGCTGGAAAGGTTCCCCTTGATAACCCACAGGGCAGCAGAGAGTGACAAACTTGTCACCTAACTCACTTTATCGGAGTGGACACAAAAGCAAGCAATTGGAAAAGCAGGTGAAACTTGCCTAAGTCAATGTTCCTCGCCAGAACACAGGGAAGAGGACCTCCTGCAGTACACACACACACACACACACACACACACACACACACACACACGCACACACATGCGCGCACGCAACAGGATCTGTCTAAGTGAGGTCCTTCAACCAGCAAAGACCCAGATAGGGATGGTATATCCTCGCTCCCTATTAGGTGGGGGAAACCCTTGACCCTAGTGTTCGCTTCTTTCCTTAGCACAGTGCCAGATGGCCCTCAGATCACGTGTCACCCGCATGCCACATCCCTTCCCCAGCACGAGTGGCACTCACCATCACCCTCCTTCTCGCCTTCGCTCTCCTGGTCTCCCTCATAGCCAGAGCAGCACTCCAGGCTCCAGTCCAGAAGGCTGCCTAGCAATGTCTCCTCCTGATTCGATAGCTCTGCGGTGGGTGTGGTGACAAAGCTGCCTCTGTCCTCCTGAAGGCTGTTCTCTCGCTTCCTGCAAGGTAGGGAAGAGTACATAAACCCTGGTCACAGATGGTAGCACCTGGAGAACCAACGTAATGCTGCTATCTACGTGTGGCTTAATGCCCACATGCCCCTGGCTCTCACCGTGTGTTCTAGAAAACACACATGAAGCTAGGGCAGATGTGAGCCCTCAGGGCAGGGGATCAACTGGAGGAAGAACTGGGTAAGGTTAGGCTTCAGAATAGGTCAGCTTTGGGCCCTGAGCCCTTCTCATAACTGGCAGACTCATCACCCTACAGGGTACTAGACACACCAGACAGGGGCAATGCAGGGCCTGACTGCAGTCTGTCTTTGGGCAAGGCCAACAAACCTGCCTACCTGGGGTCAGGCCTCTGGGAGAGCCTGCTGCACTCACCAGGCCTTTCTGCTGGAATGTGGATGTCCCATGTTACCCAGGTCTCTTTGGAAGCCCCTTCTGAAGGGGCTATGAAGGGCCTTTTGGAGAGCCGGTTTAACACTGAAATTAGGCCCTTTAGAGGATCAGTGATCCACCTCTAGTAGGTACACATGTCTGTCTGAGATATCCCCAAGGATAACCCTGTCCCCAATAGTTAGTCAAGAGGACCAAATACAGAGCACAATGTAAACTGTGGCCTTCTCAGGAGGACCCAGATCTCCCCCACTCCACAGAGAGGAAGATGCAGTGCAGATATTTTGTAGCAGGTTTTAAAGGAGGTGAACCCCACACTGCTGCCTCCTCACATCAGGAGACCGGTGACTGAAGCCAAGGACCCACCCATCACAGAACGCTCATGGCTCATAAGTCAGGTATCACCTAGCACCAGTGCCCAACTGAAGGCTGCTCAGGAGCACACAGTGCACTGAGGACTCCCAAGGCAGGGCTAGCAAGGGAGGAGGCTGGGCGTTGCAGGATCCACAACTCAGTGGGTGAGGGAGCTATTCTAGGAGGTATAGCAAAGGGCTGGTCTGGGAGATAAGGACAGACACAGGGCAGGCAGCTAACAAAGACACTACTCAAGTCACAACCAACTACCGTCTATGCCACAGCATGGAGCAGAGGGCACCATGATGAATAATGGTGTAGGCAGGGAGAGATCTGAACAGGATCTACTGTGTTCAGGTCCATCTCCCTGAAAGTAACAGAGATAAAACAAGACAGACAGGCTCGAGTAACAACAACAACAACAACAACAACAAAAGGCGATGCTTGGGAACAGGCCTTGGCCAAGCCCAAGCCGCTGGGTTGATCTGGGAGCTGCTGTACAAACTGCCTTAGGAAGCTTTTATTTCTTGGTTGCTGTGTCAAGAAGGAAACTGAGAGCTACCATTTGTGAGGGAGTGAGCCGTGGCGTGGCTGCAGACAGAGCAGACTCACCGTTTGCTCCTCCTTCCAGACGGCGAGCTGAGGAAGGTGTGGATCTCCGAGCTAGGGAAAGATGGGGGCTCTGGGCTTTCCTGTTTTACTCCTAATGCACTGCACAATGCAGCATAGCTCAGCACCTGTAGGGAGGACAGAGTGAAGTACCACAGAGCCATCCAGGCACCCATACCAGGAGCCTAAGTGACAAAGCGGGGTTGTACCTCTTCCTGGCTGATTTCCTCATAGCACTTATCCTCAAACCGCTGCTTCACGGCCGTCAGAGAGACTTGTCTGTAGTCTTTGGGTGCATCATCATGGAAACTGGAGATGGACACAAAAGCTGACATGTGACTCCCAGAGAGGACAGCAAGCTTTCAAAACCAGTCCCATTGCCAAGGACGCATAGGGAGAGTGGCAGCTCCTCAGGTGGTTAGTTTCCAAAGATCAGGCACAAGAATGCTTATCTCACATAGGAGCAGTCAGAGGTTGAGATAACTCATGTGTCTATCAACGGTCAGATGGACAAAGGTCCATTCACACAGCAACACGCATTGCAGTTTGACCCAGGAAATGGGGTACTCAATTGAGAAGCCAGACTCACAGCCTGATAGGTTACATGGCTGCTTCATTCGGAGACGTCCAGAGCGGGCAAAGCCACGGATGCGAAGCAATGAATGGATGCTGGGGCCAAAGAAGTTGGGAGATTGCTAAGTGATGGCTAAAGAATGGGTTTTCCTTTGAAGGGTGGCGAAATGTTCTAAAATTCGTTGTATAAATCTGAATATAGTAAAACAAACTTTTAGATTTTCAACTCCCCACCTCCCCTTGGGTTTTTCGAGACAGGGTTTCTCTGTGTAGCCCTGGCTGTCCTGGAACTCACTCTGGTAGACCAGGCTGGCCTCGAACTCAGAGGAATCTGCCTGCTGGGTTTATTAAAGGCCTGCAGCGCCAGTGCCCAGCAACCCATAAAACTTAAATGATCAGCGTGGGTAGAGTATATTTAACATACATGAAGCCCTGAGGTCTATCCCTAGAACCAGAAAAAATACACACACACACAAAAAAAAAACCCACCAAAAATCTCTCTCTCTCTCCCTCTCTCCCTCTCTCACACATACACACACACACACACACACACACACACACACACACACACACACACTCCTTCTTTGCAGATAAACATCAGGTCACAATCAGTGGAAGTAAAGGTGGAGGGCAGAGACACCGAGCCTGTGACAGTCAGCGCTTCCTCAGCATGGTCTGGGCACCACAGGAGGAAACTGGGTAGGCAAAAGCATAATTATACTGACAGGTCCTCATCACTGGAGCCCAGTGGGGAGGCAGGAGGGCAGGGAAGATGCTGGTGGATTATTCTAGAGAGCTCAGACTTTACCCTGGAAGCCAAGAGGAGGCTCTGGGCTGAACGGAAAGAACGTGCTATAGAGAGGCAGCCTCATGGTATTAGCACAGTCACCACAGAGGCCAGCTCTCAAGGCAGGTGACCAAATACAGGGAAAGGACACTGGACCCAGCCATCAGCAGGTCGTGCAGACGAAGGAGGAGCACCCAGTACTACCTCTGGGAGGAACACCGTGGGAGAGCAGCAGCTCAGACATACAAGCAAGGTGGGCTGGGCTGGGCTGGGACCAGGAGCCCTGGAGTAGCTGTGAATACTGGGAGTGGTTAACTTTCTGGGGGGGAGGATCCAAGCAGTGAAAGATGCCAGAACTACCTGGCTCCTCAGGGAGGAGGCCATGAGGACAGAGAACCAGCCAGCCAGTGCAGCGGGGAGGAAGAAGGACCCCAGGGAAGGAAGCAAGAAATGGGAGGAACCAGACAGCAAGCCAAGCTGAGAGAAGGCAGAGGCAGCCAGCCCAGTGTCCAAGACACTCCCTTTAGAGCCAGCAGCCCAGTACCTGTCTGCACCAGCCCTGTACCAATGTCCCCAACGTGGGACACAGGTACGTACCACTTCCACATCCGCACCTACCCTCCCCACCCGGTTTCTTTCTTTACAAAGGTTTATTTATTTTTGTATCATGTGTATGGGTGTTTGCCGGCAGGTATGTCTGCACCACAAGTACTGGGGCTCATGGAGGCCAGAAGACGGCACGGGAACCTGTGGAACTGAGTTACAGGTGGTTAGGAGCCTCCATTCGGGTGCTAGGAACTGAGCCCAGGTCTCATGGAAGAGCATCCAGTGCTCTGACCAACAGAGCCGTCCCTCCAGCTACACCCACCCCAACTCTCCTTTCTATGGTCCATCGCTGCCTGACAAGCTATCGAGACTGAATTATTCTTGCCTGTTTCTTTCTTTTTACAAATTCATACAGTACATTCTGACCATGGTTTCCCCTCCCCCATCTTTTTCCCACTTCCCACCCATTCAACTCCTAGCTTTCTTTCTCTTTATGAAACAAAAAGGCATACTAAAAAAGCAAGCAAACCAGAATTTTAAAAACTGTGTAAGCCGGGCGTGGTGGCGCACGCCTTTAATCCCAGCACTCTGGAGGCAGAGGCAGGCGGATTTCTGAGTTCAAGGCCAGCCTGGTCTACAAAGTGAGTGCCAGGACAGCCAGGGCTACACAGAGAAACCCTGTCTCGAAAAACCAAAAAAACAAAACAAAAACAAAAAAAAACAAAAAAAAAACTGTGTAACACACACACACAACCATAAAGACACAAAATCGGGAACCATAATATACACAAAGACCCCTAAGACAAAAATTGCCCTAAGCTATGAGACAAAAACAAACAAAAAACCCAACACTATAAAAGTTCATTTGTGTTGGTATCTGCTGCTGGGCACAGGCCTAAGGTTAAGTGTGGCTTGTATACCATGTGAGAGTCCATTAGAGAAAACTGGTTTTTCCTATTCTGGCCTTTTTCTAAGTACCCAGAAAGGGTCCTGTGAGGTGAGCAAACACAGCCCACACAGACTCTGAAGCACAGATGGTGGGTAAATCACCAAAGCAGAGATGGGTGGGCACAGGAGACTGGTAGTGGGGACACCTTGCCTGCTGGCTTCCTCTTCCTCAAGAAGACAGGTTCTACATGGACACAGAAATAAATCCATGGGACTATTTCTAGCTCTGGGACTTTAAAATGCCAACCCAGCGGGCTGGTGAGATGGCTCAGCGGTTGAGAACACCGACTGTTCTTCCAAAGGTTCTGAGTTCAAATCCCAGCAACCACATGGTAGCTCACAAACATCTGTAACAAAAATCTGATGCCCTCTTCTGGAGTGTCCGAAGACAGCTACAGTGTACACACATATAATTAATAAATAAATAAGTCTTAAAAAAAAAAAAAAAAGCCAACTCAGGGCTGACCAGACAGCTCAGTAGGCAAAGATGCTTGCTGCTTAAGCCTGAGGAGCGGAGTTCAAGTCCTAGAACCCATAAAAGGGTGGAGAGAGCTGAACTCTGTGAGTTGTTGGTTCATCTCCACATGCACACATGTGCTCTCACATCCTATCATAATAACAATAATAATTAAAAATAACAATATTAAAATATTATTATTGTAACTTTAATATAATACCATTATTAATAACAATTTTAAACGTCAGCCCCAGAGAAGACGTTTCTGGCATGAAACGTTGCAAGAAGACATGTGGATTGAGTGACAGCAGCTAGGCGATAAAGTGAAAGTCTGATGGTAGGAGATAGGTCTCATCAGGGAAGCTCATCTTACAGAGCCACCCCCACCAGCCTCCCTTCTGAAGACAGGGTCTTGGTATGCAGTCTAGGTGTCATGGAGCTGTGGCTCAGAATGTGGCTCAGAATGACCAGGACTCACACCATCCCTTAGCCCTCTCCAGTGTTCAGAGACGACAGATTCAGACTTGGACTCACCACTTCTTATGAAGGCTCAGGACACAGGGTACGAGGTCACTGTAGGAGAACCCAGTGAGGTCCCACAGCTGAGTGGTCCAGGGCTGTGCTGGGGAGAAAAGCAGGCCAGGATTGTCACAGCACCCCACAATTCCTACAGCTCTGGTAGTTCTGTAACATTTACCCAGACTCAGGCTTTTAGTCCCTTTAAAATGGTGGGCCAGTGAGATAGCTCTGTGGGCAAAGGGCACACAGTGTCAAGCCTGGTGACTTAGAACTGATTCCGGGAAGCCACAAGGTAGAAGAGAACCAATGCCTGCAGGCCACTCATCCTCTGACCACGGCATGGAACGGGCACACACATGCACATAGAAATTAAATATAAATGTGAAGTCAAGATAAAAAAAACTATCTTTGAAAAGACTCCATATAGGGGGCTGGAGAGATGGCTCAGCAGTTAAGAGCACTGACTGCTCTTCCAGAGGTACTGAGTTCAATTCCCTGCAACCACATGGTGGCTCACAACCATCTGTAATGAGATCAGACGCCCTCTTCTGATGTGCCAGAAGACCTGAAGATAGCAACAATGTACTCATAATCATAGAATAAATAAATAAATAAATCTTTTTTTTTTTTAAAAGACTCCATACATAGTATACACACTTGAAAAACTATGTACTGCTTCAGGTAGAACCATCGCCCAGAAACCCCCCATGCCTCATTTCTTTCTTTTTCTTTTTGTTTTTTCCAGACAGACTTTCTCTGTGTAGCCCTGGCTGTCCTGGAACTCACTCTGTAGACCAGGCTGCTCTTGAACTCAGAAATCCGCCTGCCCCTGACTCCCAAGTGCTAGGATTAAAGGTGTGTGCCACCACCACCTGGCTCCAACCCCCATTTCAGATCCATACTGCTGCTTTCTTCTCCAGGATGAAGGAGGGAGTGTTCATTTCCTCCCTTCCAACCTCTCTCATCCAAGACTTCCCCAAGATACCAGGTCACCCTCCACAGCCCCCAAGAAGGCCTCTCCTTACTCTGCCCATGCATGAGTCTGGCCAGGAGAAGGGCTGCAGAGGCCAGGCGGGCTGGGGCATAGATGGACAGGCTGGTGTGCAGCAGGGTGAGCTCACAGAGGAAGCTGCACAGGTGCTGGGTTCTGGGTGCGACGGGGACCAGTGTCAGCAGGACCTCTTTATAGTCAACCACGGTAGGGATCTAGACAAGAGGGAGGAAAATGTCACGTCTCATCCATCAGTGTTACACTGAGGCACAGCCCAGCAGGGTTCTGGCCTAGGTGCTCATGCTGGGGCCCAAGCTCAGGGTTTCAGGGCAGCTAATGACACACCGCAGCCATGGCTTCCTGGTGCTTTCTCCACAGCAGTAGCGCTCAATGGCCTCAGCTTCTCGAAACACCTCCCCGTGACCTCAAACAGAAGAAACTTTTGCTCAAAGGAGAAAGTCAAGCCCTACTTACCCGAATCTTCCCTTCCAGGGCGGAGATGATCTCCCCCATCACTCGTACCAAGTCCTCATATTTATATGTGTTGTCTGTGAGCCACACAGCCTCTCTAATCGTCAGAATCTCTTTGCTGATGAACCTGGAATGTAAAGATGGGCTCTCAGGCCTGAGCTGAGGGGCCACGGCTCAGAAAGCCTCAAGGCAAAAGCATGATGGGATGGCTCCAGACTCAGGTGGCAAAAGGAAGCTATGGAGCGAATCCACTTGCTTCTGACTATCAAAGAGCATCCAGGGGCTACAAAGAGGGGGTCAGAACAGGATCCACAGACCCAGTAGGAGAGGCATGGCTATAGAGCACAGACAAAAATGTACAAGTGTCAGGTCCCGAAGATGCCTGGGACAAGTCTCACTGAGTACCTATGGCTCCTCCCAGCACTCCTGCCCCAACCCTACCCTGAACCTTTGCAGTCCAGGGGCTGGCCTTCCCTTCCAGCAGCTCTGATCCCCATATAACCCAGCCATGTTGGTATCTGTTCTCTTGGTCCCCCACCCCTCCGTCCAGCTCCCCTCTTCCTCTCTGCGTCTCCCTTTCCTTCTTCTCTCATGGCACAGTCTACTCTAGCTGTTCTCTCCTTTATAACCACCGAGGAGCTGTCATGTCCTGATTTTCATCCATAAAAAAGATCCATGAGCGACACTAATTTAGCTCTATTTCTCTTTATGACTTTACAGATGAGGGCTTTTTTTTTTTTTTTAAAGGTTTGTTTGGTTGTGCTGTGGTTCAAAGCCAGGTGCAGACTCGCCAAGCTTTTAAACAACCGCTTGAGCTCCTGTCCTATCCCTTTCAGCATCTGAGGACAAAGAATGCAAACATAAAGATAGGTGAGCTGCTGGGCGCGGAGGTGGAGACGAGGCGCCTAGAGCACGGTAGAGGGCTACGCACAGCCCTCCCAGTGCAGGAGGGCTACACACAGCCCTCCCAGTGTTTGGCCACAGGAATCCTGACTGTTTCTGAGGCAGGGGGCAGCCTGTTCTCTGCTGCCCTCAAGTACTAACAATCAGGAACATTCTGTCCCAGTGGTCCCACAAGCACCCTCCCCCAGCCAATGTGGACTGCTGCTCAACCTTGGCAGAAGGGTCAGCGGAGGCAGCAGCCTCACCAGCTTGCTGACTGCTGAGAAGGCCTGGGATGTGAGATTCGGGTCACAGAGCCTATCTGAAGAAGGCCTGGGATGTGGTAAGGTCAGATGTTCCCCCTGAAGTCCACAGTCTTCCTCCTGTGGTCACATGACCATGCTTCCTCTAGCTGGGACATGGATACTGGAAGGTGCTACAGTGTCCACTGTGGCTGGATATATATGCCCACATGGCTAACCTGGTAAGGAAGGTGGGCTTGGGAGCTTTGGCAGTCACAGGAAAAAGAACCACTCGTGGAGCTCAGAGGGGAGCAAATGTGAGCGGGTCTCCTTCATGACCATCATCTCAGCGGGCCGGATGTTCTGCCCACAGGTTCCTCTATGAGTCAGGTTGACCCAAGAGTCACGTGGGAAGAAATCTTACTAGATTGCTATGGGAGGGCCTAGCTCACTGTGGGTGGTACAGCCCCTGGGCTGATGGCTCTGGGCGCTATAAGAAAGAAGGCCCAGCAAGACATGAGCAAGCCACTCTGCGGCATCCTCCATGGACTCTGATCTGAGTTCTTACCTCCAGGCTCCCTCCCTGCTCAAGCTCCTGCCCTGACTTTCCTCAGTGATGAACTATGACCCAGAAGCATAAACTGGAAATAACTCTTTCCCCACCAGGCTGCTTTTGATCATGGCGCTTTTTCACAGCGATAGGAACCCTGGTAAGCAAGCGAGCCTAGGAAGAAGTTAGCAGGGATGTGAAATGTGTGTCCTAGGAAACAGCAGACCAAGCTGGGGCCATCAAGTTTAGAAGAGTAAGAAAATGCAAACTACATTTTGAAAAGCGCCTTCCACATCACTTCCAGAGGCAAATCTAAGGCACAGCTTGAGAAAAAAATATAAACTGAACCTATTTGAAAAGCTAGAGCTGCCAGGGAACAGGCTGCCGTGTGACACGTGACATCCTGTGGCAGGCTCTGATGGGTGGAGGCTTTGGTGGTAGACTGGACAATTCCATCTCAGTGACAGTTTATCTCTGATGACTGAGGAGGAAGGCACAAGCCAACAGCTACAACCAACTCTTCTTAACAACTCTCATCCTTTGGATCATGGGAAAGTGTGGTCTAGCTTAGGCCTTCCCAAGTCCATGCTCTGGGTCCCCAGACTGTGTGTGGGGATACAGACCCCCAAAGAGGTATAATCGACATACAAAGAGTCAACTCTGCCATCCCTTCCTCGCAAAGGACACTGGGATTGAAATTATTGTATTAACACAATTGAGCCAGGTAAGGCACTTAAGTTATTTCCCTTAAAAATCAGCAGCTAGGACTCAGAGGACGGTGGCCTCTGCATCTGGGGGGACCAGCACATGAGCACCTCAGCCCTGCCAGTTGGTCAAGGCTCCTCACCGGGTACAGATGACCATGCAGGCAATACCCAAGAGCTGCAGCTTGTATCTGGGGACCAGCCTCCTTCGCAGGTACCGGTCTACACACTCCACAGTCAGGTGAAGACACAGGCTTGTAAAGTCCTTCATTGTGGCAACTTCCACCAACCAGTCGATTAGAATGTACCTGCAGAAAGAGGGCCACCCATGAAAACTAGGACAAGCATCACAGCTGCCATTTCTGCCAAGTCTGTTCAGCTTGAGCAAGTGGCCTCATCATTTTGAAACCACTGGTTTACCAACTCCAAGTCGCCCACGGCAACTCCCAGGAGGCTGGTTGGCGGGTTCACACATCTCTGCAGCCTGTGCCCAGGCCCCGAAGCCTGCACATCCCCAGTGTTCACAAATCCGAGTCAGCCCTCAGCCACCAAAGCACTGGGTGATCTCAATCCCTAATGCTTATAGGCAGTGGGTACCAAACAGGCAACACAACAGGGCTGGGGACAGATCACAGCTCTCAGAATCTGACAGAGGGTTTCAGCTGCTCTGCATCATCAAGCACTGTCTGGGCCCGCAGGACAATGTTCTGCAGAGGATCAAGGAGCCAGAAATGCCACTTAAAGTAAGAACCACTCAGTGCCTGTGCTGGTGTTCTCTCATCCAGCACCCCAGATGGATGCCTAGACACAAGAAGGCCGACAGAAGTCTCTCTCTACCAGGGAGTTAAAAACCTGGGGAACAAGGCATAAAAAAATCCCAGGAGAATCTCGTAAGGACACCCTAGTAAGCCCAATGCTTCTTTGGGCAAGAGATCCTTGTCTAAAGCTGAGGGGTTAGATCAACAGGAAGCAAGAGAAAAAAGGTGCAATGATGTGGACTCTTGGGGAGACAGAAGGGGCAGGCTTCGTCTCAGCTCAGAGTCATCGTCATAAGTCGAAGAAGGGATAGGGAGTTGGGCTGAGGTGGCGAGGAACAGGACAGGCAAGGTCTACTCCCCACTCCCACCCCCCAAGAAGGGTCAGGGGGTGAGGTTTAAAGCAGACAGGAGTGAACAGACTAGGCAGTTCCTCTAGGCAGACATACTTAACAAGCTTAATAATCTGACTTCTTTTTAAAAATCATCATTACACTTATTTTGTGGGTATGGGTGGTAAGTATGTGTGGTTGCATGTATGACAGGGATGTGGGAGACAGAGGACAACCTTTGGGTGTTGGTTCTCTTCTTCCATGACATAGGTCCTGGGAATTGAACTCAGGGTTTCAGGGTTGGCAGCAATCACCTCCACCTGCTGAGCCATCTTACTGGCCCCAGTGATCTGGTTTTAGAAGTCAGATTATTGGGCTATCAAGAGTACTAGGATTAAAGGCATGCATCAACCTGGGGCTTCCCAATAATACTAGGATGGCTGTGCACAGAACCTCTGGAACCTACTCGTCTCCACTTCTCAGTGTCAGGATTATAGGCAGATGCCACTCCCTCAGACCTCCAGTGCTGGGTACCAAACTCAAGTCGCCATTCTTGTGCATCGAGCAAATTACTCACTTAAGGCCACCTCCATGGCCCCAGGACAATGATTTAAAAAAAAAAAAAAAAGCATTTACTAAACATAGTTCATGTTCCAAGCAGTGCTTACAAGGGGCCAGAGGTTTCCCATCATAAATCAAAATTTTACTTGAAATTTCAGATGAAAGCTTAAAACATCATTCATATGTCCCTAATTCTAGGTACCTTCAAACACATTCTGCAATTTATTGTGTTATCACTAACATTTGAAGCCTGGAATAAAGACAGTTGTGCTGGGTATCACAGTAGCTAACCCAAGGGATGGGATGGCTGGGATAGGGGTGAGGAGGGGTTCGCCAGCTCCCTAAGTCTGACCTCTAGTCACTGAGTGGCACAAAATATACTGATTATAAAGAGAGCTGTAAAGAAAAGGTTATATTTATAGGGGTTGTGGGTTAGAGGCAATTCATCATGAATAAGGTGCTGGGGCTCAAATCTAGGTCCTCTTCCACCCAAAAAACAAAACAAAAACCCAAAACCAAAAGTTGTATATTAGCTTCAGAAATTGGAGTGATAAGTCTCATCATTTCATAATGATGATTTGAACAATTTAGCATGCTTTTCTGCTTTAAAGACTTTGGTGGCATACACCTGTACTCTCAGAACAATGCAGGAGGCTAAAGTAGGATAACTAGAAATTCAGGGCTAGTCTGAGCTACAACAGGACTGGGAAGATGGTTAAGTATTTCCTGAACAAGTACAAGCACTGGCATTTGGATCTAGAACCCATGAAAATGCCAGCTGTGTGTGGTGACCAACTGTGAATTCCAGCTGTTGTGTGTGGTGACCAACTGTTAACTCCAGATGTTGTGTGAGGCTGGGTTGGGAGCCCCAGAGCAATACAGTCAGTGAGCTCACTGTTAGGCCAGCTCTGGTTTGCCAGAGAGACCCTGCCTTATTGAATGTAGTAGAAGAAACAATGGAAGATTCGTGACATCAAGTTTGGGTCTTATGTGCATGTACACACGTGTGCACCCTACATACATGAACACATAGAAATGGGAGAAAAGTAAAAAAAAATTATCAATCAATGTGGAGCGGAAATACTTTCTTCATCAAATTACTAAACAGCTCACACGCTCACAGATTGTAATAAGTTGGTAAAGCAATGGCATGTTGCCCAGGGACAGGGAATACAAATTTTGCTCGCCACCAGGTCAAACACAGCTCTTGAAGGCCTTACCTCATGGTGTCGCTGAGCCCCTTCTGCACAGAGAATATCTGCTGCTTGTTGATAGCCTGGGAGGCCTGGAAGAGCTGGCAGACCGACTCACTGCAGGCCTTCCCTTCCAGTCCAAGCTGGCTTCCACCTGCACAGGCTTTGGCCAAAGCCAGCTACGGGGAGAGATAAGGCGCAGTGTAAGTCCGCTCAGAGGGGCTCAGCAAGCAGCCACTCAGCACACACGGCCAGCCTGGGCCTCCTTAGCAGCACGGCTAAGAGCTCTAGGACTTACTTTTCAAACTAAACTAAACAAATAAATACAAACCTTTATATATATGGATGTTTTGCCTGTGTATGTCTGCACCATGGGTGTGTCTGGTGACAAGGAGGGCAGAATAAAGTGTCAGGTCCCTAGAACTGGAGCTACAGACGATTGTGAGTAACCATGTGACTGATGGGAAATGACCGCAGGTCCTCTTGGAGAGCAGCCGGAGCTCTTAACCACAGGGTATCTCTCCAGTCCCAAATTTTCTGTTATGAAATGGCGCATCGATGGCCCTGGAGTCAGATGAGGGTGGACTGAGATGTGTCAACACTTAGGAGACACTGCTCGGCACCCACAGACTTCAGTGACCACTGTCAACAACTTTTACATTTCCTCTGTGTTTTCCTAGGTAATTGTAGCTTGGTGTGTATGTGTATTTATGCCCAGAATTTATTCTCAGCATCTTTTTTACTCTACCTGGCAATCTTACTAGTTTTCCCATTTGGAGTGTTTCTGTCTGTTGAGTATTTTGTGGACCATTTGATTCCCTTCCTGCTGAGTTCCCAGAACAGCTGTCTACACGTATCCAAGGACTCTCTCCGGGGTCCGTGCTCACATGTCACTCATAACAAACACCTCTTCTATTTGACATTCATCAGCAGGAACTACCATCACTAAAAATATCTTGGGTTAGAGAGATAGAGTAGGCTGGGATTCAATTCCCAGCCCCCACATGGTAGCTCAGACTGTCTGTAACTCCAGTTCCAGGAGATCTGACCCCCTTTTCTGGACTCTTCAGACACCAAGAAGACACAGGGAATGTACATGCAGGCAAACAGCCATATACATTAAAAAACCAATAAGTAAAATCTTACAGATGTTACTTAGTATTGACGCAAAAACAGCAAAAAGATTAAATAGAACACATTAATGAGACACGTCCCCAATAGCTCATTTAAAGCTGTAGCTCCAAATTCATAAACCTCCTGCCTCAGCCTCTTGAAGACAAAGATTCAGCTTCTATATTTGGCAAATGTTACCTTTTTTAACCTGTTGAATTTATTTCTTCTTTTCTGAGAATGATCCTGTTTTCTGAATTTTATTTTGAATCACAATATAAATATTTTTGGAGAGAGAGTTTTGTCAAAGGGGTGAAGATCCACAGGCTGAAAGCTCTAGACATTGTCTTAATCAGTGACTGATGGGGGAGGGCCCAGCCCATTGTGGGTGGGGCCATCCCTGGGCTGGTGGTCCTGGGTGCTATCGGCTGAGTAAGCCATGAGCAAGCCAGTAAGAAACGCCCCAGCCACAGCCTCTGCATCAGCTCTTGCCTCCAGGTTCCAGCCCTGTTTGAGTTTCTGGCTTCCTTCAGTGATGAACATGAAAGGGGTAGCCAAATAAACCCTTTCCTCCCCAACTTGATTTTTGGTCATGGTGTTTCATCACCGCAATGGTCATCCTAAGACTCCGTGCGTGCGAGCACTCAGAGGACATCTTTTGGGACAGCCATATGACTCCTGGAGAGCAAACTCTGGTCATCAGGCTTGGCAGCAAATGATGAGCCACCTTACTAATCACATTTTCTGTAAACCTCTGACAATCTTAGACATGAACACAAATATTCTGTGACAGAGATCAGCCTGGACCATCTGTTGATATTTTTCTTTCCTACCATTTGAGATGTTGAATATCTACCATCCATGCGGTGGGGCAACAAGAACAAGCTTTCCCCGGTGTGGCAATCTGTGAAGATGTCTTGGATTTGTTCTAAAGCAGCTCCCTCCCCCTGCTCAGGATAGAACCAAGGGCCTAGCCTGCAAGTTCTCTACAGTTGGCAAAGCAGGGTTGGCTGAAAGCTAGTTCTAAATTCTCCATTTTCTGCCTGAACAAGTAAGGCCAGAACTAAGTAACTAACAGGGGCCCCACACACCCTCCACTCCCAGGCAGCCTGGCATCTGTTCTCATGTAAGCATGGTCTACAGAACAATGTTCCAAAGTGAGGGGTGTGCATTGTGACAGCAGCAGCACTGAGAATTAAGAGGCTATCGGTAAACCAGCAAGGGTAGAAAGGGGCTAAGATAATTGAAGAATTTCTGGGGTCTTCTTAAACATTCAGAACTACTAAACTCCTTTAAGGTGCTCTAGGGGCCAGAGATGGCTCAGAGGTTTAGGAAAGCTTTCTGATCTCACAGACGACCCGGGTTCAATTCCCAGCACCCACATCAGGTGGCTCACAACTGCCTGTAACTCCACTTCCAGGAGAGCCAATGAATACCCTTTTCTGGTCTCCACAGGCATTGCATGCACCGGACATGTACATACAGACAAGCATATGCATGTAAATAAGTAAAAAAATGAAAACAAGCCGGGCGTGGTGGTGCACGCCTTTAATCCCAGCACTCGGGAGGCAGAGGCAGGCGGATTTCTGAGTTCGAGGCCAGCCTGGTCTACAAAGTGAGTTCCAGGACAGCCAGGGCTACACAGAGAAACCCTGTCTCGAAAAACCAAAAAAAAAAAAAAAAAAAAAAAAAAAAAAGAAAACAAAATAAAAAGACTCAGCTCTAGTCCTGGACCAATCTCACAGCTTCCTTAAGTTCCCCGTTTAAAGCCTAGGCAGTCCTGCCCCAAGGTTCAGAGAAAAGAATCCAGAGCCTGAAGTCACCTGGGCTTCCCAGCAGCCTTTCGCAGCGTAGTCCCTGAGTTTCCGGAAGCTGTGGAGGCATCGTCCGGGGTCGGACATCTGTCAACAAGAGAAAGTTATCCTCACACAGCTATGTCTTGAGAGGGACTCAGAACTGCCCCACAGGTTTCTAAATATCTTCTCCCATACTCTTCAAGTACACTGGCCTCCCTAGCCTTTACCCCCAAATAATGGTAGTCTGGGGGGGGGGGGGAGTAATAGTAGCTCGGTAAGCAGAGGCATCCAAACCTCTGAGAACCTAGGATCTGAAAAAGAAGCCTCCCCTGTGCTAACCAAATTTCATCCCAGGGCCACATGAAACCATGGCTGTCTGTGGTCTATACCAGGGCCACATGAAACCATGGCTGTGGTCTATCCCACACCAGATGAGCTCACATGAAACTGTGCCTGTGGTCTACCCCACACCAGATGAGGTCACATGAAACTGTGCCTGTGGTCTATCCCAGACCAGATGAGGTCACATGAAACTGTGCCTGTGGTCTATCCCAGACCAGATGAGGTCACATGAAACTGTGCCTGTGGTCTATCCCAGACCAGATGAGGTCACATGAAACTGTGCCTGTGGTCTATCCCAGACCAGATGAGGTCACATGAAACTGTGCCTGTGGTCTATCCCACACCAGACGAAGCCCCACTTACATCCACCTTCCTGTCACTTTCCCAAAGGAGGTATGAGCTGATTAAGCATCCCTGACGAGAAGACTCTTCCAAAAGGCCTCGCGCCTGCTTCCTTTTCTCTTCGTCCTGGAGCGGGACCAAGCACAGACGGTTCTTCCTCATCTCCTGCCCAACAGCCTCCCTCTCCCGCTCGACCCTCAAGCAGTCGTACAGAGTGCTGACTGATCATGGCAGAAACGAGGCTGAGAAGCAGCCAGTGCTCGGTAACTGACCAATAGGGAGCCTGGCCTGGGGCTCTGCTCTGAGCAGCACGGATGGTGGCACTGGTGGCTCTCACCGCTCACCCGCCTCCCTTGTCTTGCACATCTTTTGCAGCATTCACTGGAAGCTACTACCTAGCCTACACCTGCAAAAGGGACCCACAGACCACAGAGCCCGAGACAAACCTCAAGGGAGGCAGGAACTCTGTAAGGCCTATGACAGGAGAGCTGTGCCTGCCTGGCACCTCCATCACTTAGCCTCCAAGCTGTCCTGTCCACCTCCCTCCAAGGCAGTGTGGAAGCCTCAGGCTCTCTGCCAGGGACCCACCTCAGGGCAGGGCGTAGCTCTGTATTCACCTCAGACAAAACTTAACTTACCTCAAAAAGATTTAGCACCCTTCCCAAGCAGTGTAGTATGGAAGCTTTATGACTCTTAAAAAAAACAAAAACAAAAAACAAGCATGATTCTCGGCAGACATTTCTCCCCAGCCCTGTCCAGATCTCTAGATCTCTACCCCTCCACCCCTAATTTCAGTTTCCAGCTACCGGTGTTTTATTCAGCTTAAATCTTTGGTTTCCAGCCACCAATACATTCACTAAGACACCCTCTTTTTTCCTTTTGTTTTTTTTCCTTTTAATTGTTTTCCCCTCTGGCCCCACTTACTCCGGCCCCACTCAGACCATATTTATTTCATATATGTGAGTACACTCTCACTGTCTTCAGACACAATTACAGATGGTTGTGAGCCACCATATGGTTGCTGGGATTTGAACTCAGGACCTCTGGAAGAGTAGTCGGTGCTCTTAACCGCTGAGCTATCTCTCCGGCCCACTAAGATACTTTCTACCAAATCAGTCCAAGATGTTTCACCTACAACTACTCCCCGCCCCCCTCTCTTCTTTTTAGGAGCACTATAGCTAAAACCCGGGGCTTCCAGAATGCTAGGTGAGAGCTCTCTGCTGAGCTGAAGTCCAGCCCCACACTTAGTCTTTCTTCAGCACCTCCACCTTGACTTTAAACTGCCCATGGAACATGCTTCAGGCTGTGTCCCAGGCCTTGCCAGGACTTACTCTCTGTAACTGACACTCCGCCCGGAGGCTGTCATGAACCACAGCCTTGCAGCAGCTTCCAGACACTGACCACGGTGGGCGGATGAAGAGCCAGATGAAGGGCTCAGAACCCGTATTCAGTCTCTCAGCCATGCTGAAGAAGCGAGAGGCCTTCAAGCCGTTCACTTCTGCGCAGGCCTCATCTGACACAGACACTGTGGGAGAAACAGGGCAAAGCCATGATGTCTCTGGGGGATGGGAAGAGAGCGCCAGTCTTTCTGTCCAAGTCTAAAAGCATAAACTATTACACTGCAAAGCTTTGAAGCTCTGTGGGACGGGGCTCCACTTCTCTAAGGCAAGCCCCCTTCTGGGGTCCTTCAGGAAGCATGGATTCTGACCCTCAAAGGGATGGTGGCTCCTACATCCTCCACCTTCCTCCTCGAGGGAAATGACCCTGCGAATGATTGGAAGGGAAGGTTCTCTTAAGGATGAGAATATTCTAAATGAGGACAGCAGTGGTTGAAGCACCTTAGGAAAATACAAACTAACAACCATGAACTTCGCATAATGTAGGTACAAGAATGATGTCTGGGTATGGTCAACTGACAGGGGGTTAGGGTAGGAGCCTCAGTTCTCCTCAGTCTGGAAGAGGCCGCCAAGGACAGGGACTATAAGCAAGACAGCAGATCTTTAAGCTGTAGGAAACTGGTATTCTATACTCTAAATGCTATACATCTTGAAGACCAGGGCAGGACAGAAGCGCATTCCTCAGGTGTCTTTTACGGAGCAGCTGGCCTTGGGGCTAAGGATTTCAGTGGGACCATGGCTGCCTGTGGCTCCGTTCCTGGAGAATGAGCGAGCTGGTTTCTTTCCAGGCTTCACAGGACGGCCAAGGAAAGAAGCTGCCTACGTCCATGCAGAAGCCTTGGTGTTACCTGGCCTGATTTGCCGAGCACCTCCTATTCTGGGGCTCTGCTCAGTCATCCTTTGCCGATCCAAATTAGGAAAGAGGGTGACTTCCTTAGAACCTATATCCAAGTGTCAAGGGTAGACAAAGGGCTGACCAGCAGCAAGATCTAAGCTGCCAAATCTTGGAAGGGCTGAAGGCATCTGCTTAACTCAAATTCCAACACATGCAGGGTCCCCAGGACTTACAGCCTTCATTGTAGAGGTAGGCAATCCCCAACTTCACAGCAGCTTCAAAATTTCCCTTTTCAGCAGCCCTAAGGCAGTCAGAGCATAAGCCACATTATTTTAGGTAATAAAAGGTCATTTGATAAGTCACAGCCCTTGGTGTTGAAAAGTTTATTTCCTGATGGAATTTTTTTTCATGAAATGTAATCAAATACTGTTTATTGATTGCACGCTACAGTGTAGATGAACCCCAGGTCCCTTTGCCAATCACAAAAGGTCAAGTCCTTATGATCTGTTTACATGAGATGTCTACAACTGCCAACTCCAAAGACAGAAGACAGTTAACAGATTGCCAAGGGCTTGTGGGCTTCAGGGAGACAGGACCATGCCTGCTAAACAGTAAAGGATTTCTTTTTAGGATGATAAAAAATTAAATAAGTTGGACAGTGTTCATTTTGTTCACAACTGTGAATACACTAAAAACCAAGTCCCACCTGAAACTCCAGTTCAAGAGAATCTGGCGCCCTCTACTGGCATCTGTGGGCATTGCACACAGGTAGTGCGAATACATACAAACACACATGCATGCATAAAAATAAATAACTCTTAAAATATATATATATACATACTCACACGCACACACACGTGGACTTCACTAGCAACTCAAATAGATAAGGGTCTGGGAAGGAAGCGTTCAGGAGGAAAGTCCTGTCCTGAGTTAGTTTCTCAGTTGTGACAAGCAAAGGCTCAAGCTCAGTCCCCTGTCCCAAGGACACGCTCTGGGGCTACTGGGGGTCTCAGACAGCGGGCCTGGTCACTGGCAATGGGGTCACAGATTATAAGTTTGCCCCATCTGGTTTGCCTCTCTTTCAGTCACGACTACAGCAGGGGCATGAGTCATTCTGTGACCAATATATCAGAACTGAAATTACTCAGTTTTCAACAAAAGGAAAGAAGGTTGAATACGGCTTCCATGAGAAGGTGACTCACATCTGAGTCAATCAGGAACAATCACAAACCAAGTGGGACCCTCTGGAAATAGGGCAGGCAGAGGAAGGCAACGGCGTGGCTGGAAGCAGGGGGCCTCAATGGGTGAGCTCTCCAGTTTCGGGTCTCTTTCAGGGGATGAGAGCAACAGGAAAACAAGTCCTGAATCAGGCCCTGGGACACGAGCCAGCACACAAACACCACCAAAGGCTAAAGGAGACCAACACTCTTAAAACACAGGCTTACCTTTCAAAGAGCTTCAGGTTCTGTGGAGAAGGCCACAGCTCCTGGAAGCTGGCAGATGCCCACACACTGGCATGGTTGTCCACCAGGTACTTGAGGTGGGAGTGGACCTGCAAAGCAAACAAAGTCATGTGAGAATCACAGAGGGACTTCCCAAATCCTTGTTCCCGGAGGCTCCTGGATATGGAACACACATAGACATGTCAGTCTCAGCATGGTAAAGAACTCAACTTCCATGTATGAAAATAAGACTGCTTTGTACAGAGATAAGAAGCCAGAAAAGAGTTCCTCTCATGTTCTGAGGCAGAAGGAAAGACCTATGCTAAGAAAGAGATGAACCTGGCACGGTAATTCACACCTTAGTACTCACTGGAGGCAGGGGCGGGCAGCCAGTCAGGGCAGAGGGTAGTGTCTCTGTCCAAGGGAGGGAGAGCAGGAAGGAAGAAAACAGGAAGGAAGGAAGACACCTTTGCAAAGAACTGGGGAAATGGGCTGGTGCCAGGCAGGTCAGAAATCTGTCTTGTGCTGGGCAGTGGTGGTGGTCTATACTGCAAGTTCACGTTAGCAAAACCTAGAGATGTCTCAACAAATAAAGGGTGAGAGAAGGGGAAGGGGACACAGCTCTTGCTTATCCCAATGGAAGTGAGCATGGCTTATCCTTTAAAAGACAAGTGTGGCACTGTTCATCAAACTTTCAAAGCAGACACCAACTTTCTAAAGGTATCTATGCCTAACAACTCCAGCTGTCTATCAAGCCGACAGTGCTGACGCTTTCAGGGATATTGATAACCTCGACAATACGTTTTTTTTTTTTAATATTTATTTATTTATTTATTTATTTATTTATTTATTTATTTATTTATTTATTATATGTAAGTACACTGTAGCTGTCTTCAGACACTCCAGAAGAGAGCATCCAATTTTGTTATGGATGGCTGTGAGCCACCATGTGGTTGCTGGGATTTGACCTTTGGAAGAGCAGTCGGCGCTCTTAACCGCTGAGCCATCTCATCAGCCCTCGACAATAAGTTTTTAAAAACAAGGTATATCAGGATCACCCTAATCTACAACACACTTTTAAAATATAGATATGCCACATAACAAGCTGGCATGGTGACTCTAGCCATCCCAGCATGGAGGCTGAGGCAGGTGCTACAGAAAAGCTATCTTGGGAGAAGGGTAAGTAGCGCCTAACATTCTGAGTTTCCAATGTAAACCCAGGGTTCCAAAAATTGTACAATAGTCCAAAGATGACCTCAAATTCCTATATAGAAAACACTTACTGGGCAATGGTTGTGCAAGCCTTTAATCCCAGCACTCGGGAGGCAGGGACAGGTAGAGCTCTGTGAGTTCAAGGCTAGCCTGGTATATAAAGTGAGTACCAGGATAGCTAGAGCTACAAAGAGAGACCCTGTTGCAAGAAAGAAAGAAGGAAGGAAGGAAGGAAGGAAGGAAGGAAGGAAGGAAGGAAGAAAGGAAGGAAAAAAAGAAAGAAAGAAAGAAAGAAAGAAAGAAAGAAAGAAAGAAAGAAAGAAAGAAAGAAAGGGGGAGGAGGAAGGGAGGGAGGGAGGGAAGAAAGAAAACGGGTTTTGTTGTGGTTTTGTTTGTTTTGTTTTAAGATAGTCACAGTATGTTGTCTGCAGCACAACTGGAACCGTGGGTCACACAACTGAACAGAGCTGCAGACAACTTGGCAACTGTGAAAGATTTCTGAACATGCAAAAACCCAGACATGATGTGTCCCACTTCACTGCAGAATTGGTTTTTAACACAAAACAAACAAACGCACACCACACATAAACAACACACAAATGTGCACCAAGCACAGTGTTGCCAACACAGCCCCAATGCACACTGAATGAAACACCTTGGAAGATGACCGTGCAAGCACAGTTTTCTGTTGAAATAGAAAGTCACTGAATTCTGACACACAACATTCCCTATTTCCCAACACCATTCCTCAGTGTGAGTATAAACTGCTATCTACTTAGGTTGTAGTCTTAGAATATTTGATTCTTAAACTTGCTCTTGAAGTTGCTGACTCCAGGTTCATAGGAGAAAAACTGATAAATAAAGGGACAAGAGAGATGGCTCAGTGTTCAGGACCCTGGCTGCTCTTGCAGAGGACCTGGGTTTAGTTCTTTGGCACCTACATGGTGGTTCAGAATCATCCCTAGCTCAGGTTCCAGAGGACCCAACGACACCTCCCTAGGCAGGAGGCATTCGTGTGTACACATACAGATATGCAGGCCAAACACCCAGATACATAAAATTATTTATATTTTAAGTGCTGTTTAAACTGCTAAATAAATTTTGTCTGGTTTTGTTTAAAAACAAAATAAAATAAACAACTCTGAAACAGCCTTAAACATATTTTCTCTCTGTAGTTTGGCCTGTTCTAGAACTTGCTATGTAGACCAGGCTAGCCTTAGACCAACAGAGATCATGCTGTCTCCAAGTGCTGTACCACCAGACTCAGCTCTTCTTGGAAATTTAAGAATTCTTGCCGGGGGCTGGTGAGATGGCTCAGTGGGTAAGAGCACCCGACTACTCTTCCGAAGGTCTGGAGTTCAAATCCCAGCAATCACATGGTGGCTCACAACCATCCGTAACGAGATCTGACTCCCTCTTCTGGAGTGTCTGAAGACAGCCACAGTGTACTTACATATAATAAATAAATAAATAAATAAATAAATCTTAAAAAATAAATATTTTAAAAAGCTTTAAAAAAAAGAAAAAGAAAAAGAATTCTTGCCAGGCATGGTGGTGCACGCCTTTAATCCCAGCACTCGGGAGGCAGAGGCAGACACTACAAAGTGAGTTCCAGGACAGCCAGGGCTACATACACAGAGAAACCCTGTCTCGAAAAAAACCCAAAAAACCAAAACAAAACAAAAAAAAAGAATTCTTGGGCTGGAGAGATGGCTCAGCGGTTAAGAAGGTCTGCTCTTCTGAAGGTCCTGAGTTCAATTCCCAGCAACCATCTGTAATGAGATCTGATGCCCTCATCTGAGTGATAAGAAGACAGCTACAATGTACTTACAAATAATAAATAATCTTTGGGCCAGAATGAGCAGGGCAGAAGAGAAAAGTATCTGAAAACAGCTATAGCGCACTTACACATAAATAAATAAATAAATAATTTAAAAAAAGGAATTCTTATTAACACTATTTTACTCCTCCTTATTTAATTTTAATTTTATTACTTATGCAGTATATGTATGTGTGTATGAATTATGGGTACACATATGCCACAGCGTGTGTGTGGAACTCGGGGAAACTTTTCCTGGGTCGGTCCTTTCTTTTGCTGGGACGACAGGCATGAATCACCATGTCTAGCTCATGACCTTGTTCCCTTTTAAAAATCTTATATGGGGGCTGGAGAGATGGCCCAGCGGTTTAGAGCACTGACTGCTCTTCCAGAGGTCCTGAGTTCAAATCCCAGCAACCACACGGTAGCTCACAACCATCTATAGTGAGATCTGATGCCCTCTTCTGGTGTGTCTGAGGAAGGACAGCTACAGTGTGCTCATATACATAACATAAATAAATATTTAAGAGACAAAAAACACTTGATGTGTATGCAGCACATCTGTGCTTGGAGCCTGAACAGCCCAGAAGAACTATTAGATTCCCCAGATAGGTTTTTTTTTTTGGTTTTTCGAGACAGGGTTTCTCTGTGTAGCCCTGGCTGTCCTGGAACTCACTTTGTAGACCAGGCTGGTCACAAACTCAGAAATCCACCTGCCTCTGCCTCCCCAGTGCTGGGATTAAAGGTGTGTGTCACCCCGCTCCGCCAAACTGTCTTCTTGAGATGCAAATTTTATGGCAATCAAAGGGTCTTTTTCTCTTGAAGTAAACATTGCAACGAGTTGTGCCAAATCTCAGTATGTAGTCCTTATAACGGAAACACCTTATTATAACTGAAACAGTTATGAACAGCATTACCATGCTTGACAGGCATGATGCTGAAGGTCTGTAATCCAGCTCATGAGAGGTAGAAGCTGGGGATCAGGAGTTTAGTCATTTTGGACTAAAAAGGCACTTCTGGACCACGCTGAGCTAAGACACTGTCGCTAGGTAAGGAAGAGCCGGGTACGATGGTCACGGATGGCAGTCCCAAAGCTCCAGAGGTAAAAGGAGGATCAGGAGTTCAAGATCAGTTACTAACTTGAGATTCTATTCCAATCAATAAATCAATCAATTAATAAAACCACTCTTGGGGCTGGAGATATAGCACAGCAATTAAAACCACTGGCTGTCCATCTAGAAGACCAGGGTTCAATTCCCAGCATCCCATAAAACAGCTGATAATCTTCTGAAACTCAAGTCCCCAGGGATCAAACACCCTCTTCTGGCCTTTGCAGGTACTGCATGCACATGGTGTATACAGACATGCAGGCAAAACACTCATATACATAAAATTTAAAAAAAAAAAAAGATAAGACCACACAATTCTTGCATCAAAGTTTAACGCTGACATAAAAAACTTGCAATCTGGGGCTGGAGAGATGACTCAGTGTCAAGAGCTCTTCCAGAGGACCTGGGTTCAATTCTCAGCACTCACATGGCAGCTCACAATTGTGTGTAACTCCAGTTCCAGGGGATCTAATACCTTCACACAATTATACATGCAGACAAAACACAAATGCATATGAAATTTAAAACACACACACACATAAATGTACACAAGATCTTTACAGTATGACCAACAACACTAGGATTGGTATTGTTTCCATATGGTGACTTACAGCTCGGACAGCAAGGATGTCCCCAACAGAAAGCCATTTCAGGATATGAAAGAGTACATCTTCTGGGAGACTCAAGATGGTTAAGTTTCTGGGTCTTCTTTTGATTCTTCGTTTAGTAGGATAACAGAAACACTTGGCACACCTACAATGGATCACTGAAAGGGAAAAAAAATTCACAAGCCTTGGAGAGATAAAAAGTTGTATCTAAAGATGATTTAATAGTTACTGTCCTCTATTCACACAAGAGACTAGTTTTAAAATTAAAGTGTACCATATGAATTACTTAAGATACCACCATTCCCCAGCACTTGGGAGGCAGAGGCAGGTGAATTTCTGAGTTCGAGGCCAGCCTGGTCTACAGAGTGAGTTCCAGGACAGCCAGAGCTATACAGAGAAACCCTGTCTCAAAAAACAACAGCAACAACAACAAAAAGATACCACCATTCCTTTTATAGCCAATAAATATTCAGGGAGAATATCAGGTAACACGTAACTTGAATGTTGGAAACTTCCTGATCCAAGATCTACATGACAACCAGAACTGGAGAAAGCAGCCGACACTAATGAACATCCATGTTTTCCTTGAACTGTACTCAAGAAGGTACTTTCGTGGCCAAGAAACTGCTCAGCAGTGAAGGCTAGCTCAACCAGTCAGTAAGATTCCTTGGACTTTTGCTATAGCCCAGGCTGGCCTCAAATTCACTAACATTAGCTGAGGTTACCCTTGAACTCCTGATCCCCCTACCTCTACCTGCCAAGTACTGCATTCTAAGTGTTAGTCACTACGGCCAGCTTACATTGTTTATATTTGAACATGCGACTAACAGCATACAGTTGAGTATATTCCAAGGGACTTCCATAACATAGACTGGGAACTCAAATTAGCAGGCCTTTCTGTAGAACATGGAGGCCAGATCCATCCCAGAGCAGCTTTCAGCTTGGCAGATGGTGAGAGCTCCCCAGGTCCCCAAACAGAGGGGTCTTCCACACTCAGCTTACAGTGAAAATCATACCTTCCTAACACTGTGGACCCTTTAATACACGCAGTTCCTCATGCTGCAGTGACCCCCAACCATAAAATACCTTCATTGCTACTTCATAGCTGTAATTTTGCTACGGTTATGAATCTTAATGTAAATATCTGATATGCAGGATGTCTGATCTGCAACTCCTGTGAAAAGGTCGTGTGACTCCCCCTAATGGAGTTGTGCCCCTTCGTACAACACATGTTGAGAACTCAGGCACAGCAACTGGACCCAGACATGCTCTTCAGATGAGCCCTCTTCCCTCTCCCACAGTGGGTTGTTCCAATATTTACTTCAGCAATTCATTCTTCATTCAACGCCTATGGCTTTTTCCCCTATTTCACAAAGGGCCCCCACATTATCCTCCGTAAGGTCCTGCCTTCCTGCCTATCTTTCTACCTATTTTTCCTCCTCACACTGAGGCAAAAGTGGCTGTTCCCCGGGCCTTGATAAAGCTTTCCATCAGGAGGTCTCTAAGAGACTGTCCACTCCCAAACTCTTCACCTGAGTCTTATTGGAAAACAAATTTACAGCAAAGGCCAAATGTATACCCAGAGAGCTATAATTCCCAAACATTCTAAGAATATTATCATAACAGTTTCTTGACTCGTGTGCTCTAGAGCATGTCTGGAAGTGTTTAACCACTCTAACAAGTGAAATCGCACCCCCAGGTCCTGAGACGTTTTCACGGGGCAGATCCTGTGGCCTCAGCCAACCCTCAGGTGATCAAGCCGCCCACAAGAGTCCGGACAGGACCTGAGATCGCTCTATATCATGTGGATTGCCCACGACTTCACAAATGAGTAAAATCGTAGTTTGCTAAGTAGAGAACCTAAATAGCCCTGGGGTATCAGGAGAGGCATAGGCACCGGGCGGGCATTTAAACCGCGCGGGCGGGCTCGCAGTCGGGGATCCGTGCCTACCCCGTGCTTTGGGGGATGCGACGCGCCCTCCCGGGTCATAGGGGCCCGAGTCCATGCTCCTCCGGCCTCCGTTCCGTACGACCCATCGCCTACCCGGCTCCCGCCAGCACTCACCACCGCCGCTCCCCATCGCCGAGCTCCCTCCACTGCCGCTTTAGACCGCTCTCAAGCGCGCCCGCGCCTGGGGCAAGTGCACGGAGCGCCTCACGCAGGCGCGGGCCCCACCCCCGCCCCGTTTTCAAACGCGCCGGGAGCTCCTACTGGTAGGACCTCAGAGTTACGCCCCCCAGATCACTAGCCTCTCCTGCCCCGCAGGCTCTGGGCATTTGTGATTGGCTACACCAGGACGCGAATTCAAATGCTGGCTGTCTATTGGCTTATCGCTCGTGGTTGACCCGCCTTCTCCGCTGGGCGGGGGACGGAGGAGTTCAGCTGGCGCCGGCGGGCTATCCTAAAAAGCCCGCCCGTAGGCAGAGAGGACTGGTCTTCTCCCTCCACCACTTGTCCTACCGTCGGGAGTTGGTCGTGGCTACTACCTGTCCCTCCCACGCGAGCTTCCGGCCGAGGAGACTGCATTTGGAGGAGCCAACACAAACACTGATGTGGAAATTGCTGAAGCTGGGCTCCGATGCCGGGCAGCCACAGTCACAGTCTGCTGAGCGACGAGTACATGTTCTGTCTTCTCCTGAGATGATCTGTCGAGAAAAGACAAGTAGTCTCTTGAGGGTGGAGAGCGAGGAATAGGCCCAGGCTTATCCCCACAGCTTGGATCAGCCTTCATCCCCTCCTCGAAGCCAGCATACTCACTGTATCTGACCTGTGCTGGAAGCTGGGTATCAAGACCTCTAGTGGGTCTGAGACAGTTAATAGGGAATTCTGTTCACAGCACAGAATATTAGAGAATCCTAGAGCAAGACTTGGGTTTTGCTCCCCATTGCTGCTGATCTGCATGGGGAACCCTCACACTGTCTCTTTTCCGGGAGACTGTACTGTGTTCCACTTTGTTACCTTTTCTTTTCTTTTTCTTTTTTTTTTTTTTTTTTTGGATTTTTCGAGACAGGGTTTCTCTGTGAAGCCCTGGCTGTCCTGGAACTCACTTTGTAGACCAGGTTGGCCTCGAACTCAGAAATCCGCCTGCCTCTGCCTCCCGAGTGCTGGGATTAAAGGCGTGCGCCACCAACGCCCGGCTTGTTACTTTTTTATCTTCCTCTTTTGTACTTTGTTACTTGGGACAGAAGTGCTGTTTTCAGAATTTGCTTTTGGTAGCCCCTGGAAGGTATTAAAAAAACTAAATCTAACAATGAGCAAACCCGCTGTCCATCACATTTCAGAGTCCATAACAATCTATCTGGTCCCCCGGTTAATCAGAGTTACAAAGTCATCAGTTGATCAGTTGTCTTTTTTTTTTTTTTCTTTCTCTAAGTTGTTTTGTATCCTACTCAGTTTCTATTATTTATTTGGAGGCGGGTTTTGTTGGTTTTGATAAAGGGTCTCCCAATGCCCTTCAGCTAACAACCTGACACTGCTTAGAGTCATCTGAGGGAGACTGTTATGTGATTGCCCATATCAGACTGGTCTGTGGCCATGTCTGTGAGGGATTGGTATGATTGATGACTGAGAGGGTTCAGCGTCTCACCACCTCTGGTGGCGCCATCCCTAGGTAGGTGTGTCTAGGCTATATAAGAAAGCTAACTGAGCATCAGCCAGACAGCACTGGTCCATGGTCCTGCCTTGGTTGAGCTCCTGCTCTGACTTCCTTCAATGATGGGTTGTGACCTAGAAGTGTAAAACAAATAAATTGGTTTTGGTCCTGTTGTTTGTTAGAACAGAAAGCAAAGTAGAAAACCCCCACGAAGCCCAGGCTGACATATAAATTGAGGTCTGTCCTGCTTCAGCTTCCTGACTGTTGGGTTACAGTTAGGTACCACTTCTGTCACATTTGAATATGCTTGGCCCAGGGAGTGGCACTATTAGAAGGTGTGTTTCTGTTGTAGTAGGTGTGTCACTGTGGTATGGGCTTTAAGACCCCCATCCTAGCTTCCTGGAAGCCAGTATTCTGCTAGCAGCCTTCAGATGAAGATGTAGAACTCTCAGCTCCTCCTGCACCATGCCTGCCTGGATGCTACCATGTTCCCGTCTTGATGATAATGGACTGAACCTCTGAATCTGTAAGCCAGCCCCTATTAAATGTTGTCCCTATAAGAGTTGTGCTGGTTATGGCATCTGTTCATAGCAGTAAAACCCTAACTAAGACAACTTCACTTGGCCAAGATATTTTTATGTTTTAGGAACCAGGTGTTCTCTTGGCTGTAGATCTGATCATGTCCTGCCTCCTGGTCCTACCACTATTGAACCCCTATGGCTAAGAGCTACTCCACCAGCGTATGAGGTATATCCATCCCCATTGGGCTTCATGGGATGAGAGATCTCAGGAAAGTCAGCTCTTGGGAGCTGAGGATCCCATGTATTTCAGGGAGGCACAGACCACATCCAAGCAGCAATTTCCAAGCACAAACCAAATGTAAAGAGATCTGTTATTAAGCAAGGCAAAGAGACAAGGTGGCTGAATCTGAATGGGCAGACACTGTAGCGAATAAGTTTGCAAGTATTAATTTTAAGAGGAAAAAAGGTGGAGGTCTGTGTTAGAATGACGTAGGACACGTTGGTAAGTTCTGATTGGGCATATGAACTAGGTTAGTCAAAGTAATGAATTTTGATTGCTGGTCCTTGTGTTTTGATAGTTGGACTTTGGTGATCAGGCTCAGGAATGAGATAGGCAGAGCAAAGTGGCAAAATAATCGAATGGACCTTGAGGGTGAGTTTAGCAAGGGAGAAGGGAGGGGAAAGGGCAAAACCTGTGGGTGCCATGTTTGCCACACTCGAGCCTGCTAGAGCCCTTCAAGGATTACTTGAAATGTTACTTGACAGCCTGGGGATGAGGAAGACTCCAGGATCGCAGGCTACAGAAGGCAAAGTGTGCAAAAGTTAGGTAGTAGGGGATCCTGGGGGACCTCGCAGGTTCGGAAGAGGCTGAAGGGAGGGTGAGATGCGGCAGAGCCCAGGGAAGTCTCCATTATGAAGGATCTAGGAATAATGTGGAATTATGCACAACAGACACCTGAAGAAAAGATCAAGAAACCATCTTGTAATGGCAAAGAGGTTGTGTGGACTGCTGAGAAGATCCTCTGCAGGGCTTGAATGTTCTATGGATGTCTGTCAAGTTCTTTTTATGCTCTCTATTTTTCTATCAAGATGATCTTCAAATTGGGATGAGAAGAGTCTAGAATTTATCCACTACTGTCATTCTGGGGTTAATCTGTGACTTTATATTTAGTAGCATTTATTTTATAACATTGGGCACACCTGTGTTTGGAGCATTTGTTTAGAAGTGTAGAGGTTTTGTTTTGTTTTGTTTTGATGGCCCCTAATCAGTAGGAAGTGACTTTGATTATTTTTTTTTCCACTAGTTTTGGTTTGAAGTCTATTTTGTCAGGTGTTAGACCAGCCCTGCCTGCTGGTTTCCTCGGTCCATCTGTTCAGATTGTCCGTTCCAATCCTTTCACTGTCAGGTACTGTCTGTCTTCTATGGTGAGATTGGTTTCTCAGGCCATAAATAAATGGTTCCTATCTTCAAATCCAGTCTACTGATCTGAGTAGATAATTAGTTGTAATTAAAAGGCGTGTGTTGGTTTCTGTCTTCTTTCTGATTTTGTAATGTGTGATTACTACTCCTCTTGCTTTTAATTACCATTCTATCATGGTTTGTTTCTTTTAAAAATATTTTATTTTCATGCGTATGAGTGCTTTGCCTAAATGTATATACATGCATCACACGTATGCCTGCTGCCCTCAGGGGTCAGAAGAGAGTCAGATCCCTAGAACTGGAGTTACGGATATTATCGGCTATGCTCTTAGATGCTAAGTCATCTCTCCAGCCCCAGTTCATTCTTTCTTGCGGCCTTCTGGAGGAATTGTTTTTTTTTTTCTCTAAAGTTTAAGAATTCCTTCAACTCGGGCTGGCGAGATGGCTCAGTGGGTAAGAGCACCCGACTGCTCTTCCGAAGGCCCAGAGTTCAAATCCCAGCAACCACATGGTGGCTCACAACCATCCGCAACGAGATCTGGTGCCCTCTTCTGGAATGTCTGAAGACAGCTACAGTGTACTTACATATAATAATAAATAAATAAATCTTTTTTTTTTTTTTTTTTGTGGTTTTTTTTGAGACAGGGTTTCTCTGTGTAGCTCTGGCTGTCCTGGAACTCACTTTGTAGACCAGGCTGGCCTCAAACTCAGAAATCCGCCTGCCTCTGCCTCCCGAGTGCTGGGATTAAAGGCGTGCGCCACCACGCCCGGCTTCTAAATAAATAAATCTTAAAAAAAAAAAAAAAAGAATTCCTTCAACTCTCTTTGTCGTGGCTTAGTGATGATTTTTTTCAAACCAGGGAGGGTTTGGGTTTCTCCTTCAGTGATGCGAGATGGCTTTGCCGGTTATTGCTGGGTATGGTCTGGATTATCTGATCTTCTGTTTCAAAACGTGAAATCCGTCCGTCCAGGCATGCTTGCGTTTTAAAGTGTTAGTTGTAAGTTGTTGCCAACAGCCTTGACTGAGAGAGAAAAACATTCTGTGTCCAAGGGCGCTGTGACCGTGACACCCCAAGTCAGATGTGTCTAAGGGCGCTGTGACCCGTGACACCCCAAGTCAGATGTGTCTAAAGGCGCTGTGACCCGTGACACCCCAAGTCAGATGTGTCTAAGGGCGCTGTGACCCGTGACACCCCAAGTCAGATGTGTCTAAGGGCGCTGTGACCGTGACACCCCAAGTCAGATGTGTCTAAGGGCGCTGTGACCGTGACACCCCAAGTCAGATGTGTCCAAGGGCGCTGTGACCCGTGACACCCCAAGTCAGATGTGTCTAAGGGCGCTGTGACTGTGACACCCCAAGTCAGATGTGTCTAAAGGCGCTGTGACCGTGACACCCCAAGTCAGATGTGTCTAAAGGCGCTGTGACCGTGACACACCAAGTCAGATGTGTCTAAGGGTGCTGTGACCGTGACACCCCAAGTCAGATGTGTCTAAGGGCGCTGTGACCGTGACACCCCAAGTCAGATGTGTCTAAGGGCGCTGTGACCGTGACACCCCAAGTCAGATGTGTCTAAGGGCGCTGTGACCCGTGACACCCCAAGTCAGATGTGTCTAAGGGCGCTGTGACCCGTGACACCCCAAGTCAGATGTGTCTAAGGGCGCTGTGACCGTGACACCCCAAGTCAGATGTGTCTAAGGGCGCTGTGACCGTGACACACCAAGTCAGATGTGTCTAAGGGCGCTGTGACCCGTGACACCCCAAGTCAGATGAGTCTAAGGGCTCTGTGACCCGTGACACCCCAAGTCAGATGTGTCTAAGGGCGCTGTGACCGTGACACCCCAAGTCAGATGTGTCTAAGGGTGCTGTGACCGTGACACCCCAAGTCAGATGTGTCTAAGGGCGCTGTGACCCGTGACACCCCAAGTCAGATGTGTCTAAGGGCGCTGTGACCGTGACACCCCAAGTCAGATGTGTCTAAGGGCGCTGTGACCGTGACACCCCAAGTCAGATGTGTCTAAGGGCGCTGTGACCGTGACACCCCAAGTCAGATGTGTCTAAGGGCGCTGTGACCGTGACACCCCAAGTCAGATGTGTCTAAGGGCGCTGTGACCCGTGACACCCCAAGAAAGATGAGTCTAAGGGCGCTGTGACCCGTGACACCCCAAGTCAGATGTGTCGAAGGGCGCTGTGACCGTGACACCCCAAGTCAGATGTGTCTAAGGGCGCTGTGACCCGTGACACCCCAAGTCAGATGTGTCTAAGGGCGCTGTGACCCGTGACACCCCAAGTCAGATGTGTCTAAGGGCGCTGTGACCGTGACACCCCAAGTCAGATGTGTCTAAGGGCGCTGTGACCCGTGACACCCCAAGTCAGATGTGTCTAAGGGCGCTGTGACCCGTGACACACCAAGTCAGATGTGTCTAAGGGCGCTGTGACCCGTGACACCCCAAGTCAGATGTGTCTAAGGGCGCTGTGACCCGTGACACACCAAGTCAGATGTGTCTAAGGGCGCTGTGACCCGTGACACCCCAAGTCAGATGAGTCTAAGGGCGCTGTGACCCGTGACACCCCAAGTCAGATGTGTCTAAGGGCGCTGTGACCGTGACACCCCAAGTCAGATGTGTCTAAGGGCGCTGTGACCGTGACACCCCAAGTCAGATGAGTCTAAGGGTGCTGTGACCCGTGACACCCCAAGTCAGATGTGTCTAAGGGCGCTGTGACCGTGACACCCCAAGTCAGATGAGTCTAAGGGTGCTGTGACCCGTGACACCCCAAGTCAGATGTGTCTTAGGGTGCTGTGACTGTGACACCCCAAGTCAGATGTGTCTAAGGGCGCTGTGACCGTGACACCCCAAGTCAGATGAGTCTAAGGGCGCTGTGACCCGTGACACCCCAAGTCAGATGTGTCTAAGGGCGCTGTGACCGTGACACCCCAAGTCAGATGTGTCTAAGGGCGCTGTGACCGTGACACCCCAAGTCAGATGAGTCTAAGGGTGCTGTGACCCGTGACACCCCAAGTCAGATGTGTCTTAGGGTGCTGTGACCGTGACACCCCAAGTCAGATGTGTCTAAGGGCGCTGTGACCGTGACACCCCAAGTCAGATGAGTCTAAGGGCGCTGTGACCCGTGACACCCCAAGTCATATGTGTCGAAGGGCGCTGTGACCCGTGACACCCAAAGTCAGATGTGTCTAAGGGCGCTGTGACCCGTGACACCCCAAGTCAGATGTGTCTAAGGGCGCTGTGACCCGTGACACACCAAGTCAGATGTGTCTAAGGGCGCTGTGACCCGTGACACCCCAAGTCAGATGTGTCTAAGGGCACTGTGACCCGTGACACCCCAAGTCAGATGTGTCTAAGGGTGCTGTGACCGTGACACCCCAAGTCAGATGTGTCTAAGGGCGCTGTGACCCGTGACACCCCAAGTCAGATGTGTCTAAGGGCGCTGTGACCCGTGACACCCCAAGTCAGATGTGTCTAAGGGCGCTGTGACCGTGACACCCAAAGTCAGATGTGTCTAAGGGCGCTGTGACCCGTGACACCCCAAGTCAGATGTGTCTAAGGGCGCTGTGACCGTGACACCCCAAGTCAGATGAGTCTAAGGGTGCTGTGACCCGTGACACCCCAAGTCAGATGTGTCTAAGGGTACTGTGACCGTGACACCCCAAGTCAGATGTGTCTAAAGGCGCTGTGACCGTGACACCCCAAGTCAGATGAGTCTAAGGGCGCTGTGACCCGTGACACCCCAAGTCAGATGTGTCTAAGGGTGCTGTGACCGTGACACCCCAAGTCAGATGTGTCTAAGGGCGCTGTGACCGTGACACCCCAAGTCAGATGAGTCTAAGGGCGCTGTGACCCGTGACACCCCAAGTCATATGTGTCGAAGGGCGCTGTGACCGTGACACCCCAAGTCAGATGTGTCTAAGGGTGCTGTGACCGTGACACCCCAAGTCAGATGTGTCTAAGGGCGCTGTGACCCGTGACACCCCAAGTCAGATGTGTCTAAGGGCGCTGTGACCCGTGACACACCAAGTCAGATGTGTCTAAGGGCGCTGTGACCCGTGACACCCCAAGTCAGATGTGTCTAAGGGCGCTGTGACCGTGACACACCAAGTCAGATGAGTCTAAGGGCGCTGTGACCCGTGACACACCAAGTCAGATGTGTCTAAGGGCGCTGTGACCCGTGACACCCCAAGTCAGATGTGTCTAAGGGCGCTGTGACCCGTGACACACCAAGTCAGATGTGTCTAAGGGCGCTGTGACCCGTGACACCCCAAGTCAGATGAGTCTAAGGGCGCTCTGACCCGTGACACACCAAGTCAGATGTGTCTAAGGGCGCTGTGACCCGTAACACCCCAAGTCAGATGTGTCTAAGGGCGCTGTGACCCGTGACACCCCAAGTCAGATGTTTCTAAGGGTGCTGTTACCGTGACACACCAAGTCAGATGTGTCTAAGGGCGCTGTGACCGTGACACCCCAAGTCAGATGTGTCTAAGGGCGCTGTGACCCGTGACAACCCAAGTCAGATGAGTCTAAGGGCGCTGTGACCCGTGACACCCCAAGTCAGATGTGTCGAAGGGCGCTGTGACCCGTGACACACCAAGTCAGATGTGTCTAAGGGCGCTGTGACCGTGACACCCCAAGTCAGATGTGTCTAAGGGCGCTGTGACCCGTGACACCCCAAGTCAGATGAGATAAGGGCGCTGTGACCCGTGACACCCCAAGTCAGATGTGTCTAAGGGTGCTGTGAC
Source organism: Mus caroli (assembly GCF_978045245.1). Classification (NCBI taxonomy): domain Eukaryota; kingdom Metazoa; phylum Chordata; class Mammalia; order Rodentia; family Muridae; genus Mus; species Mus caroli. Next base: position 69,799,586 of record NW_028227273.1, on the reverse strand, counting down.
CGTGACACCCCAAGTCAGATGTGTCTAAGGGCGCTGTGACCGTGACACCCCAAGTCAGATGAGTCTAAGGGTGCTGTGACCCGTGACACCCCAAGTCAGATGTGTCTAAGGGTGCTGTGACCGTGACACCCCAAGTCAGATGTGTCTAAGGGCGCTGTGACCGTGACACCCCAAGTCAGATGAGTCTAAGGGCTCTGTGACCCGTGACACCCCAAGTCAGATGTGTCTAAGGGTGCTGTGAACGTGACACCCCAAGTCAGATGTGTCTAAGGGCGCTGTGACCGTGACACCCCAAGTCAGATGAGTCTAAGGGCGCTGTGACCCGTGACACCCCAAGTCATATGTGTCGAAGGGCGCTGTGACCCGTGACACCCAAAGTCAGATGTGTCTAAGGGCGCTGTGACCCGTGACACCCCAAGTCAGATGTGTCTAAGGGCGCTGTGACCCGTGACACACCAAGTCAGATGTGTCTAAGGGCGCTGTGACCCGTGACACCCCAAGTCAGATGTGTCTAAGGGCGCTGTGACCCGTGACACCCCAAGTCAGATGTGTCTAAGGGTGCTGTGACCGTGACACCCCAAGTCAGATGTGTCTAAGGGCGCTGTGACCCGTGACACCCCAAGTCAGATGTGTCTAAGGGCGCTGTGACCCGTGACACCCCAAGTCAGATGTGTCTAAAGGCGCTGTGACCGTGACACACCAAGTCAGATGTGTCTAAGGGCGCTGTGACCGTGACACCCCAAGTCAGATGTGTCTAAGGGCGCTGTGACCGTGACACCCCAAGTCAGATGTGTCTAAGGGCGCTGTGACCGTGACACCCCAAGTCAGATGTGTCTAAGGGCGCTGTGACCCGTGACACCCCAAGTCAGATGTGTCTAAGGGCGCTGTGACCCGTGACACCCCAAGTCAGATGTGTCTAAAGGCGCTGTGACCGTGACACACCAAGTCAGATGTGTCGAAGGGCGCTGTGACCGTGACACCCCAAGTCAGATGTGTCTAAGGGCGCTGTGACCGTGACACCCCAAGTCAGATGTGTCGAAGGGCGCTGTGACTGTGACACCCCAAGTCAGATGTGTCTAAGGGCGCTGTGACCGTGACACCCCAAGTCAGATGTGTCTAAGGGCGCTGTGACCGTGACACCCCAAGTCAGATGTGTCTAAGGGCGCTGTGACCGTGACACCCCAAGTCAGATGTGTCTAAGGGCGCTGTGACCGTGACACACCAAGTCAGATGAGTCTAAGGGTGCTGTGACCCGTGACACCCCAAGTCAGATGTGTCGAAGGGCGCTGTGACCCGTGACACCCAAAGTCAGATGTGTCTAAGGGCGCTGTGACCCGTGACACCCCAAGTCAGATGAGTCTAAGGGCGCTGTGACCCGTGACACCCCAAGTCATATGTGTCGAAGGGCGCTGTGACCCGTGACACCCAAAGTCAGATGTGTCTAAGGGCGCTGTGACCCGTGACACCCCAAGTCAGATGTGTCTAAGGGCGCTGTGACCCGTGACACACCAAGTCAGATGTGTCTAAGGGCGCTGTGACCCGTGACACCCCAAGTCAGATGTGTCTAAGGGCGCTGTGACCCGTGACACCCCAAGTCAGATGTGTCTAAGGGTGCTGTGACCGTGACACCCCAAGTCAGATGTGTCTAAGGGCGCTGTGACCCGTGACACCCCAAGTCAGATGTGTCTAAGGGCGCTGTGACCCGTGACACCCCAAGTCAGATGTGTCTAAAGGCGCTGTGACCGTGACACACCAAGTCAGATGTGTCTAAGGGCGCTGTGACCGTGACACCCCAAGTCAGATGTGTCTAAGGGCGCTGTGACCGTGACACCCCAAGTCAGATGTGTCTAAGGGCGCTGTGACCGTGACACCCCAAGTCAGATGTGTCTAAGGGCGCTGTGACCCGTGACACCCCAAGTCAGATGTGTCTAAGGGCGCTGTGACCCGTGACACCCCAAGTCAGATGTGTCTAAAGGCGCTGTGACCGTGACACACCAAGTCAGATGTGTCGAAGGGCGCTGTGACCGTGACACCCCAAGTCAGATGTGTCTAAGGGCGCTGTGACCGTGACACCCCAAGTCAGATGTGTCGAAGGGCGCTGTGACTGTGACACCCCAAGTCAGATGTGTCTAAGGGCGCTGTGACCGTGACACCCCAAGTCAGATGTGTCTAAGGGCGCTGTGACCGTGACACCCCAAGTCAGATGTGTCTAAGGGCGCTGTGACCGTGACACCCCAAGTCAGATGTGTCTAAGGGCGCTGTGACCGTGACACACCAAGTCAGATGAGTCTAAGGGCGCTGTGACCCGTGACACCCCAAGTCAGATGTGTCGAAGGGCGCTGTGACCCGTGACACCCAAAGTCAGATGTGTCTAAGGGCGCTGTGACCCGTGACACCCCAAGTCAGATGAGTCTAAGGGCGCTGTGACCCGTGACACCCCAAGTCAGACGTGTCTAAGGGCGCTGTGACCCGTGACACCCAAAGTCAGATGTGTCTAAGGGCGCTGTGACCCGTGACACCCCAAGTCAGAAGTGTCTAAGGGTGCTGTGACCGTGACACACCAAGTCAGATGTGTCTAAGGGCGCTGTGACCGTGACACCCCAAGTCAGATGTGTCTAAGGGCGCTGTGACCGTGACACCCCAAGTCAGATGTGTCTAAGGGCGCTGTGACCGTGACACCCCAAGTCAGATGTGTCTAAGGGTGCTGTGACCCGTGACACCCCAAGTCAGATGTGTCTAAAGGCGCTGTGACCCGTGACACCCCAAGTCAGATGTGTCGAAGGGCGCTGTGACCGTGACACACCAAGTCAGAGGGAAGGATCGCACAGCAGGGGTTTCTGCGTTAGGGATCTGGGAATGTGTTACTTCTTAACATATGTGGACATGTAAATTCCCATGGGTTTTTACCCATACTTCCTTGTCTTTTGCCTTCATTCTCCTGGCAAAATATTCTATTCTTTATAAACATGGTTTGATAATTACTTTAAAATTATGATTATCTTGTAGTTATTCCTTTCTTTTTCTTTTCTTTTTTCTTTCTTCCTTTTTTTTTTTTTTTTTTTTTTTGGTTTTTCGAGACAGGGTTTCTCTGTGTAGCCCTGGCTGTCCTGGCACTCACTTTGTAGACCAGGCTGGCCTCGAACTCAGAAATCCGCCTGCCTCTGCCTCCCAAGTGCTGGGATTAAAGGTGTGAGCCACCACGCCCGGCTCTTCTTTTTTTTGTTTTTGTTTTGTTTTGTTTTGGTTTTTTTTTTTTTTTTTTTTTAAGATTTATTTATTTATTATATGTAAGTACACTGTAGCTGTCTTCAGACACTCCAGAAGAGGGAGTCAGATCTCGTTACGGATGGTTGTGAGCCACCATGTGGTTGCTGGGATTTGAACTCCGGACCTTCGGAAGAACAGTTGGGTGCTCTTACCCAACTGAGCCATCTCACCAGCCCTGTTTTTTGTTTTTTGAGACAGGGTTTCTCTGTGTAGCCCTGGCTGTCCTGGAACTCACTCTGTAGACTAGGCTGACCTTGAACTCAGAAATCCGCCTGTCTCTGCCTCCCAAGTGCTGGGATTAAAGGCGTGAGCCACCACTGCCCACCATAAAAACATGTACAAGGCACTCTGGATGCTCAGAGCTTCTTGCATGTTTTGTGTCCCTAGCCTCCTGTGCTAAACATTCCCATTGCAGACTCTGAGTCTTATTTCATGGATTGAAATCCAGTGTCTCTGGCAGTAAGTCTGCCATTAACCATGAGAACAACAATGGGTGGGCCTTTATATGTATTTTGTTATTTCTATCTCGTGCTTTCAAGATACTTTTTTCTTTTCTTTTCTTTTCTCTTCTTTTCTCTTCTTTTTTCTTTTTCAAGAATTCTTTATTTTATGTATATGAGTACACTGTCGCTCTCTTCAGACACACACCAGAAGAGGGCGTCAGATCCCATTACAGATGGTTGTGAGCCACCATGTGGTTGCTGGGAATTGAACTCAGGACCTTTGGAAGAGCAGTCAGTGCTCTTAACCTCTGAGCCATCTCTCCAGCCCTCAAGTTACTTTTTTTATACTGTATATTTGTTTTAATATGGTGACGGCAGGGAGGCTCTTGTTTTGGAAGGGGGTCTTGTTGTTTTGGTGTCCTAAATGCCTTTTATATCTGAAAACGTTTCCAGTGCCCCCAGAGTGAAATTCTCCTCCTTCCTTTGTTTGTTTGTTTGTTTGTATTTTCCCCATAGTGTTTTGTGTATCTTGGGAGTCAACTTATACCTTCTTATTATTTTACCCTTGATCTTATTGGATCTGATCTTGTTTTCAAGTTCAGATATTTGCCCCCTCTTTGATCTGTTCTATTGTGAGAGTTTCCACAGAGCTTCTCGGGGGCTTATGTATTGTCTTAGTTAGCTTTCTACTGCAGTGATAAAGATTATATATAGGCCGGGCGTGGTGGCGCACGGGAGGCAGAGGCAGGCGGATTTCTGAGTTCGAGGCCAACCTGGTCTACAAAGTGAGTTCCAGGACAGCCAGGGCTACAGAGACAAACCCTGTCTCGAAAAACCAAAAAAAAAAAAAAAAAAAAAAAGATTATATGTAATGACCCAAGGCAGCCTGTGATGGAAGGGGCTTTGTCTGCTGGGCTTACAGCAGGGTACAGTTCCTCATGAAGGGACCCCCGGGAAGAAGCTCAGGCCAGGAGCTTGAACACAGGAACTGAAGCTGAGACCATGATGAGAGCTGCTTCTTGGCTTGCTCTCCATAGCTTGCTCAGCCTGCTTTCTTAGACAATTCAGGGTTACCTGACCCTGGGGTGACATGACTCCCATCGAGCTTGGCATTCCTTCAACAATCATTAACCCTGAGAATGCCAAACAGATGTGATGGAGGGTTTTTTTTTAAAATGATGTTCCTCTTCCCAGATAACTCTGGCTTGTATCAGGTTGACAAAAACTAACATTTATTTAATTTTCTTCACAGAGCTTTTTGTTTGACTTGTGTTTTTACGTCTTGCATTTCAGTTTTTTTTAGTACTTTTTTTAAAAATTGAATTTCTGTTTGGTAACTTGCACCACTTCATGTCATTATTATTATTATGTCATTATTTGTGTTCCCAGTCAGGAGCTGGTTTTCTTACTTTAAAATATACAGATAAATAGATAGATAGATATAGATATAGAGATAGATAGATAGTGTTGTGATATATGTGTGAGTGCAAATGTGTGCACACCGTGGCATGTGGAATACAGGGTATAACTTTTAAGATTATATAGTCTGTATTTTCTATGTGGGGTCCATGGATCCAGCTCAGGTTATCAGGTTTTTGGCAAATGTTTTGATGTGCTGAACCATCGTGCTGGACCTAGCTGTGTGCCAGCTGATTCACAGCAATGGCCCATGTGACTTCAGCAGCTACTGGAGGATAACGAACCCAAGGATAGTACAGAGGAGTATAATGAGATTTTACTAAGATCGGGTAGTAGGAAGGATGTGTGGTGGGTGAGGACAGAGGTAGATAGTAGATTGATTTTGATAAGAAAAAATAATTGAGGAAGTAAGGTATCTGGGAGGGGAAGCTGGGTTATTGTGAGAGCCCACAGATTTTAAGGACTGTTAAAGCTATCGAAAGTTATTACAAAGTAAAAACAAGGACAGGAAAAGGCTGGAAGAGGAAAGACAGAGAAAGACATGGATGCAGGTGAAAGTATGAGAGCCCTCAAGGCAGGCCGAGGTGGGCAGATCCAGTTCCAGGCCAGCTGTTGACATAGTGAGTTCCAGGACAGCCAGAACTATGCAGAGAGAACCTGTATAGTAAAGAATGCCTTATAGGAGCCTGGGTGGAGAAACATACGGAAGAATCTTAAAGTCTAACCTAGCAATATACAAACTAAAAAACCATTGTGACACATGTTTGCAAGAATGGAGATTAAATACTAGTGAGCAATAGGAAGCATGCTTAGGAGAGGGATTGCTGACACACGTGCAGTGAGGCAGGAATGACATTCTCAGATCCTCTGGCTCTGGCAGGTGCCACTTAGTGTCCTGTAGGGAGGGCTGGGTAGGAGAGCGGTGGCCTTTGTTCTGGGTTCTGGCAGTTTCCTTGACCCCTGGACTCCCCTTAGGTCTGTTCTGTCCCTGCAGGTCCATGGTTATGTGAGGAGGAGCAGCGCCTCCCTTAAAGCCACGCCTCCCCATTTTGAAGCTCATAAACAATTTTATTAGGAAAACCACAGAGCAGGCAAACTGTAAATACCTCAAGTTGCCCAGAGATGGAGAGGACAAGCCAGAAAGCTAGGGCTTTTGAGTTAGGCATGGGAAGTTTATGGCCAGCAGGCAGCCACAACACAGGAAGCAGCCACAGGGTAAAAAGCAGCATCGTGTTAGGGGAAGCATGCTTAGAGAAGAGAGAGAAAGGAAAGGTTATGCTTTTCTGAATGATTGAGAACATCAGGCAGGCTTACAAAGCTGCGTGGCTGTGGTTCTCTAAGCACTTCAAAGAGCAAATAACTCTGAGAAGGAAAGGTATATTATTCCACTAAGGAAATGATTATTCCTCCTGTGGTGGTTTGGATGAGATTGGCCTCTACAGGCTCAGTGTTTGAAGGCTTGCTCTCCAGTGGGTGGAACTGTTTAGGAAGGATTAGGAGGTGTGGCCTCGGTGAAAGAGATGTGTCACTGTGGGTGGGTTTTGAGGTTTCAAAAGCTACAGCATTCCAGTTAGTGCTCTCTCTCTCTCTCTCTCTCTCTCTCTCTCTCTCTCTCTCTCTCTGCCTTGTGGTTGTGGATCTGATGTAAGCTCTCTCGGGTGCGTACATGTACTGTTTACTGCCTTTATCCTCACTGTGTGGTTATGGATGGACCCACCATCTGAAATTTTAATCAAAGCCCCAGTTAAATGGTTTCTTTTATAAGTTGCCTTGAACATAGTGTTTTGCCGTGACAATAGGAAAGTCACTAAGATACCTCCCTCTTCTTGAGCATGGCTTACGGTGAACCTGCCTTCCTGAGTGGCTGTGCTGTGGTCAGGTGACTGGCCTGTCCAATTGAATTAACTTTTTGTCTCAAGACAGGGTCTCTCTGAATAGCCCTGGCTGTCCTGGAACTCACTCTGTAGATCAGGCTGACCTTGAACTCAGAGACTGGCTTGTCTCTGCCTCTCAAGTACTGGGATTAAAGGTGTGTGCCACCATAGCCCTGCTAGAATTAAATCTTAAGGAGACAATGACATGTCTCCACTCAGATTCCAGTCTTCTGGCTAAGAGGTAATAACTTTCCCTTAATGGCTGCCAATGCAACTGTACAACCCTCCCCACTCCAAGATGTAACTCAGAAATCATTTAGAAGATGGGCTGAAGTCGGAGAATAAATATACACCCCACCCAATCCTACAGTTTTTCTTCCAGGCAGCTTGACTCGGCCAGTGTAGAGTCAGTTCCAGAGGAGTCACATGTGAGGGTCTGATTCTCAGGTCTCCCACATGCTTTCCTGAAGCAGTCTCTCCTAGCTTACTGAGTTTCTACAGCCAGTCTTGGTGAGAGCACAGGCTATCAGATGGAACTGTGGGGCATTCACTTCTGCTGAAATGTCCCTGGGTGCCGCACCTGCCTCCGAGGCACTTGTGATACTCTGCCCTATGAATGTGATTTGAGGTGACCCTGTATTGAGCTTCCTGGGCTGAGAGTTGCCTTTGCAACCATGGTTGGTGGAATGGTTAATCTCACTTGTCAGCTTGATGAGATCCAGAGTCACTGAAGAGAGATGGGTGAACACTGCAGAGGATTGTTTGTCGGTGGACGAGATGGGAAGACTCTATCTGATGCACCTTTGGATCGGATGGGAAGACCCACCCACGGTCTGAGGCACCATTGGATGGGATGAGAAGACCCGCCCACGGTCTGAGGCACCATTGGATGGGATGGGAAGACCCGCCCATGGTCTGAGGCACCATTGGATGGGATGGGAAGACCCGCCCATGGTCTGAGGCACCATTGGATGGGATGGGAAGACCCACCCACGGTCTGAGGCCCCATTCTCTTGGGATTCTTGGACTATTTAAAAAGAAGAGAGCTGAGCACAGGCATTCATTCATTGGTCTCTGCTTTCTGATTGTGAATGGGATAGGAACTGCTCCCTCAGATTCCTGCCATTTTGACTTTCTCTCTATAGCAGACAGAAACCTGAAACTCTGAGTCCAAGTCAGCTCTGATGTTACTTTTTGTTTGTTTTGGGTTTTTTGTTTTTTTAAGATTTATTTATTTATCATATGTAAGTACACTGTAGCTGTCTTCAGACACCCCAGAAGAGGGAGTCAGATCTCGTTACAGATGGTTGTGAGCCACCATGTGGTTGCTGGGATTTGAACTCAGGACCTTCGGAAGAGCAGTCGGGTGCTCTTACCCGCTGAGCCATCTCTCCAGCCCCCTGATGTTACTCTTGTTAAGATATTTTGTCACTACAAAAGAAAAGTAAACCAAGAACATTTGCACAGACAAATAGTATTGCTGATGGTGAGATGCACTTGACCTCTGAAACTGGTCTGTAGGAGAAATGTAGATGAGTTTGAAACTCTGAGTGCTCTAATCAGAACTTAGAACTGTTCTGGCGACAGCTTGGAAGGCTGAGATGCTGGGAGACTCCTCAGTTCCCGAAGTTTCACAGGTGAACAAGGACTCTATCAGAAACTGGAATAAGGACCACTCATATGATATTTTCACTAAGTATCTTAGGGCTTTACTGCTGTGAACAGGCACCATGACTAAGGCAACCCTTCTAAGGACAACAATTAATTGGGGCTGGCTTACAGGTTCAGAGATTCAGTCCATTATCATCAAGGCAGGAGCATGGCAGCATCCAGGCAGGCATGGTGCAGGAGGAGCTGAAAGTTCTACATCTTCATCTGGAGGCTGCTAGCAGAAGACTGACTTCCAGGCAGCTAGGGTGAGGGTCTTAAAACCCACACTCACAGTGACATACCTACTTTAACCAGGCCACACCTATTCTAATGGGGCCACACCTAATAGTACCACTCCCTGGGCCAAGCATATACAGACCATCACATTAAGAATCTAGTTTCACCGGGGCAGTGGTGGCACACGCCTTTAATCCCAGCACTGGGGAGGCAGAGGCAGGTGGATTTCTGAGTTTGAGGCCAGCCTGGTCTACAAAGTGCTTTCCAGGACAGCCAGGGCTATACAGAGAAACCCTGTTTCAAAAAAACAAAAAAGAATCTAGTTTCACTCTGCCCACATCCTGAGAATTGGAGTGAGTTAGAGTTTAAACATAATGGACTAATTTCTTTTTCTTTTCTTTTCTCTTCTCTTCTCTTCTCTTCTCTTTTTTCTCTTCTTTTTTCTTTTTGGTTTTTTCAAGACAGGGTCTCTCTATGTAGCCCTCGCTGTCCTGGAACTCACTCTGTAGACCAGGCTGGCCTTGAACTCAGAAATCCGCCTGCCTCTGCCTCCTGAGTGCTGGGATTAAAGGCATGTGCCACCACTGCCTGGCATGGACTAATTTCTTAGGCAGGGAGACTTTCAAAACAGGAGAGCATTCAGGCTAACTCAGAGAACACAGATATACTTGTTAAAGAGTCCAGTGCCACCGGAGGGAAACCTGCACTGTTACTGAGACGGTACCGAGTAAAAAAGTTGTTTGGGATAATCCCCCATTTGTCTTGTCAAAATCCAAATTTATTTGAAAGTGAATGAATTGAAGGGGTTCCTGGCTCCCCAGGGCCAGCATGCAGAATGTGATACAGCTGTGGTCCCGGGGGCCTGGCCACATATTGAGCCCACAACAGAGCTTGGCAGTGTTGTCCAGACACTACTTGTTTTTTAGTCATGAAAGCAGGCAGGTAGATCTCTGAGTTCAATGCCACCCTGTTCTGCATAGTAAGTTCTGGGACAGCCAGGGCTACACAGACAAACCATGTCTAAACAAAGAAACAAAATAAACAAAAAGCCCAGGAAAGAAGAGGCTATGTGTGATACAGCCAGAAGATCCAGTGTGTGAGGGGGTGGAGTCGGGGAGGGGGGGAGGACCTACCAAATCCTTTGGTGCCGGGAAAATTACACCATGAGCTCCAGATGCTGGGCATGGAGCTAGCTAAAGGATTTGGTTTGTAACCTATGGATTTGGTGTTGCTTTGGCCTGACTATTCCTGGCTATGCTCTATTTCTTCCATTTTGGAAGGAGAATGTTTACTCTCTGCCATTGTATATTATAAGAAATTAAGTCATTTGGGGCTTTATAGAGGTTGCCTTGAGTCTTCGATGATATGAACGCCTTGAGCTTTTCAGCCATTGAAATTGTTGTAGACTATGGGACGTTTGAAGTAGCCTTGCATCTTGCATCATGAGCATGAGATTTGAGGACAAAGAGTGGGAGGTCATGATTTAAATGATGTGCTTTGGTGTCAAGTTGACAAGGGGTGGGATTTTGATGATTAGCCTCAGTTGTCAACTTGGTGAGGTCTAGAACCACTTGACAGACAGGCCTCTGGGCATGCCTATGGTGATTATCTTGACTAGGGTGAGGTGGGAAGATTCACCCACTGTGGGTGGTTTCATTCCCTAGGTGGGATACTGGACTGTATAGAAAGGGGAAAGTGAGCGGAGCACAGGCATTCGTCGCTTTGTGCTTCCTGACTGTGGATGTGGCCACCTTCCTGACTGTGGATGTTGTCACCTTCCTGACTGTGGATGTGGCCACCTTCCTGACTGTGACTATTCTTCAGGGAGCTGCTTTAAGAGCTGCCATCTTGACCTCCTTGCCATGGTGGCCTGTATCACTGAACTATGGACAAAAATAAACCCTTCTCCATTGAGTTGTTTTTGTTAGGGAATTTGCCACAGCGACAGACAGAGTAACTAACAGCAGGCTATGCGCACCCAGGCTACCCTACACTAAGCTCTTTATTACAGAAGGACGGGCTCTGAGGGAGGTGGAGATGGAAGTGGTTTGGGAGTCTGAGAAGAAAGACGTGATGGAGGACTCAAGATAGGCCTAGAGTTAGAGGGTGGTAAGGGGCTGGCCAGGACAGCTTGCCCTTGTTGGATCTTTTCTTTAGTGGAGGACTCTGGTCTGGTGAAGTTCAGGAAGATGTCCTCTAGGGATAGCTGGCTGATGGAATAGTCTTCCAACATGTAGTCCTTCTTGGCTTGTTCCATAATGCTAAACACCTGTAGAAAGGGAAGCCAGTTGCTGCACATAAGGCCACCCATAGGTGACATGACACACACAGGAAGAGGTGATGTGGGCAAGTGCAGAAGAGGCCACCCTCTGAGACCTTGTGACAAGGCACACAGCAGCCTCACTCTGCTGCTACAGAGTGAAGAGCCTGCAAAGAAGCCAAAGCTCTGAGCTCAGCTGTCTGCTCCTGTGGTAGAAACGGTGCCAGAAGGTGGGTTTCCAGCTGGGTGTCTGGCTTGCTATGCTATGTTAAGCATGTGACTAGTATATCCTCTCTAGGCCTGCCCCCTCTTTTCTGAAATCTGGGGTGGGAAGAGCTAACTTCCCAAGTTCCTTGCAGCTCATACATTGCACCCTGTGACGTCTCTGCACAGACATCTCCATGGTGTTGGCAGAGGACACAGGGATGCCGCTCTTGGAGAGAGGGTGAGATAAGGGGCACACTCACCTTCGCCCAGCTGAGGTTTGGGCCAGGCAGGTAATATTGAAGCATGTTTTGGTGCTCGTCTTCCAAATTGCTGCCTGTACAAACACAGAGACTGTTTCTGAGAAGGCTGGAATGGAGGGCTAGGAAGGACAGCCTGAGTGCCCAGAATCCAGGGACAGACTGTGCAGCAGCTAACAGGTCCGGGCAGGAGCCCGGGGCCTGCCCAGCACCATCACACACCTGGGAAGGTCAGGTCCACAAAGGCCTTGAACTCCTCTAGCATCTGCTGCTGCCATTTCCTCTGGACCTTGGCCTGCAGGGAGTAGCCGATGCCAAACTTGCTCTTGAGGTGCTGTGGGCTGCCCAGGCACTTGAACTGGCCCTGTACCATGATGGCCAGCCTGGTACATAAGGCTTCACACTCCTCCATACTGGGGAAAGGGTGGAGGCCTGAGACAGTGCCGGAGGAGGTCGATGCCCACCCTGAACGACAAAGTCTTGTGCAGACAGGAGAGGATCTGTGCCATTCCTGATTCCCCGCGCTGAGTGTACCGCCATGCAGAGCCTGGGGAATGTCCTGGCAGACATGTGTTAGGTGCTGCCGTAGCTTCTGCTCACTGCTCCCACCCCAGCCACCCATTCTGGCTCTTCCACTGACCCACAGATGCCCAAACTCTCTACCTGTGGGAGGTGATGACGATGGTCTTGCCAGACTCACGAACCCGTTCCACGGTGTCCCACAGCAGGCGCCGAGCCACAGGGTCCATGCCAGTGGACGGTTCATCTAGTAGGATGACTGCAGGCTCTCCAACGAGGGCAATGGCAGTGCTTAGCATGCGCTTGTTACCACCACTGGGGGGGGGGGAACATAGAGGTGGAACACGGAGAATGTCACTGTGGTGTCCAGGGCTGAAGCCTGCGTGTATGCTCAGCACCCAACTCTCGCCTTCTCTGAGGCGCTGCACACTCTGGTAGGGCTTTCAAAAATAGCCCCACCATCTTCACTCAGGTTGAATAGAGACTTGGTTTGTTCACTGAGGGTCTAAATGGCTCTAGATGTGCAGATTGAAATGAGCCTCTTCAAGGGTCTCTGTGAGAGCCAGGGGTGGGCACAACCCATCTGAGAGTAAGGGATAGGACTAGTTTAGTTAACAGCTTTTCTTAAGATGCTGTGGAGTCTCCAGTCTGGCCTTGAACTCTCCATCCTCCTGCCTCAGCCTCTCAGGAAGTGTATACTACCATACTGGCTTGATTTATTTATTTCTCTTATTTTTTTTTAAAATGTATGTGTGTATGCCTGAATGTGGGTACTGGTGAAGGCCATCTAGAACTGGGGTTACGTGTGGTTGTGAGCTGCTTTGAACTAAGAACTAACCCTGGTTAAGTACTCTTAACTACTGAGCCATCTCTCCAGCTCCCTCATTAAACTCACACAGCATTTACGGTGTGCAAAGCTTCACTCTAAAGTTTTTAAATGTATATTCTTTTGATCCTCAAAATATGCAAGGAGATATAACAAGCTGCCCCCAGGACTTGAGTCGACAAATTGGGGCAGGGGAGATGTCTATTTGACTCCTGAATCCATTTGGCCAGGGTCAGAGGCGTCTTTCCACTTTCCAGTTCCAAAGATGAAGTGCTGACAGACAAGGGCACCAGTGTACAACTCAAGGGAAAGGGATTTGGGCAGTCAGTTCTAAGTTCTAACTAAGCTAGTATGAGTTAGGTAGGGTTCTGTCACTGGTAACAGAGATAAACTACCTCAGACTCCTTGGGAGACATTATGGTGAAGTAACAATGGTTTTTATATGAAAATCTACCCTACCTCAATAGGAAGCTTGACATGAATTAACAGACACAGAGATCTGTCTACCCTGTTTTTATAATCACACATAATAACATAGACTTCTTCTTAGTCACAAAAATGGCCTCTGGCTTGGGATAGAGACCAGCTTCCTTCCACCCCCATCTCTACTGGCACAGATGGCACAGCTGGCACAGCTCAGCTTCCTTCCACCCCCATCTCTGTTGGTACAGCTGGCACAACTGGCACAGCTCAGCTCCCTTCCACCCCCATCTCCACTGGCACAGCTCAGCTTCCTTCCACCCCCATCTCTGTTGGCACAGCTGGCACAGCTCAGCTCCCTTCCACCCCCATTTCCACTGGCACAGCTGGCACAGCTGGCACAGCTCTTCTATGCCTGACAGGCTTTACTCTACAATCCAGTTCTGAGAAGAATTGGGATTATCTTGCAAATGGAGGTGGGAAGGATAAGGGAACCCCAAATCTCACCTATAGGTCTTCACCAGCTTGTCTGCACACACACACATGAGTAAGTTCCCAAGGATCAGGTCGACACAGGCTTTAATGTGGCACTCAGGGATGCCCCGGATACGGGCATACATGACAAGCATCTCTCGTCCTGTCATGAAGTTTAGCAAGGCATCAAACTCAGGACAGTAACCAATCCACTGCCGCACCTGAGTTACAACAGCCCAAGAGGGAGATGTATCAGAGTGAAGCCTCTTCCATAGCTTCCCCACACCTCCAGCTCAGTGCTTCCCAGACCCTCCCTGGGCCTGGCGCTTCAGTTTTGCTCTCATAAATATCCATGTCTACTACGGGGACACTCGTGCAGCATGAAGGAGCCATGTGTGGGACGACAGTATGCTGGGTGGTCTTAGGTTGTATCCTTTGCTGGTAGTGTTGGTATACAGGCTTCTAAAGGATGGAGGAGGAGGAGGAGGGTGGCTTGGTTCCTCCTCTTGCCCACATGCCCAGAAAACAGAAGCACTCAGTGTCCCCTATTTTAGGAGTCAGGAGAAGCCATCTGTACTGGCTAATTTTGTGTCAACTTGACACAGCTGGAGTTATCACAGAGAAAGGAGCTTCAGTTGAGGAAATGCCTCCATGAGATCCAACTGTAAGGCATTTTCTCAATTAGTGATCAAGGGGGACAGGCCCCTTGTGGGTGGGTCATCTCTGGGCTGGTAGTCTTGGTTCTATAAGAGAGCAGGCTGAGCAAGCCAGAGGAAGCAAGCCAGTAAAGAACATCCCTCATGGCCTCTGCATCAGCTCCTGCTTCCTGACCTGCTTGAGTTGCAGTCCTGACTTCCTTTGGTGATGAACAGCAGCATGGAAGTGTAAGCCGAATAAACCCTTTCCTCCCCAACTTGCTTCTTGGTCATGATGTTTGTCCAGGAATAGAAACCCTGACTAAGACACCATCTTAATTTTTACTTTTATTTTTTAAAAATTACTTCTCAATTTCTTCTTCTTCTTCTTCTTCTTCTTCTTCTTCTTCTTCTTCTTCTTCTTCTTCTTCTTCTTCTTCCTCCTCCTCCTCCTCCTCCTCCTCCTCCTCCTCCTCCTTCTTCTTCTTCTTCTTCTTCTAGGATGTGTGAATGTGTAGGGGGGGATGGGTGTACGTACCAGGAGACAGCTTTGTGGTGCTGGTCGTCTCCTTACACCTTAGGTTTTGGAGATAGAGCTTGGGTTTTTGCCTCAAGTGCCATTACCCACATACCCATACATAGTCTAATATATGCGTGTATATATATATGAAACATTTTCTTGAAGGCCACTGGAGTCTCTGCCAGGGGCTTGTGGTCTGGTGGTGTGCATCCTCCAGCTTTCTGTGCTAACACCGGGTCTTACACAGACATGCTCGCCTAGAACAAGGCTGCTTGCATGCTGGCGTCATCCCATGGTTACTGTTGTATAATGTGCTCTTCTAACAGGATATTATAGTCTGTAGCCTTCCTGTGTCGCCACATACAGCTCTACTCCCAACTTCAGCTGCTATATACCCAGAACGGGTTTTTAAAATATTCTTCTAAAATTAATTAGATTTGTTCCTTGATAATTTCATATGTGTATACAATGCATTCCAGTTACCCTCACCCTTAACTCCCCTCATCTCCCTCTGAATGTTGCAACTCCACCTTCCTACATGCACGCTGCCTTGTTTGGTTTTGTGACACTGAGTTTAAGCAGGGCTGTCTGTGTAACCATGGGTTTAGAATAAAAGATCCTTTAGAGCTGGTGGGCTCACTAATAGTACCAGCAGAAGACAGTGACTCCCCCCGCCCCGCCCGCCCCCAGACTCTTTCAATGAGAAATAGTTCAGCAGGGATGGATATGGCCAGGGATGTTTCTTGGATTTCATTTAGAAAGTAACTAACTTGAGACCTTTAGACAGATTTGAGTTGCTTCTGTCTTTTGTTATTATAAACGTAGAGCTGGCCACCCTGGTTCAAGTACTCTCCTGTCACAGACATTAGGATGAGGTAACACAGCCGGGCGGTGGTGGTGCACGCCTTTAATCCCAGCACTCGGGAGGCAGAGGCAGGCAGATTTCTGAGTTCGAGGCCAGCCTGGTCTACAGAGTGAGTTCCAGGACAGCCAGGGCTACACAGAGAAACCCTGTCTCGGAAAAACAAAAAAAAACAAACAAACAAAAAAAACCAAAAAACCAAAAAATAAAAAACCCAAGAAGCTGGATAACGCAAGGCTGTGCCATCTGGGGATGGAGGTGATGAGGACAAGACACCTGGGCATGAGGACAAGGTAAACACAAAGCTACCTGGGGTGTCTGCTTAGGGAAGAAAGGGTCAGAGGTCGTTAAGCGATAGAAAGAGGAGTTGAGTCCCAGGTGACCTGGAAGACAGATGCCTTCAGATCTGAGACATCTGCTGAGAAGAAAGCAACGTGGGTCGCATGAGGGTGCTTCAAGTGTCTCTCAGTTAAATATGGAGCTTTCTCGTAGACCAGCTTTACCAATTTATCTTAATGTTTCTTTTATTTCTGACTTGTTAAGTTTTTGTTTTGTTTTGTTTTGTTTGACAGACAGGTCTCACTGTATATTCCAGGCCGGCCCAGAATTTACTAGATGACCCAGATTAGCCTTGAACTTATGAACCTCCCATTTCCATGTCCTGAGCCCTAGATTAAGGGCATGCTGTACCAGGCTAAGCCTATGCTAAGAATTTTTTTCAAATCATGAATGCTAACTTTTTGATAAGTGCTTTTTAAGCATCTTTGGATAAGCATCTTCCAATGAGTGAGAGTCATCACTCCCAAAAAAGGAGAGAGAGAGAGAGAGAGAGAGAGAGAGAGAGAGAGACAGAGAGAGGAAGGAAATGCTTCAGCCATCCCTGAAAGAACCAAAAAGATACTGGGAAAGATGTGTTGAACAGAAGTGAGCAAATGAATGGTAGCCTCAGAGAAATTTCCTTGTTTCAGGGGTGGGGGTTGGGGGTGCCAGTGTGTGAGGGGTAGGGAGTTAGGGGGAATGGACCTGGGGGGTGGGGAGTACTCACAAGTTCCTTCCAAAGTTTCATTTCCTCTTTGCTATCGTTACTTAGGATTGAGCCTTCAAGTGAAGGCAAATCAATAAGATTTCCACCTCTTCCACAATCCAGAAGAGATCCACACTGACAGAGGAGCAATTTGTAACGCAGAAATGCAAGAGAGGTGAAAAATCAAGGTGGCTTGACAACTCAAAAGGTCACAACTTGGAGCTGAAGAGACAGCTCAGTGGTGAAGAGCACTGGCTGCTCTTCCAGAGGGCCAGAATTCAATCTCCAATACCACATGACAGCTCATACCTGCCTGTAACTCGCATCTTAGGGGATCCAATGCCCTCTTCTGACCTCCCTGGGCACCAGCCATGCATGAGGTATACAAACATTTGGAGCAAAAGACCCATGCATGAAAATGAATATTAATTAAATATTTAAAAGATGACAACTACTGAGCTCAAAGATCCTTCTTGTCACTGTGATAGAATACCAAGACCAAAAGTGACTTAGGGAAGAAAGACTTTATTTTAGCTCATAGATTCTAGAGAGAATGTCCTTAATGGTGGAGGAGACATGGCATCAGACAGGCAGAGCAAGAGGCAGAGCGAGCATGTGAGCCACAAACACAAGCAAGAGAGTGAACGGAAAGTGGAGGCCATAAACTCTCAGAGTCTGTTCCCATGATGCATTTCTTCCATCAAGAATACAAAACCTCCCCAAACAGTATGTCTAACTGAGGATTTAGTTTTCAAATACCTGAGCCTATTGGAGATTTCTCATTCAAACCACCACAGATAAAGAAATAGGCAAAATGTCTGATGAAGATTTTTAAAGTTTTCAGATAAAAGTGATCCATGGCTACAGAAAAAGAAATTTCAACAAAATCACAGAAGAAAATTTCCCAAGTCTAAGTAAAGAAATACCCATCAAGCAGTAAGAGGTATACAAAACACCAAATACAGAGAGAAAACTCTCTGTCCAGGGGGTTGTGATGCACGCATTTAATCCCAGCATTCAAGAGGCAGAGACAGGCAGATCTTTGAATTTGAAGCCAGCCTGGTCTACAGAGCAAGTTCCAGGACAGCCAGGACTACAAAGAGAAACCCTATGTCAAAGCAGCAACAACCACAACAAAGGAAAAAAGAGAGAAAAAAAAGGAAACTTTTCATGACACATAATAATCAAAACACTAAACATACGGAACAAAGAATGTATATTGAAAGCTGCAGGTTAGAAAAACTAAGTGGCATATAAATGCAGTCCCATCAGAGTAACGCCTGATGGAGATTTTGGAAGCCAAGAGGAACTGGACTGATGTTCTACAAGTTCTGGCCTACTACAGATGCCAGCCCAGACAACTGTACTCAGGAGAACCATCAATCATAGTTGAGGAAGGAAAGTAATGCTTCACAATAAAAACAGATACAAGGAGTTTATGGTCTCTAAGTCATCTCTACCGAGGATAGATACTAGAAGAAATACTTCATTCTTATAGTGGTTTGAAGGAGAATACCCATGTACTTGAACACTTGGCCCTAGCTGGTGGAACTCTTTGGGAAGGATCAGGAGGTGTGGCCTTGTTGGATGAGGTATGTCAAAGACATGCCATTTCCAGTGGGCTCTCTCTGCCTCCTACTTTTGGATCAAGATATGAGCTCTCAGCTGCTGCCCCAGCTATTCCTGCCACCATGCCTATGCCTCAGGATCATGGACTCTAACTCTCTCAACCCATAAACCAATGAAATGATTTCCTTTGTAAGCTGCCTTGGTCATGGTACTTTATCACAGCAATAGAAAAGTACCTAAGACAAATCTGAAGGGAACGTTAAACACATGGAAGAGGATGCAAAGAGAAATATACCAGAATAGTTAACCACAAGAGGTCTAAGAAAACAGTACCAAAACAGCAAAAACAGGAATTAATAAACACTCCAATTCCCCAATAACAAGACACAGATGAACAGACTGGATTAGAAAACAGAACCAATATTTTTATTGCCTCCAAGAAACACACCTTACCATCAAGACACTGCCTTTGGATAAAACAATGCAAAAATGTATTCCAAGCAAATGGAACTAAGAATGAAGCTGGCATAGCTCTTTTAATGTCTGATAAAATCAACTTCATGCCAAAACTAGTCAGAAGAGATAAGGAAGGAGACTATCTGATTATTAAAGAAAAAATATGCCAAAAGAAAATTGTAACTCTAAACATTTATGTACTAAACACAGGGACACCAAATTTCAAAAAAGAAACACCATAAAATCTAAAATCACGGGTTGGCGAGATGGCTCAGTGGTTAAGAGGGCCGACTGCTCTTCCGAAGGTCCCGAGTTCAAATCCCAGCAACCACATGGTGGTTCACAACCATCCGTAATGAAATCTGATGCCCTCTTCTGGAGTATCTGAGAACAGCTACAGTGTACTTACATATAATAAATAAATAAATCTTTAAAAAAAAAATCTAAAATCACATGTAGACTCCAACATGGTGACAGTGGACAACATCAGTACTGAATATTCACCAACAGACAGGTCATCTGGGCAAACTACACAGAGAAAACTCTGGAATTAACTAATATCATAAATCAAAAGAAACTACCACATTTACAGATCATTCCGCCCCCACACTAAGGAATAGACTTTCTTCTCAGAGGTCCATGGATCTCTCTCCAAAACTGACAACATGGTTGGACACAAAGTAATACTTAATAAATATAGGAAAATTGAAATGATATCCTACATTTCATCTGACCATGGAGGAAGGAAGCTGGACCCCACCATCAACAGAAACGCAAATGCACACAGTTCCAGAATGAGACAGCACATGTGAATGAGAACTGGGTCAACGGGGAAACCAAGAAGGAGACTTAAAACGTTTTAGAATTCAATGGAAGGGAAAACACAACAGACCAAAAATCTACAGGGATAGAGCAGGCCGCGCTGAGAGGAACGTTTGCAGCTCTAAGTGCTTACGTCAAGAACTGAGTGCTGGGGCTGGTGAGATGGCTCAGTGGGTAAGAGCACCCGACTGCTCTTCGGAAGGTCTGGAGTTCAAATCCCAGCAACCACATGGTGGCTCACAACCATCCGTAACGAGATCTGACTCCCTCTTCTGGTGTGTCTGAAGACAGCTACGGTGTACTTACATATAATAAATAAATAAATAAATCTTTAAAACAATCTGCATTCCATCAAACTGAAAAAAAATCTAAAAGAATGGATGGATTTCTGTTTTAGTTAGGGTTTTATTGCTGTAAACAGACACTATGACCAAGGCAACTCTTTTTTTTTTTTTTTTTTGGTTTTTCGAGACAGGGTTTCTCTGGGTAACCCTGGCTGTCCTGGAACTCACGCTGTAGACCAGGCTGGCCTTGAACTCAGAAATCCACCTGCCTCTGCCTCCTGAGTGCTGGGATTAAAGGTGTGTCGCCCAGCCCAAGGCAACTCTCACAAGGACAACATTTAATTGGGGCTGGCTTACAGGCTCAGCGGTTCAGTCCATTATCACCAAGGTGGGAACATGGCAGCATCCAGGCAGGCATGGTGCGGGATAGACTGAGAGTTCTATCGACATTTTCATCTGAAGGCTACTAGCAGAACACTGGCTTCTAGTATGAGGCAGTTAGTATGAGGGTCTTAAAGACCCCACCCACAGCCGGGCGTGGTGGCGCATGCCTTTAATCTCAGCACTTGGGAGGCAGAGGCAGGCAGATTTCTGAGTTCGAGGCCAGCCTGGTCTACAAAGTGAGTGCCAGGACAGCCAGGGCTACACAGAGAAACCCTGTCTGGAAAAACCAAAAGAAAAAAAAAAAAAAGACCCCACCCACAGTGACACACCTACTCCAACAAGGCCACACCTACTTCAACAGGGCCACACCTTCTTATAATGTCACTCCCTGGGCTGAGCATATACAAACCACCACATACTATATTCATATAACCAACCAAAGTTAAATCAAGATGTAGGAAACATTTTTAAATAGACCCACAACATCCAGTGAGATAGAAACAGTAATTGAAAAATTTACCACAGAACATGCCTGCCATTGTGTGGGTGTTGGGGATTTGAGCTCATCGTCTCCTGACTGTGCAGCAGACATTTTACTCACTGAATCATCTCACCAATCCCATGAAGTATTTTTAAGAAAAATTTCTGTCCAGGCATTGTGGGGCGCCACCCCACATCGTCGCCATTATAAGATGGCGCCGACATCGCCTGCCTCTGGAGATGAACAAGTGATCCGCGCATGTGCTGGCATTAACCGTTCATGGTGCCAGTTGCCCGCCTGACAACGTCACCTCGGGTGACAAGAATTTGGCCTATAGGGAATCGCCACGTCCGAGGCGAGAGAAATCTCCTATATAAGGGAGGCGGTTTTCGGGCTTGGGGTCTCCGCCTTGTGAAGCTGATGCTCTCCCTCTCAAGACGCATTAAAGCTTGCTACAGAAGGATCCTGTTTATGTGCCGCGTTGTTTCTTGCTGGCGGGAAAATTAGCGCGGGACATTTGGTGCCGAAAAACCCGGGAATTGTGACCAGACCATCGTCAGCACCTTCGGAGACCCCTCGGCGACGGGGAGGGTTCAGAACTGTGGCTAGACTACGCATCGGAAAGGTATGCCTGAACATGAACTCTTTTCTTTAACTCTTTCCCAGGTATTGGGTTTGTCCGGATTGTGGTTTGGATTTCCAGAGGCCATTATCATCGTTATTTTAGCTCTTCTACTCTTCCTCCTGGCCAGTTATATCTGTGAACATAGGCGGTGGTGTTAACAAGTTTCCAACAGCATATCAGTCCGTTGTAGATAAGCGGCGTTGCACTCCATCGCGGCGCCAAATTAGTCTCTTGTAAATGAAAGAGCAGAAAGGCGAGCCGTACTTTCGGTTTCTCGCTGTTGCCGTAAGTCGGACGTAGATAAGCCGTGGGCCGCGCCAAGACATCTTTTTGATTCTAACAGTGACTTAAGGCGGACGTAGATAAGCTGCGGTTACTTTTGACCCGTTATGGGGTCGTCACAGTCAATCCAAACATCACTTGAAAATCTCCTTAAGAAAAGAGACCTAAAGCTAGGGGACAAGGTTCTTAAGCACTTTGTTGAGGAGGTAGATAGAGTTGCCCCTTGGTATGCCGTTTCTGGCTCCTTGACCTTGGCCTCATGGAAAAAATTGGGGAAGGATCTTGATTTGTGCCCCGACTTACATATGGGCACCGAAGCAGTTTGGAAGATGATCAAAAACTGCCTTGAGGATGAAACATGTGAGGAAGTCAGAAAAAAGGGACAAATAGCGTTGGAGACCGTTCAGGATGGCATGTCAGAATCTGAGCGTAGTGAGAGGATGGGTGCACGTGCACAAACTAGGAAGAGGATCCCAAAGAATAAAAGTGAAAAAGGACCTCCCAGGAAGCCTAAGAGGGCGGGAGAGAGGGGAACAAGCAGTATACCTCCCTCCCCACATGAGGAATCGGACTCCGAGGGAGTACCGATTTTTCAACCTATATCTAAGCCTGGGTTGTACCCAACCCAAGAGCTTGAAGCACTCAATATTCAAAGCTCTGAAGAGTCATCCGGAGCAGAGAGTGGGAGACTAGATACAGAGGAAGAGGAAGAACTTGATGAGGAAGCAACCAGATATGAGAGAGAGAGGTATTATCCTGATGAGAGGCCGTTAAATAAACGGACCTCTAAACCTGCCATTTCAACAAAACCTAATGCTTTACCCAGGAATCCCGTACAGACAGTTCCCTCTGCCCCACCACCTTATGAGATACGCCCTAAAGCTTTCTCATTGTTACCTGAAAAGGTGCATCGCAAGCTCAGGCTCGCTTACCCTGTCTATGAGCAAGATGGTGGGAGAGTATATGCTCCTGTTGATTATAACCAAATAAAGGAGCTTGCAGAATCAGTTAGAAAGTTTGGAGCAAATGCCAGTTTTACTCTAATGCAGTTAGATCGACTGGCATTAACCGCCCTGACGCCCAGTGACTGGCAAACAGTGGCGAAAGCTGTGCTACCAAGCATGGGACAATACATGGAATGGAAGGCCCTATGGCATGAGGCGGCACAGGCCCAGGCTAGGACTAATGCCGCAGCCCTGACCCCAGAGCAAAGAGACTGGACCTTTGAACTCCTTACAGGACAGGGTCCTTATGCAGCAGATCAGGTCAATTATCATTGGGGAGCTTATGCCCAAATATCCAGTACTGCTATACGAGCATGGAAATCACTCAACCGTAAAGGAGAAACTAGTAATCAGCTCACCAAGATTATACAGGGACCTCAGGAACCATTCTCAGACTATGTGGCCAGGATGATGGAGGTAGCAGGAAAGATTTTCGGGGATCCTGATTGTGCCGGACCCTTTATAGAGCAATTAATCTTTGAACAAGCCACTCAGGAGTGCAGAAGTGCAATAGCGCCGAGGAAAAACAAGGGATTGTCAGAATGGCTTAGAATATGTAGAGAGATTGGTGGACCGTTGAGTAACTCTGGGCTCGCCGCAGCCATTTTACAGGCACAAAGGCGACCTCCCCCTACGGGGGGCAGCAGTCGCACCTGCTTCAACTGTGGGAAATCAGGGCATCTCGCAAAAGATTGCCGGGCACCTAAGCAAAACCAGAGAACTCTTACCCTATGTTCCCGATGTAGAAAGGGTTACCATCCAGTCAGTCAATGCAGATCAACTAGAGACATTAAAGGCAACCTCCTCCCGCCTGCTATCCCTGTTAGACAGGAGCCAAAAAACGGGCCTGCGGGCCCCCGGCCCCGGGGCCCTCAAAAATACGGGACCCAATTCGCTGGGACCAGTCCCCTGAGCGAGGAGGCAGATCAAGCCAAGGCACAAGAATGGACTTGTGCGCCACCACCTCAATCTTATTAACACCTCAGATGGGGGTTCAACCTGTCCCTGCCATGCCCTTAGGGCCTCCCATACCGGACAACGCGGTGGGACTTATCATTGGCCGTGGTGCCCTTACCGCATGCGGACTAATAGTCCATCCAGGCATAACAGATAATCAACACATCCCAAATATGCAGATTCTATGCTCCAGCCCTCATGGTGTATTTTCTATTAAAAAAGGGGACAGGATTGCTCAGCTCCTCCTCCTCCCGCTGCTGGGAGAATTACCCAATCAAGATAAAAAACTTATGGGATCTTCAGAAATGGATTCGGCCTATTTGACATTGTCACTTGATTCGCGCCCGAAATTAATCCTTAACATAAATGGTAAAAATTTTGAGGGCATTCTTGACACCGGAGCTGATAAGAGTATTATTTCCACACATTGGTGGCCTAAAGCTTGGCCAGTGACAAAATCTTCTCATTCTTTACAAGGCCTGGGGTATCAATCCAGTCCAGACATTAGTACCAACCGGCTGGTCTGGACGTCACCAGAAGGTTTAAAAGGATGCTTTTCCCCCTATGTTCTACCCCTACCTGTAAATCTCTGGGGGAGAGATGTCATGACAGATTTAGGACTGACTCTGACCAATGATTATTCATTACGTCTTAGAGAAATGATGGAGAAAATGGGTTATCAAGAAGGCCAGGGTTTGGGACGCCATGAACAAGGCGAACCACGCCCAATCTCACACAAGGCCAATAAGGACAGAGCAGGCCTGGGTTTTTCCTAGGCGCCACTGAGGCAGTACGACCTATACCATGGAAAACGGAGGATCCTGTGTGGGTTCCTCAGTGGCCGCTAACCTCCGAGAAATTGAGCGTTGTAACACAAATTATTGCAGAACAACTAAAACTCGGCCATATTGAACCCTCTACTTCCCCCTGGAACACCCCCATATTTGTAATAAAGAAAAAGTCTGGCAAATGGCGTCTGTTACATGATTTAAGAGCTATAAATGGACAGATGTCCCTGTTAGGGCCTGTACAGAGAGGATTACCTATGCTGTCCGCCCTTCCTAAGGGCTGGAACATCCTCATTATAGACATCAGAGATTGCTTTTTTTCCATACCGTTACACCCTGCGGATAGACCTCGCTTTGCCTTTAGTGTCCCCTCTATCAATCATACAGAGCCAGATAAGAGGTATCAATGGAGAGTCTTGCCCCAAGGGATGGCCAATAGCCCTACTATCTGCCAACTGTATGTAGACCAAGCACTCGCCCCGATAAAGAGACAATTTCCACAAATAGTGTCTATCCATTACATGGATGACGTCCTGCTTTGCCATAAGAATCCATCTGTACTGCAACAGGTTTTTCCTGTGTTACAGAAAACATTAGAGCAATGGGGGCTACAGATAGCCACTGAAAAGGTGCAATTGGCAGACTCTGGACAGTTTCTAGGTTCTTTTATACAGCCCAACATTATTAAGCCACAAAAAATAGAAATCAGGATGGATAATTTACATACTTTAAATGACTTTCAAAAATTGTTGGGAGATATCAATTGGCTTAGACCTTTTTTAAAAATCCCTTCAACAGAATTGAAACCCCTGTTTGATATCTTGGAAGGGGATTCTCATATCACCTCTCCTAGAAAATTGAATCCTTTGGCAGTGGAGGCACTTAATAAAGTAGAAAAAGCAATAAGTCAAGCGCAGCTTGCTAGAATAGATTATTCCAAGCCGGTTTTGTTATGTATCTTGGACACTCGAGGCTTACCAACTGCTGTTATTTGGCAAGAGGGGCCCCTATGCTGGGTTCATCCACAAGCCTCCCCTGCCAAGATTATCGATTGGTATCCGGCCGCAGTAGCACAATTAGCATTAAAGGGATTAAAAATGACAATCAAATACTTCGGCCTTGAACCTAATATCATTGTCATTCCCTATACCCCTAATCAAATACAGGTGTTAGCTGCTGCTTCTAATGATTGGTCCATTCTATGTGTCACATTTAGTGGAAAATTTGATAATCATTATCCAAAGCACCCATTGTTACACTTTGCCCTGACCCATCCATTAGTTTTTCCCAAAGTAACAAGTCATTCCCCACTTAAAAATGGTCTTGTAATTTATACAGATGGCTCCAAAACCGGGCAAGGGGCCTATGTAGTTAATAACATTACCCATATCAGACAATATTCGGAGGTTTCCCCTCAAATTGTTGAGTGTTTGATAGTATTAGAAGTTTTACAGCAATTTGATTGCCCGCTCAATATTATTTCTGATTCCTTGTATGTGGTTAATGCAGTTCGCCTGCTAGAAACTGCGGGCCTAATAAAACCTTCTAGTAGGGTAGCACAAACCTTTGAACAGATTAGAAACCTTCTATTACAAAGAAAACATCCCTTTTATATCGTACATATGAGAGCCCATTCTGGACTCCCTGGCCCCATGACAGAGGGTAATGAGCTGGCAGATCAGGCTACGCGACTTGTGGCCACAGCACTATCCTCACCACTAGAGGCCGCCAAAAATTTTCATAGTAAGTTTCATGTTACCTCTGAAACACTTCGCCGGCGCTTCTCTTTAACAAGGAAAGAAGCCCGCGAGATAGTCACACAGTGCCAAAACTGTTGTCAGTTTCTGCCCACACCTCATTATGGTGTCAATCCGAGGGGACTCTCCCCCCTACAAGTTTGGCAGATGGATGTCACTCATATTGCATCTTTTGGTAAGACGCAATACGTTCATGTGTCTATTGACACTTGTTCTGGTGTGTTATTTGCAACTCCACTTTCAGGAGAAAGGACATCTCATGTAATTCAACATTGCCTCGAGGCCTGGAGTGCCTGAGGTAGACCAAAATGTCTTAAGACAGACAATGGACCTGCTTATACCTCAAATAAATTCAAACAATTCTGTGCACAAATGCAGGTGACCCATATCACTGGACTTCCTTATAACCCTCAAGGACAAGGCATCATTGAAAGAGCTCATCGAACGCTCAAATCCTATTTATTTAAACAGAAAGGGGGAGCGATAACAGAGTTGCCCCCTGGCCCAAGAGTGGCACTATCCATGGCACTCTTTACTCTAAATTTCTTAAACCTGGACGATGCAGGAAGGAGCGCTGCAGAGCGCCACTGCTCGGAACCAAAGAGACCAAAAGAATTGGTAAAATGGAAGGATGTGTTGACTAATCAATGGAAAGGCCCGGATCCTATCCTAATAAGATCCAAGGGAGCTGTTTGTGTTTTTCCACAGAGTGAACAAAATCCTTTTTGGATCCCGGAGCGGCTAACACGAAGTATAAACCAAGAAGATGATCATTCTCCTGACCTTTCTGTGGATAACCCTAGCGCCAACGATAAGGACACATGAGTTTCGATGGGGAATCATGTCAACCTTCCCACTTCCAATGCCGGTGATGTATAACGCCCAAGTTTTCCCTCGCTTGTTTATTACTGATAAAGAATTAGGCCTTCCGTTTTTGCCCTGGGATTCTCAAATAGAACGAGTAGTGGATAATAGAACTCACTACCTTCTGGGTAGCCTATGCTTTAGCATCAATGGGACGGTGCCCAGTTATATTGGGTTACATACTCAATCTATGTCAAATATTATTAATGGATGGACAAATGCTACACATTGGGGCGGGAATTTTACAGAATTATTTGGAACCTGGCCCCGGGCTAATTATTCTGAAGGTCTCAGACAACCAAAGTTGGCCCCGTTCTGCCATGCAAAGGAGGACTCGCATTCCCCTTTGCCTTAGTCAGGATGCCAATATGCGTATGGCCCCCTTTTCTTTAGATTGTTAGTAATGCTTCCTTGCCAAGTAATTCCGATAAGCTTGATTGTATGATGCAACCATGTTATTATGTTCTGTGCTGGAATGCTTCTGAGTTCCCCTTGGCCCTGGTAGCACGCCTGCCCCGATTTGTGCCTGTTCCTGTGGAGGCCCCAAGTTCAATGGCATTATTCAGAGAAAGGAGAGATTTTGGAATTTCTGCCGTAATTGTGGGCATCATCGCAGCCACCGCTGTAACAGCATCGGTTACTGCTTCGGCCCTGACCCTTTCGGGCACGGTGCGGTCGGCTGCCACCATAAATAAATTGTCCTCTACGGTGACCACGGCCATGGAGGCTGGACATCTAGCTTATACCCAGATTCAAGGCAGGTTATTGCTAGTGAATCAACGCATAGATTTAGTCCAAGAGCAATTAGATGTTTTGTGGCAAGTTGCCCAATTAGGGTGCGAAAGAAGATTGCCAGGTCTTTGTGTGACCTCTGTACAGTATGACAATTTCACACGGGCTGCTAATCTTTCTAAAGTTTTATCCCAGCATTTGTTACAGAATTGGACAGTTGAATTTGACCAGACCCTGCGGGAACTCCGAACAGCGATATTACAAATCAACTCCACCCGCCTAGACCTGTCCCTCACCAAAGGCCTCGCCTCCTGGATTTCTTCAGCATTTTCTTATTTTAAAGAGTGGGTGGGGGTGGGAATGTTTGGAGCCTTTTTCTGCCTCGGACTGGGCTTTATGCTTTGGCTAATTTGCAAAATTTATAGTAAAAGCAAGAGAGAAAAAATTATGATAACTCAGGCACTCATGGCCTTAGAGCATGGAAGGTCAGCGGAAGTCTGGCTTGTGGCACTAAAACGGCAGTGGATGTTAGCAGCCGGTCGCCGGCCAGGCAGCTCTTGCACCCTCAGCATCTCTATGCGTCGCACGAGGATGAGTGCCCGGTTTGAGCAGCCCATGAGGGTTGTTGAGCTAAGCATCGCACAGAGAGATACCCCCGCTCTCTCTGGGAAGCATGCCGTCTTGAAAAGGGTTGCCTGTCCTAGTGTCCCTTCCTCAAGAAAAACGACAGAGAGATCGGTCAGGAGTATGTCGGGTCCCACCTAGAGCCTAGACAAGACCCCTGCACATATCTTTTGTTTTTAAATTATCTTTGGGGATTCGGCCTCTACTTCCGCCCTCCTTGAATGGGTGGCTGGCTTGCCTTTGTATAGAAAAGGGGGAGATGTGGGGCGCCACCCCACATCGTCGCCATTATAAGATGGCGCCGACATCGCCTGCCTCTGGAGATGAACAAGTGATCCGCGCATGTGCTGGCATTAACCGTTCATGGTGCCAGTTGCCCGCCTGACAACGTCACCTCGGGTGACAAGAATTTGGCCTATAGGGAATCGCCACGTCCGAGGCGAGAGAAATCTCCTATATAAGGGAGGCGGTTTTCGGGCTTGGGGTCTCCGCCTTGTGAAGCTGATGCTCTCCCTCTCAAGACGCATTAAAGCTTGCTACAGAAGGATCCTGTTTATGTGCCGCGTTGTTTCTTGCTGGCGGGAAAATTAGCGCGGGACAAGGCATAGTGATGCACACCTTTAATTCCAGCTCTCAGAAGGCAGAGGCAGGCAGATCTCTCAGAGTTTGAGACAAGCCTGTTCTAGAGTTCTAGAACAGCCAGAGCTACATAGAGAGACCTTGCCTCAAAGCAACAACAGCATTTTTTTTTTTATGTGTGGTCTCTTGCTGCAGCAACTCAAGTGGGAGCACAAAAGCACAGGCTCAAAGCAAGGGTCAATGGGATATAAAAAAAATATAGCTGGGCAGTGGTGGCGCATGCCTTTAATCCCAGCACTTGGGAGGCAGAGGCAGGCAGATTTCTGAGTTCAAGGCCAGCCTGGTCTACAGAGTGAGTTCCAGGACAGCCAGGGCTATACAGAGAAACCCTGTCTCAAACAAAACTATATATATATATATATATATATATATATATATATATATATATATATATATATATATATATATATATCAGGTAGGTCAGATGACAGCTGAAGTTGACACCGTCAACACAGACTGAAGAAAATGGACATCCAATGCAGAACATTCTGTCTACCAGAGACCACCAGTCAGCAAAGGCAAGGAATTTTTCTAAAATCTAGACTGGAGTCCACTGTGTCTTGCTTAAGTGCAGCATCATGTGGTCATTGCCACTCTGAGTAGGTCATTTCCTACATTGGTGGTCCTCTCTGGACTCTTGTTTCTGTTTAGAAGAAGTCTGATGTCAACCGAAATGCCATTCTTGTTAAGGCAACCCACCTTTTATTGATAGATTACTTTAGATTTTCTTTTGTGTGTGTGTTTGGTTTACAGAAGTATTACTATAACAATGTTCCATGGAACTAATTTATTTTTTACTTATCCTGTTTAGGGTCAGCAGGTGGTGGTTTAAATATGCTTGGCCTATGGGAAGTGGCACTATTAGGAGGCCTTATTAGGCCTTATTGAAGGAGGTGTGACTTTGTTAGAGTAAGTGTGTCACTGTGGAGGTCCTGTGTGTGTGGGTGTGCGTTTGCTTACGCATGTGCATGGTAATGAACTGAACCTCTGAAACTAGAAGCCAGCTCCAATTAAATGTTTGCCTTTATAAGACTTGCCTTGGTCATGGTGTCTCTTCACAGCAGTAAAACCCTAAGAAGGCAGCTGGTACCACGGACTTGTGTATTGCTGTGATAGACCTGATCCTGCTTTTGCTTGGAGGGATGTGGATTTGGGGACTTTGGAAAGCAGAGGAATGATTTAAGTAGGGCTTAATGGACCATCCCTGTAGAAGCCTGGAAGACGGCAGTGCTGAGGGTGATTTGAACTGTGGGGGCCTGGCTCAAGAGGTTTCAGAGGAGAAGATTATTAGTATGTTGCTTAGAAATCATCCTTGTGTTATTTTGATGAAGAATGGAGCTACTTTTTGCCCTTGTCTGAAGAGTCTGCCTGAGGTGAAGAGATTTAGATTAATTGCATTGACAAAGGGACTCTCAAAGAATCTCATTTAGACTTTGTCCTGTCATTCGCTCTTATGAATAGCATTTTGATCAAGCATAGCAAGCTTTGAAAGAAAACTACAAAACATATGGTTCAAAAATTAAAGGGGCAGCCGGGCGTGGTGGCTCACGCCTTTAATCCCAGCACTCGGGAGGCAGAGGCAGGCAGATTTCTGAGTTCGAGGCCAGCCTGGTCTACAGAGTGAGTTCCAGGACAGCCAGGGCTATACAGAGAAACCCTGTCTCAAAAAACCAAAAAAAAAAAAAAAAAAAAAAAAATTAAAGGGGCACCAGGAAGTGGAATGGAGCTAAATCTTGAATTCAAGAATATTAAATGGAATTAAAGAGAGTGGTGAGTAGTCTTGGAACAAGATGCTTATTGTTTATGTGTTTGCAGTTGTTATACCATGTTCAGTGTCATTATGACCTATTATTGTTTTCATTTGGACATAAGGAGATATGATTGTGTGTCAAATTGACAAGGATAAATTGTGATGACTATTTTCAGTTGTCTACTTGACTATATGAATAGTGAACTATAATCCAGAAATGGAGGGCACACCTATGATCCAGAGCTTGAGGCATAGTGGCCATGCTTATAAAGATCTTGTGAAAAGGAATTAAATCAAAGCTTAGGTCCAGGCATGATGGTATATGCCTTTAATTCCAGGAGACAGAGGCATGTAGATCTCTGGGTTCAAAGTCAGTCTACAGAGTAAGTTCTAGGACAGCCAAGCTTAGGCAGTGAAGGCATGTAAAACAGAAAGTTGATGAAGATGTAATAGAACAAGGAGGCCATGTTCCAGCCCCAACAAGTAGCAGAAATTGTCAACCTTGGTCATGTGGCTCTGGCTGTAGAGTCAATAATAGAAGGGGCGATGGGGACAATTGACGCTGGTTACCCGGAGCTAAGAAATCAGCAGTGATTAAGAAGAGATCAACATCACTGAAGGTGAAAACTTATGTCAAGTGTTTTCTGAAGAGCACAACAGGCTGTGTTCCAGAGATAGGCATGGTGCTGGCAGCAGTACCACGTGGTACTGGCTTTGAAAGCACGAAGGGGTCATGGGGAGCAGCTAAGGCTTGGCACTGTGAGAAGTCAGGGAAGGACATGGATGAAGGTGCTTCATTGGCTGTTGAAGGCCTAGGGCTGAAGGGGTCATGCAAAGAGGCTGAGGCTTGACACCATGAAGACAGCCTATGAGAGGCTACTGGTGACAGTGCAGCCTAGTTGCATCAGAAGACTCCACCCAGTGTATTGGAGATCCCTATACCATGGGATGACCACCAAGAACAGCAGCAGCAGTGGAGTGGAGTCAGCCAAAGCCTAGAGTGCTACAGAGGGCAGAGATAGGAAAGTGACCCAAGCCCTTTGGAGGAGCCCAGATCATGTGTGGACCCCAGATATTGAAACAATAAGCTGTGAAATTAAAGTTGCCTTGGAGACCCCAAAATGTTCAAGATGCCAGAGTTGTGACATACCTGCCAAGGAATGCTGCTAACAGTGAGTAGAACCAGCCCAAGAGAAAGAAGTATGTTTCTGTCATCGAAGCTGAAAGGACTTAGAGATTTGAAGAATGCTTTAACATCAAAAATGAAGTTGCAGAGTTTAGAGTTGGCTCACTTGGTTTTTGGTTTTGCTTTGGTCCAATATTTCTTCACTATGACATTTGGAACTGTAAATGTATATCCTGTGCCATTATATGTTGTAATCTGCTTCTTTTTTTAAAAAAGGATTTATTTATTATTATATGTAAGTACACTGTAACTGACTTTAGACACACCAGAAGAGGGCATCAGATCTCGTTACGGGTGTTTCTTGGGATTTGAATTTAGGACCTTCAGAAGAGCAGTCAGTGCTCTTACCTACTGAGCCATCTTGCCAGCCCCGTAATCTGCTTTTTTTATATTGATTTTTATAGGGGAATTACAGTTAAGAGACTGCATGAATCTCAAAAGAGACTTTGAACTTTGGAGTTTTAGCATTGTTGAGACTGCTGTAGACTATGGAGACTTTTGAAGTTGAACTAACTGTATTTTGCATTATGCTATGGCTAGGTACGGCCTGTTGCAGATGCCTGATCACATTATGACCCTCAAGACTGTGAACTGGAAAAACCTGTTTCTTATTGTGGTGTGGCTCAACTCTAGCAGATACCTTTAATCCAAGAGCTTTCTGTAAACAGGATTAAATAAAAGTCAATTATAGGTCAAGAGGCAGAGCAAGCAACCAGCTGACAGAGTGAACATAGGGAAAAAACCATAGAGAGTGGAGGGAAGTCAGGAAGAAGATAGAGAGACATACAAGAAGCAAAAAGGAGGGACCCTCAGTTTGAAGGGTTTTTATGACAGTGTGGAGAATGACTTTGTCCCTCTGGGACATCAGTGAAGTAGGCAGGTCAGCTGTGTGCTTTTTCTGTTTTCCCCAAGCTAAAAGGCTTTCACCACACCATCTGGCTCCTGAGTCTCCA
The DNA here is from genome assembly GCF_978045245.1 of Mus caroli. NCBI lineage: Eukaryota > Metazoa > Chordata > Mammalia > Rodentia > Muridae > Mus > Mus caroli. The sequence continues at coordinate 69,766,535 of NW_028227273.1, read as the reverse complement.
TTTGTAAAATCAAACTTATTGGGTTTTGTTTTATAAAAAACAATGGCTACCATAGACTCATGTGTTTGAATAAGCCTATGGGGGCCATGGAGTGGAATGTGGTGGTTTGAATATGCTTGCCAGAGGAAGTGGCACTATTAGGAGGTGTGGCCTTATTGGAGGAAGTGTATCACTCTGGAGACAGGCTTTGAGGTCTCTCTCTCTCTTTTTTTTAAATTTTGAGGTTTCATATATATGCTCAATTCTGGCCAGTGTGAGACCCTCCTTCTGGCTGCCTTCAGATGGAAATGGAGATTTCTTGGCTCCAACAGCACCATGTCTGCCTGCAAGCTGCCGTGCTCCCTGCCATGATGATAATGAACTGAACCTCTGAAACTGTAAGCCAGACCCAATTAAATGTTTGCCTTTATAAGAGTTGCCTTGGTCATGGTGTCTCTTCACAGCAGTAGAACCCAAACTAAGACAGCAGGGCTTCATTCATTTATGATTATAAATGAATGCCTTTTGCAATGCTGAACAAATTTTAACTCTTGTTCAGTTATGGAAGCTGAGTCCTACAATTTGACACAGGCTTAGAGTTGGCTATGTGGCTACTTGGGAAGCATCAGCAAGTGCGTGGTGGTGGGAGTCAGGGAATCAAAAGGACTGTGCAGGGATAGAATATGAGAACAGTGAGATGTGTGGACATCACTTAGCAATACCACAACCTTCAGAAACAGATACAGAGCTACCAAAAGAGCCAGGATCAAAAGTTTGGGGTCGGGGGCTGGTGAGATGGCTCAGTGGGTAAGAGCACCCGACTGCTCTTCCGAAGGTCCAGAGTTCAAATCCCAGCAACCACATGGTGGCTCACAACCATCCGCAACGAGATCTGGCACCCTCTTCTGGAGTGTCTGAAGACAGCTACAGTGTACTTACATATAATAAATAAATCTTTAAAAAAAAAAAAGTTTGGGGTCAGCCTGGGCTATATCATAAGACCTTATCTCTAAATAAAACAAAGGATTTACTAAAAGTCTGGGAAAGAATCATTTGTGATAGAGATGGAAATAAGTTGTGGAATAAGCAGAAGAAGTCTTGAACCTGGAAAAGGCCAGTGGTTCCAGGTGGCACAGAGAAATAAGGAAGATATAGACTAGGGTGACTATGTAGAAATGGGTTCAAGAGAATAGAGCTGAGGGTTTTTGTTGTTGTAGTTGTTTGTTTGTTTGGGAGGGGGTTGAGCATCTATACACCATGGCTGCTAATTGGATAACTAGAGTGGTACCTTGATTGGCAAGCCAGTGAGTATCCCCTTATTTATTAGAAAGGACAGAGGAGGAAGAGGAAGAAGAGGAGAAGGGGAAAGAAGAGGAGGGAAGATAAGGTAGTGGAGACACTACTATGGGGCTCACTGTGTTTGTGGCTCTTGTAAGCACTTGAAAGACAGGGTTACATGAACAGCCAGACCTGTGACAGAGAGTTCAGAGAAAAATCTCGGATGCATATTTAGATTTGGAGGTTACAAGTGAAATAGACCTGTGAGCTTTTTAGAGATCAAGTCCCAGCTTCATGACCCGGAATCCTGTTATCTATCCCTAAAATTTGTTCCAGGCCACACCCACCTTCGCTATGTCAGACTTGATGTTGAAACCCTTGACAAAGGCATCCCCAGAAGTGATGGGCTGCTCGCTGGTCAGCATGTTGAAAATGGAAGTCTTCCCAGCTCCATTGAGACCAAGAAGGCCAAAGCATTCTTCTTCTTTAACAACAAAGGACACCTTGTTCACAGCCAACAGGGGTACCTTGTCTTTATAGACCTGAGAGACACAGAACAGAGATGTAGAGAGGAGGTTAGCAGCCAGCAGACACTGCACACCCGACCTAGCTGCCTCTCATGACCCAAGCTCAGTCTACCTGCTTCTTCCTACAGCCCTTGCACATTGCCAACCTTGTTCTTGGAGTTAAGCCATTCCTCTTTGTCCCTGAGCAGGTAAAACTCATTGATGTTGCTGAAGAGTTTTACATTTTGTTAACCACCAGAAACTGAAGGGAAACATGACTGACAAACTCTGGGGCAGGGGAATGCTATAAAATACCTGGATGTTTGAAAGATCTTTCAAGATTCTTTCTAAGAATCTCAAAGAAACTTAGGAAGCTCCATTTAGTTTCCAGAAACCTTATCTCACTTGGAACCTCCATAATTGTTGTCTGGATACCAGACTGGTCAAGCTTGGTATGCCTTTCCTATTCTTTCTTGGGTTTTAGCAAGCGTGGCTCTCATTCCCTCCTGTCCCAGATCTTCCCTTTACCAAGATGATGACAGAAGAGAAGGTAGAGATACAACAGTTTCTGTCTCTGGGCAAGAATGATCTCATGTGAGCTTCACTCTTAACCAGAGACCTCACTAAGTCTGTCTTCTCAGAAATCCATCTGCCATTGTTCACAGGTCACAGGCCCATCAGAAGGGAGATTCTCTGTGTGAAAAGCTGAGGCACAGTGTCATGGTTTGAATAGGTATGGACACCATAGTCTCATGTGTTTGCATGCTTAGCCCATAGAGCGTGGCACTATTAGGAGATGTGGCCTTGTTGGAGTAGGTGTGGCCTTGTTGGAGGAAGTATGTCACTGTGGGGGTGGGCTTTGAGACCTGGTGTGGCACACAGTCTCCTTCTGCTGCCTTCGGATAAAGATGTAGAGTTCTCAGCTCGTCCAGCTCCATGTCTGCGTGGATACTTCCATGTTTCGTGCCATGATGATAATGGACTAAACCTCTGAATCTGTAAGCCAGCCCCAGTGAAATGCTTTCCTTTATAAGAGTTGCCCTGGGGCTGGTGAGATGGCTCAGTGGGTAAGAGCACCCGACTGCTCTTCCGAAGGCAGGCAAATCCCAGCAACCACATGGTGGCTCACAACCATCCATAATGAGATCTGACTCTCTCTTCTGGAGTGTCTGAGGACAGCTACAGTGTACTTACATATAATAAATAAATAAATCTTTAAAAAAAAAAAAAGAGTTGCCCTGGTCATGGTGCCTCTTCACAGCAATGCAAACCTAACTATGACACATGGCATATGCTTATAATCAGGGTATTTAGGAGGCAGACGTAGGATGATCATGAATTCAAGGTCTATGTAGGTCACATAGCAGGACTCTTCCACACATCAGGCGAACAGGTAAAGGAGCAAAGCTGAGTCTAACTTTACCTTTGACACTTCTTTAACAACAAGCGGGTTTTTCTTTATTAACGTTTCCAAATAACGCTTGATGGTTTCTGTCTCCTCCAGAACATCTTCATCTTCAGGTTCTGTTACATCAAAGATCATTCCCTACTTCCCCAAGACAAGGGTAGAAATGTAAGTGTTTTTGAGGTTAGAAGATAGAGCTTGACGTGGGTCAGAAGCGATGGGGGCCCTGAAGGTCCTGCAGCAATGCCCATGTGTGTACGCCACCACCACAACCTCCAGAACAATGCATCTACATTTACAGTGTCTTGACCATGATGAGGTAGGTGGTCAAACCACAAAATGTCAGCTTTCTAATAACACAAAAGGCTTAAAACCCAGGAATGTCAAGATAAAGCAAAACCTTACCTCCTTCAGTTTCCTCTAGAGGCCTTGTCATACCCTGAACTAACAGAACAGACCTTCCTCTAGTCCCCTTATAGTTGCCTGCAGAGGTATTTCATAAGGTGAGTTATTCTAGCAAGCTAGAGTTTCATCCCTAGTCAGCTGACGAGCTGGCCCTAAACACTCCCCAGGTGACCAGTATGTGGACCAGGGCCTCAGAGGCTGCGTCAGAGCCTTCTCCTCCTCTGTGGTCCCTGGGCATGGGCTGACACCTCTCTGCCTGGACATTATAAACAGATGGCTGGATGGCCTCAGGGACCCCTCTGATATGGAAAAGCAAGGTGGCTAAAGGACACAGGAAGGAAGCTTAGAGCCAGACCTTGACCTGTGCTTACATGGCTTTACCCCAATTAACTCACCGATTTTTCCTTCCAGAAGGAAGAGAAGAAGCCAGAGAGCCTGGATTTCAGTACATATAATGCATTGGCTTCAGTGAGGAAAAGCATGGTGATGTATACAGGTCCTAAGACGGCCAGGGCTGTCAGGTACTTTCCTATCCCCAGAGATTCCCAGGCATAGATGTTCTCTTGGACCACATATCCTTCTACTAATATGAAATAAGCAGATGTTAGCACACCATTTTGGTGAGTTTCAAAGGCAGTGCTCATCTTAAATATAGCAAGTAAATTCACAAAGTAGCCAATATTACCAGAGAAGCATCACTGTTAGCAATGGTTCCGCCACACCCTAGCAGAGGATGAGCAAGAATTCCTTTGCTTGCTGCCTCTAACCTCTGTAAAAACAATGCAATGAGCTGAGCTCTGTGGTTCACACCTGGAATTGCAAGTCTTAGGAAGTTAAAGTAGAACTGCCACAAACATGAGACTAGCCTGGGCTACATGCAGTTCTAGGGCATCCTGTGATGTATGAGAGACTCTGTCTCAAAAACAAACCAACAAGACAAACATCCAAAACCTTGAGACTAAATAGGGTCATGAGCCCATGTGGGGTGGGGTGGGGCGCTCACTGCTGTTATTCTGCTAAATGAATGTAGCAATCAAATGACTCCTCCACCCTCAGATCAATGCATTGCTCAGCCCTCGTCAGAGAGATGATGATTAGCGCAGTAACCCATGCTCTGCATGTCTGCAAAGAGAAGCTTTGGAATGCTCAGCCCTAAGTGGGATGTCTGTGTGATACCCCTCTAAGCCAAAGAAGGGGCAGCAAGGTTGTAAGAGCTAGAGGTGGCTGGTAGATAGTTTCAAAGAAACTGCATTTTCAAGACACAGCAGAGAAGAGGCTGTGATAACCTGCACAAGATCTCCACCAGCTCAAGCCAGACAAAAATCCAAGCACAGAGGGGAAGTGGGCATGAAGTCCCACCCCTCACCAGGAAGCCATTTGCCCTTGATAACTGTTGGTAGGAGGAAAAGGAGTTTCCTTCAGTGGAGTAACACTGTATATCAACTACACTCCAGGGCAGGTTCCATGCCAACACAAACTGAAGCCTATTCTTGCTTGCTTTTTGTTTGTTTGTTGGTTGGTTGGTTGGTTGGTTGGTTTCTTAGTTGGTTTAAGAGAAGAAGAACCGGAAGTTCAGTGGGTAGAAAATGGGAGTTGGGGGAGGGGAAAGAGTAAGATTAAAATAGTTTATGAAATTCTCAGAGAATAAATAAAAACATTATTTAAAACAACAACAACAAGGGGATTGTTCAAATGGCTCAGGGGTTATAGCACAGGTTGTTCTTCCATGGGACCCTGGTTTGGTTTCCAGCAGCCATGTGGTTGCTCAAAACTGCCTGTAATTCCAGTTCGGGGGGGGGGGGGGGGGGGGGGATCTGATGCCCTCTTCTGGCTTCTGCAAGCACTGCAGGCACACAGACATACATGCAGGCAAAACACTCATGAAACGGAATCTTGTAGTTCCTTTAGAAAGTTATGTCAGGTGTGTTGCTGAAGCAAACACTTGAAGGAGTGTTTTCCTGAAGTGGACACCAGTAAAAAGATGTTTTACTAAAATAGACACGTGAAGGAGCGTTTCACTAAAGCGGCTCTGGGAAAAGGGATGTTTAACTCAAGCAGACTTGTAAAGAAACAGTTGGCTGAAACAGTCACATGTAAAAAGATGCTTTGCTACAGCGAGCACGTAAAAGGATGTGTAATAAAAGACTCCTCACTAATGGCATGACTCTATTGGCTTGCATGACATGTCTTGTTGAGCTCTATTCTCTTGACTCCACGGAGAGAAATGAATCAAAAAACTTCTCGAGAGGTTCCTGTGGCTTCTTGCTGCTTCCGAGGACTCAGGCCGATTGGCAGAGCGATGTCAGCTGATACAGACTTCCATGGAACTTTGCTAAGACAGACTCGTGTGGTGAGGCAGGACTCACGGAGGACATGTGATGTTTGGAGGGTATAAATAGGACTCAGTGGTTGGTGACAGGGGCTTGGCAAGCTTTGCAGCACTTCTTGGTCCTGCATCATCTTTGCTGAGAGAGGTACAGCTGAGAACTTCTCCTGGTGTCCCTGGTGGTCTGCTGACTCGTGCTGACTCGTGCTGCTGCTGCTGAGGGCCATCTGTCTCTCCTAGGCTGTGCTTCTGCTGCTGATCTGTGTTTGCTATCCCAATGCTGCTAAACTGGACTGCTGGTGTATCCATAAAGTATTTACGAGTAGATCCAGCCACTGCTGGGTCCTATAAACTGAACTGCTGGTTTCCTGACAACATAGGTGGGATTTGCTCCAAAAATCAATTTCTAAACAGGTCCACTTCCCCCATATCCTAGTAATCTTTCTTTTTCACTACCTCTGGTGGGTGGTGGGTGAGAAGGGAAGTTAAAGCATCTAAGAACCATCATTAAAAGTAGGTTTAAAAAAAATTTAAACACCAATACACATAAAATAAATGAAAAACAAGAAAACAATAAAAGGCTTTTCTCATTCTGTATTATATAAATATATATAATTTCTGTCAATTTAAAATAAGAGCTTGAAAACGTAGCTCAGTGATAGAGCATGCTTAGCATGGTTGAGGCATTAATACTAATAAGAGACATTCCTGTATTTATATGACATCTATCTAAATCACAAAATGCTTCCATGTTTGATTGTCCTTTCAACTGTCAGCGCCGTTGCAACTGAACTGGCCACTCATGTAGAAACATTCCAAGAGACTTGCAGGTTAGCTCAGTGGTAAAGGACTCGTTTAGCATGCAGGAGACCCTAAGGGTTTCATCAAGAGCTGTGACATCAAATGGAACAAAATCTGATCTGCCTTAAGTGCTGTAAAGATGTGTATTTAGAAATTATACAATAAAATTATGTTCATGGAGGAAACAGAAGAGAATGGTGTAGGTATCTTTTCCATTTCCTTAAACATGGCTTAGCTTTGTGCATAGTTCTTTTATATCTTTTTTAGTTTATTTATTTATTTTATGTGTATGAGTACCCTGTAGCTATATAGATGGTTGTGAGCCTTCATGTGGTTGTTGGGAATTGAATTTTTTTTTTTTTTTTTTTAGGACCTCTGCTTGATCTGGTTGGCCGGGCTCACTCCCATCAACTCCGCTTGTTCAGTCCCTGCTCGCTCTGGCCCAAAGATTTATTTATTATTATACATAAGTACACTGTAGCTGTCTTCAGACACACCAAAAGAGGGCATCAGATCTCTTTGTGGGTGATTGTGAGCCACCATGTGGTTGCTGGAATTTGAACTCAGGACCTTTGGAAAGAGCAGTCAGTGCTCTTACCTGCTGAGCCATCTCACTAGCCCTTATCATTGTTCTCAAATGTGTTATAACTACTATTTACATAGCATTTACAGTGTATTAAGTGTTTTAAGAAATCTAGACATAATTTAAAGTATGGGTGAGCAGACTATGGTGTAGCTCAGTGGTAGAACAGTTGCATAAAATGCACAAGGCTCTGTATTAGATCCTGAGTCGCACACACACACACACACACACACACACAGATGGAGAGAGACAGAGAGACAGAGACAGAGAGACAGACAGAGAGAATGTGCAGCTATGCATAGCTTTTATGTACTTGCCATGCCTTTTCACAGGAAAAGGCGAATGCTACAATGAACTGTAGGTTGGATGGTGGCACATGCCTACAATAGGTAAATCTTCCCAAGTCCAAAGCTTGCCTGGTTTAAATAGTGAGTTCCTAAACAGCCAGGGATACATAGTGAGACTTTAAGCCAGGTGGTTGTGGCACAATCCATTAATCCCAGCACTCGGGGAGGCAGAGGCAGGGGTTGGGTGTGTGTGTGTGTGTGTGTGTGTGTGTGTGTGTGTGTGGTGGTGGTGTTAATCTCTGAGTTCTAGTCCAGCCTGGTCTACAAAACGAGTTCCAGGACAGCCGGGGCTACACAGAGAAACCCTGTCTAAAACAAAACAAAACAAAAACAAAAACAAAAACAAAAACAAAAAACCATAGGGAGAAAGGAAAAAGAAAGAAAGGCCAAATCGTATTACACAAACCATATAAGGATAAAAATATTCTCAGCAAATTTCACTCATTACTCACAAACATCATTGCAGTCAATATCACTCAAGTTCTTAGCACTGCAAAACTTTTTCAGCTCAAAGTTATAGTACAAGTTGGACAAGGCCATTCCCAGGCAATGTCCAGGAAGAATGAGGAAAATATGATCCAAGGAGTCTGAGAGTTCCGTGTAACCAAGATCTGCAATGAGAACAGAAGGCACCAATTTTACTAGCATAAGGGAAAGTGCCCTGTCATCTCTCTCCTCAGTCACTTCTGGAGTCCAGACGTCACACTCTCAGGCCTCCAGACCAGACCGTGGGTTCCTGACTCCTGGTGTTGACTCTCCCCACCTCTGTTCATTCAACTCTATGTTTCTTTGTTTAGTTCCTTGGATCTGCCACTTCCTTTATCCAGAGAGCACACTGTATCTGAGAAAGACAGAGGCAGCATGGCTCCAGCAGGAAGTGCCGAGGGGTGTGGGCTGGAGGTGAGCAGACCCAGGCAGAACAGGGATGGGAGCCAGCTCTGGTCTCCCTGGGGTGTTTTACCTTCCCCTGTCCTGAAGATTGAGCCTAGGGACTCGCACATGCTAGGCGAGCATTCCACTATATCCCCGGCTCCAGAGCGTCATCCTGAAGTCAGACAAGGAGTATAAGGTCCCTTCCTCCAGGGTTGATGGAGACTTACACTGTCATAAAGGGTCCCTTAGGAGAGAAGACAACTCCCCACATCAGAGAAAAGGGAAATTGTAAATCAAATTTTAAATGAAAGTAAGGAAGATGGCTGGGGAGATGGCTGTTCTTCCAGAGGACCTGGGTTCAAGTCTCAGCAACCACATGGTGGCTCACTGCAGTCCAATTCCGGTTCCAGGGAACCTGACACCCCTTTACCCCTTTCTGGCCTCTGCGGCTACCAGGCATGTAAGTGATGTGTATCAGCTATTCATGCAAACACTTATACACAAAGCAATGTTTCCTAATCTTATGTATATGAATGTTTTGCCTGTATGCTGTATGTTGTATGTTTGTACATCCTGGAGGCTAGAAGAGGGCATTCGATCCCCTGGGATGGGAGTCACAGACATCCCTGAGCTGCCGTGTGGGTGCTGGGAATAAAACTGGGTCCTCTTGAAGAGCAGCCAGTGAGTGGTCTTAACTCCTGACTCAGCTCACCAAGCCCCGCCTTCAAAATAAAACTTACTTTTAAAAATAAAGAAGAACGTGGAAGGGAAGGAAAGCCCATCTGAAGGGGTTGTGAACTGTAAATGCAAAAGAAAAAGAGCATTGTGGGGCCAGGAGATGCCCGGCAGTGAGGAGCCTTCTGCTCTTATAGAGGACTGGAGTTTAGTTCCCAGCAACCATGCCAGACAGCTCACAAACCACTGGTCCCTACAGCTCCTGGGGATCTGATAGCCTCTTCAGTCCTCCATGTGAAACTCCACATATGTGCACAGACACACAGGAAAACACAGAGACATACAGACAGTCATATAATAAATCCTAATAAAAAGTGGAGGTAACATTTAGGCTCTTTCGTCCAACCCTGACCCATTTGTGGTAGCATAAACAGAAGCTGTCAGTTTCAAGTGTGTGTTGTAAATAATGACTGGATCTTAGTTTCTTTTACAAGAGCTTTTCCTCCCATGTTGACTAATTCATTTACATATTCACTTTTTAAAGTAAGGAACATTACATTTTAGTGAAATGCATGGATCACGGGTGGACAGTGATTTGTAAGTGTGTAAATCCACATAAACTCGTGTTCACTCCGAGATCAGGAACATCCTTCACCCCCCAAGGCTCTCCGGTGTGTTATTTCTAGCAGCCCTGTGCCCCAGGCCCAGAGGCAACCCTTTTTCTGATTCCATTTCCGAGATTCATCTTGTCTGTTCATGGACTTCACACAGGACAGACAGCCAACTCTTTTGCTTCACACAGGACAGACAGCCAACTCTTTTGCCCAGAGTTGTCCCCTTTTACAGCTGAGCATCCATCTGCAGAGTGAGTGTGACTGAGTTGTTTGTCCACCCTGTGTTCGGCCCACAGCGGCTGCGAACGCTTTCTCTTGCGTCTTTGGTCAGACAGGAGTTTTTGTGGGTGTGACAGCTGTAGTGGCTGCTGGGGGAGAGATTCCTGCTCCCTGCAAAATGTCAGTGTGATTCCCTTACCTTTCTCACTGGTGACGGTGACGAGGACCACAGGGCTGATGCTCAGGAAGGTGAGCATCAGCACGAGCCTCACACATGCACTGCCAGGAGTGTTAAAGGAGAAGCTGACCGTGTACACCAGAGGGATGACAGCCCAGCCGTAGAGCATCATGATCAAGACCACCGCTGGGATGCTCTCGTGGTGTGCAAACGCTTCTTCCTTATACCACAGAAACACCAACTTCAGAGAGAGGAGAGGGAAGAAACAGGAGAAGTCAGTAAGGGTTCATCCTGAGTGCTGAGAATATAGCGAGCTCAGTTTTAACTTCTTCTTCTTCTTTTTGTTTTTGTTTTTGGTTTTGGTTTTGGTTTTTTCCAGACAGGGTTTCTTTTCTCTGTGTAGCCCTAGCTGTCCTGGAACTCACTCTGTAGACCAGGCTGGCCTCGAACTCAGAAATCCGCCTGCCACTGCCTCCCAAGTGCTGGGATTAAAGGCGTGCACCATCACACCTGGCTTATTTTATTTTATTTTTTTGTTTTGTTTTGTTTTTTTGGTAAGTTTTAACTTCTTTATGTATTTGTGGGGGATGGAGACACGGCTCTTGTGGAGGACAGAGGACCATTCTCTAAGGGTTGGTTCTTCTCACCGCCTTTTATGATCCAGGGATTAAATTCAGGTCATAAGGTCTGTGACAAGTGCCTTTACTCACAGGTGCATAAGCTCATGGTTTTATTTATTTATTTATTTATTTATTTATTTATTTATTTGTTTGTTTGTTTGAGACAGGGTTTCTCTGTGTATCCCTGGCTGTTCTAGAACTCACTTTGTAGACCAGGCTGGCCTCGAATTCAGAAATCCATTTGCCTCTGCCTCCCGAGTGCTGGGATTAAAGGCGTGCGCCACCACTGCCCGGCAAACTCAGGTTTTAAAGCAAGGTGCTAACAAGCTTCACAAGCATTCGCTAATGAGCGAGCCTGAGAGATGCTGTCAGGAAGCTGCCCTGACTATCAGTAACAGAGCCGCACAGCAAAGGATGAGGAGATGCTTGTGAAACAGAACCGAGCAGGAAGTGATCCACTCTGCACAAAATACTCAGGCTGATTCCACCACAACCAAAGACTTCAAGCCCGGTTCTCCAACTATCTACTTCTGAATGATACATACATGTCTCCAAAACATGGTCTCTCAGTGACTTGAGGCAGCAGCTCTGTAAGGACTACACAAACACCACCGCACAAGCTAGCCAGTTCCTGAAGATATCATAGCTAAATAAACTTGGCATTCCAGACAGGGCTGAGCTACCAGTCAAACTTCTCAGCCGGTTCTGGTTCAGCAGGTGGTTCTTTCCGGGGAAGCCCCCGGTCCGCAGGACAGGATGCCTGTACCACTAGGTACTCACCACCAGCAGCAGAGTGGGGACGAGGAAAGAGATGAGGTCCCACAGCAGAGCTGAGAGCCAGAACACAGCCGTGTTGACTCCACTCACAAACTGGAGGCTCTTAGACTTAACGCTCTTCTCTCCGACTGTCAAGATGGAGAAGGAGCTTGACAGGAAAGCTATTCCAAAAAGAAAGTTGACAACAAGGTAGTGTCCTTTAGGGCCCCTGCGAAAGACAGAAAGCAACTGTGACTAGCAATACAAGCACTGGACATGAAAATGAGACCAAGAAGCAGGCAGGAAAGCAAGAAGTCCTATAGAAGCGAGAGCTTGAGGCAGGGAGAAGGGCAGTCTCACGCACTGGTACAGGATCGACTCGGAGACCTCGATGGCTGTCTGAGGCTGGGGATAGTTGGTTGTGGTAATGGAAGCATTGGCTCCAGAAAGCAACTTGAAGAGAAGATTGTCCACCAGAGTCAGAGCCAGGCTAGGGGAGTGGTAGGCCTGGTTGTTGAACAGCGCCTTCACTGTCGTGTGGTTATTCACATCTTCAAAAGAAGCTGCCACCACGTAGAGCTTATCAAAGCCCTCAGGAGCCTCCTTTGCCTTCTTCAGTAGGAAGTCCTCTACAGAACCTGGGAAGGGAGCCAAAGGCACACTGGGCAGAGAGAATGCTGAGAAAACATCGCACCAGGCCCAGTGGCACACAGTACACTCATCATGGGCTTCCCCAGTCTTCTATTCTTTCTGGGTACCCCATTACCAGCCTCACAAACACCCAAAGGCTGGCCTCCTCTCCAGCTCTCTATTGAATTCCAGCCGATCTCCAAATCTCCATCTCTTAAGTCCTTTTGAATCCCAACTTAGCCCGATAATAGCTTCTGGGACCATGTGTTCCCAAACAAAACTCCACACCATCTGTATGGTATCTGCATACTTGGTGTGGAAGGACATACCTAATACCTACCTACTTGCAGTGATTCTGACCTCTAGGCAAAGCCACACATCCACATAGTGTAAAATGCACCTTCTCTTTTGCTTTTGTTGTCATTTGTTTTTGAGACAGAGACTCACTATGTAGCCCAGGCTGACCTGGAACTCACTCTATAGACCAGGCTGGCCTTAAACTCACAGAAGCAGATTGGCCTCCTCTGCCTCCTGAGTGCTAGAATTAAAAGTATGCGCCACCTCTCCTGGCTTAGAACTCACTTTCTGTGTTGTGGTTTGGAGGTAGTTTGTTCCCTACAGAAGCTATATAGACAGGCAGTGCCCAGGACAATCACACTAAAAGACGGTGAGAACTTTGCTGTGGATGACCATGTGGGCTGGGATGCTTCAGCCTAAGGGTTATTATTGCTGTAGTAGGTGTGGGCTACTTCTTGTTGGAGGTGGTGAGTTCTAGCAGTAGATTCAGCTTCCTCTTTCCTTCCTCCTGCTACCACATACGACGTGAAGCTCTCCTCAGAGCCGAGCAGGTGATACCTTACTCTTGACCCTCTCAACTCACCACCCGTGCCAGAACAAACCCCTACTTCCTTCTCTGTTGTAATACTAGTTAGTCACTCTCTGGATTCTTGGCCTCATGGCCTTACATTCATTCTTACTACACCTATGATCTTAAGAGTCCTGTAAGCTTGCAGGTCCTCCTGTAGTTCGAATGCCTTTGGTTATTTTTCCTTTCCACTACTCAGATGGCACCTGGAATCCTCTAAAGATGAGATGTGTCTGTTAGAATCACTGCTACCGTTCTGTAACTCTCTGTCAGTCATGAGAGGCTTCTTGTTCAGAAGTTCTCTGACGGTTGGTACTAATTCTGCTCAATACCATATTCCCAGTACACAATGCCGTATGTAATAGAACACCTACCTACCTACACACACACACACACACACACACACACACACACACACACATATATAAACTTTAAAGCTGAAAAAGACATTTACTGATCTAAGAAACTAATGATGAGTTTATTACAGACTGGACACCAACTATACAAAATATTCATTGGAAAATTGCTTCTAAGGATACAGAAAGCAGTTATCCCAATTTGATACACAAAGAAACAGACGCCTTACTAAGCATGATATCTTAAGCCAGCTTTCTGAAACTCTAGCCAATATCTGAGATAATCAACTTGTAAAGAAAAAAAGAAGATTTGTTTTAGCCAATAGTACAGTTCATGGTCAATTGACCCTGTTGCATTGGGGCCTGTGGTAGAATATGAAAGGGGTGTGGAAGTGCAAACGAGTCTCCTCATGGACGGGAAATGGAAAAAGATCCGGAGGTCCTGGCATATGACCACTTGCTGTCAAGGATATGCTGCTGTTAGTGGCCTGGTCAGACCTTCCTCTGTGATCAATTTCTTACAAGGCTCCACAACCTCTAGAAAGACACATAGGGTCTCACCTTTAGAAGCCCTCCACTTCCAGTTAGCCAGAATCTAAATGACATTTTTCTGAGCCTTCCAGCTATTCAGTCTGATGTCAGAGAGCACTGCGTGGCTCAGAAAGCCATAGCCTCCCCACAAAGAAAAGCAGGCTCGCTTCCTGCTCAGGCCCTGTGCCCTGCTTCTTACCTTGAATACGCAAAGGAACCTGTCCTGCGGCCACAAGCATTTTTACAAAGTCATCTGAAAGTTGAGGGTCCAGGTGAGAATTCTCAGCAATAAAAAATGGAACAATGGTCTGGCCATACGTTTGTAAAGTCAGCTCCAGGGGCACGTTATCCAGTTTCCTTAATTTGAAGTTAAAAAAGGTGAGGCTTAACATAATGATCGCCAGCGGCAGCAGAACCTGCACAGCGAGCACCAGCATCCAGTTGCGCCGAGAATATGTGATCTTTTTCAAGAGCATGGCGTAGAATTGTTGGCAGAGAAGACAGAACTGCAGTTGAAGAAGGAGGTAGGTGTGGTGTCAGCGCAGTGATAAGAGCTGGGGTTACTGAGGTGGCTTCTGCTCACGGCCACTCACAGCCCCTCACCTCAACTGTCCCAGAATCTGCCTTAGGTTAGGATGCTATGATGTCATCATTTTAACCTGCACTCAGAGGATGGAGGAGGAATCTAAGGAGCTTCAGACTCCAAATAGAAACGATGCCATGTTTTCCTGCCTTAAAGACTTGTAAAAAACTAAATTTGGTGAGACTATGGAAGAAATGACACCATCAGTGGAGGCTGTATTTAAAAAAATACAGCTGGAGAGATGGCTCATTAGTTAATACCACGGGTTGCTCTTCCAGAGGCACCAGATTCAGTTTCCAGCACCCACGTGGTAGGTCACAGCTATATTAACTCCAGTTCCAGAGGATCTGATGACTTCTGACCTCCACGGGCACCAGGCACACGCGATACGCAGACAAACATGCAGGCAAAACACTAGTACACATAAAATAAATCAGTCTTTAAGAAATCCTTGCAGGGTGACTGACACACAAATTCCAGCATTCAGGAGGCAGAGGCAGGAGAGTCTTGTGAGTTAGAGGTCATCCTGGTCTGTACAGAGAGTTCCAGGGCAGCCAGAGCTCCATAGTGAAACCTTAGCTCAAACAAAAACAAAACAACACCCAAGAAAACAAAAACAAAACAAAACAAAAAAACTCTAGATGAATATAACTTCATTTCAAAGTACTCTTTAGCTTTCATGTTCCATCTCCACTCAGAGATTATTTGTATAAATAGGGGAACCCATAAACATGTCTTTGTGGCAATGACAATCAAAATCAAAATATGCACGTATAAGCCCAAAGGTCCCGGGAGCTGACACAGCCTGGGTGGGAAGCCGTCTGGGTCAGTGCCACATGTGCTCACATGGCCTCTCTGAGGTGGCATGGGAGAGGACGTGGGAGAGGGCCAGGTTCAACATTTACACAGCCCTTTGCCTAGGAGCCCCTGTGGAAAGAGACCTCGTAGTCAAGTTTAAATCAGGCATTCTAAATTCCTGGTTGAATAATCAACAGGCCACTGGAGGGCTCTACCAAACATTGAGTTTTCTACTTTTGATGTGATGGACGCTTGCCTTCAGTGTTCTCCACAGGTCTGTGGGCATCTGAGGGCAAACAGAGAAGGACTTTATGGGAAGCTCAGGGGAGGTGCCTTCAAAAGCACACCATGGCCACGTGGCACAGATAATGCCTTGCTAAGGATTAAAAGGATAAATGATTGATCCGGAAAAAACAAAAACAAAAACCCACACGTGTCCTAGCTTTATGGATAATAATCCCCTTTACCATGTGGCTCAAGATTATGAAACAAGGAAATCAGTCTCTAATCCACAGTAATTTTGTTTTATAACAATACTGTTGATAGCTAGGTAAAAAATATCTTATAAAATGTATATCAAGCCAGGCCTTGATGGTGTACTTCTTTAATCCCAGCACTGAGGAGGCAGAAGCAGGCAGTTCGAGGCCAGCCTGTTCTACAAAGTGAATCCCAGGATAGCCAGGGATACACAGAGAAACCCTCCTTCTGAAAAAGCAAAAGATAAAACATATATTTCTTCAAATATATGTGTGTATATATATATGTGTGTGTGTATACAATTTTTCAATATTAAGAAAACAGATTTTCATGTATTTAAAAGTATATGTGTGCATATATATGTGTATGTGTGTGTATATGTGTGTGCATGTGTGTGTGTATGTATTTATATGTATATATAATCTTTTTACACAAGGTCTCTCTGGAAAGCCCAGGCTAGTCTCAAACTCAGGATCCTTCTTTCTCATCCTCCCTCAAGTTGGAATTATGAAAACATTTTTTAAAAATTTAAATTCTAGGTGGTACAATACACGACCTACTTCACAGTGCAAAGAGCATGTATTCTGGCCCGTGCAAGTACTTCTTTCAGTCTCTTACCTGATGAAGAATGGACGACCCCTGCTAGGATGTTTTTGGATGCTGTGTTTCTATCGGGTTAATCAACGTTTGTGGGGGTCTGAATGAGAATGGCCTCCAGCGGCTCATGTATTTGAATGCTTGGTTTTCAGATGGTGGACTGCTTAGGAAGGATTAGGAGGTGTGGCCTTGTCAGAGGGGTGTGTGTCAAAATCCCCACATCAGACCTAATCTCTCTCTCTCTCTCTCTCTCTCTCTCTCTCTCTCTCTCTCTCTCTCTCTCTCTCTCTCTCTCTCTCTCTCTCCTTCTCCCTCTCTTTGCCTACAGATCAGGATGTAAGTGTTCAGCTACTACTCTAGGGCTACCCTGATTGCTTCCCTGCCTCTATGCTTCCTGTCATGATGGAAATGGACTTTTCCTTTAAAGCCTCCAATTAAATGCTTTCTTTTATAAGAGCAGCCTTGATCATGGTGTTTCGTTACAGTGATGGTAACCCTAACTGAGACACATTTGCCTTTGAACTAGAGCAGGCTGTGTAATGCTGCTGAAGCCTGATGAACCCATCCTTTCTTCTTAGTTTATTGACACAAGATCTCTATAGGTAGCCCAGGCTGGCCATGAACTCAGAGTCTGCCTGATCCAGTCTCCTGATCACTGGGATTACAGGCATGCATTACTAAACTCAGTTCCTTTTTTGTTTTTATATTTTGAGACAGAGTCTATGTATCCTTGACTAGATTCATAGTCCTGGAATACACTGTGTGGACCAGGCTGGCCTTGAACTTACAGAGATCTGCCTGCCTCTGCCTCTGATTAACGGTGTACCCCATTATGCCCAGCCTAAACACAGCTCCTGATTGAATGATAGCATGACCCCATCAATTAAACCACATTTGTGTATTTGAAATGTGCTACTTACGCCCGTATTTAGTCTCATTGGCTGTTCAGTGCTCACTGAGAAGGTCCTTGAGTGGAGACTTTTAATTCTGTCAATAGGAACTCTGTGGTGATGCCGGGGAAGCTGATGAAGAGAGTGTCGCTTCTCGGTTAAGACATTTGTGCTGGGATCAGCCAACTTACAAACTCTAAACCGAACCAAAATCATAAGCAAATACAAAGTCACAAGCCAGTTCATTCTGTTCAGGCTAAACAATGAACTTCATAGGTTTGGGAAAACGGTAAGTTAGAATAAGATTAACGTTGGCGCCAACAAGTGTGTCTAAGTTGTATAACGGGCCACGTGATCATCCATAAGCACCGTGTCGCCTCACCCGACTCTGTTCCGAAGATCTCATGCAACGCTATCAGGATTACATTTTGTTACCTTGTTTTGAAAACTACTACATGAAAATTAAAGCAAAATAATATATTAGTTAATTTTATGAGCAAAACTATAAAAGTCAAAAACAGCAGCAGCAGCAGCAGCAGCAACAACAACAAACAAAAAAGTAAAAAGAATTTTTAGGCCAAGCATGGTGGCACATACTGTTAATTCCAGAACCCAGGAGACTGAGGCAGGCAGATCTTTGTAAGTTTGAGGCAAGTCTGGTCTAAATAGTGAGGCCCAGGACAGCCATACATATAGACTCTGTCTCACCACTCTCCAAAAATATGTTTGTTGAATAATAATACCTCAAACATATAATTAATTTAACATATCTAATATCCAATTAGATCAAAAGTACCATCCAGAGGCTCGACAGCCATCCAGCAGGACAATTAGGAAACAGAGTTAAGCGTTGGGTAATGTTTAAATGGATGATGTTCAAGATCCCTTCCAACACTAGGTTATTTGGATCTGTCAGTGTGTGTGTGTGTGTGTGTGTGTATTGTGTATGTGTGTACACAGATACTTTTAATGACAGAGAAAGATGTCTGGTGTCTTACTTTATTGATTTCCATCTTATCCCTTGAGACAGGGTCTTTCTTTCTCCGAACCTGACAATCTCTGGGTTTTCGCTGGGCTGTCAGCCAGCAAGCCCATCGTCATGCTTGCATGGCAAGGGCTCTTACCCACTTAGGCCCGCCTTCTGGTTTTATTTTTGCTTACCGAATGAACACTTCCTCCATAGTAGTGACAGAGGTGGCAAAAGTAGAGATTCCCAGCTCTGTCTGTCTCAGTTCCAATTCAGTGAATAGAGCCTCAAAACTAGATGAGAAATAAAGGTTTTGGTAGTGTTCTTTTTTTTAAAAAAATATTTATTTATTTTATGTATATGAGTACACTGTAGCTGTCTTCAGACACACCAGAAGAGGGCATTAGATACCATTACAGTTGGTTGTGAACCACCATGTGGTTGCTGGGATTTGAACTCAGGACCTCTGGAAGAGCAGTCAGTGAGTGCTCTTAACCACTGAGCCATCCCTCCAGCCCAGGGGGAATAAAGGTTTTATTTCTGAAAGATGGAAGGTGAATCCTTTACCACCCTTAGCTTTCTAGAGCAGAGAAGACATGGGGTTTGTTGTCAAGATATCTGTTCAGATCTCAGTAAACTTGTAATAGCATTTGTTTTGGAACATTCCTATGGGGAGAAATGTAAAATATATCTAGTACAGACAGAGGTGACGTTTTGGTATTTTTGAGCCCAGGCATAAAAAGTAGTGACTGGCATTCTCTCTGCCTTAGTCAGGGTTTCTATTCCTACATAAAACATCATGACCAAGAAGCAAGTTGGGGAGGAAAGGGTTTATTCAGCTTACACTTCTACATTGCTGGTCATCACCAAAGGAAGTCAGGACTGGAACTCAAGCGGGTCAGGAAGCAGGAGCTGATGCAGAGGCCATGGAGGGATGGTCCTTACTGGCTTGCTTCCCCTGGCTTGCTCAGCTTGCTTTCTAATAGAACCCAGGACTACCAGTCCAGGGATGGCACCACCCACAATGGGCCCTCCCACCCTTGATCACTAATTGAGAAAATGCCTTACAGTTGGATCTCATGGAGGCATTTCCTCAAGGGAGGCTCCTTTCTCTGTGATAACTCCAGCTTGTGTCAAGTTGACACACAAAACCAGCCAGTACAATTGACCCCCCCTTTTTTTTCAGTCCCTCTTGGAGTGCCTTTTCTTGGATTCTGCCTGCCATCCTAGGAGAAGCCAAAATCATCCGAGAGACAACCCAGTGGAGCACTGGATGCTACAGTTAGCAGCTCTAGTAAGAGCCCAGTTGTTAGTCAGCACTGTTTTCCCAGGTGTGAGAATGAACCACCTTGGAAATTCTAGCTCATTCTAGCCCCAGGCAAAAAATTAATGTGGGGCAGAAGAACCATGCAGCTCAGTGCAGCCGACATAGGAATCTTCTGGGGACAGGGGTAGGCAAGATGTGCAAGGACTTGGGCTGAATCTCTAGGACAAAGTGGGGAAAAACATGAGAAACACTAAAATAGTTGCCAGTTTAAGCCAGAATTTTTTGAGTTGAGCAATTCAGTAACCCAGTACTGTACAAGTGATCCAGAGGCCACTGTGGCACTATTTTTTTTAAAACCTTCTAGATTCTAGAACACGTGTCATGTTTTGGGGGCAAGGACAGTGAGGTGAAGGCAGGAGAGGCTTCAAGAGAGGCCTCGGTGGAGGCAGGAGAACAGTGAGGAGATTAGCAGTCCGTGGCAGAAGGCTTGGTAGCACCTTCAGTTGTGTTATCAGGACAGACTGAAAGACTGTTTGTGAATAACTGTGGCATGGCAGGACATGTTCTCAAGATTGTGAGTATGGCTTTAGTCTTAAAAGGGTGTGTGTTTCATAATCCGATACACAGCATACCTACAAAATACTTATACCAGTGGGGATATTCTTCTGTTGTCTAAGAGCAGATGAATGAAGCTAGCTATTCAGCTGTATCCACCAGTTTGGATGGAAAAGAGATAATGCAAAAGACAGAGTCAACAGCCAGTGGATGAAGTGAAAGGCTGATTAAAACCACTCTTATGGGGCTGGGGAAATGGTTGAGTGGTTAAGAGCACTGACTGCTCTTCCAAAGGTCCTGAGTTCAAATCCCAGCAACCACATGGTGGCTCATAAGCATCTGTAATGAGATTTGATGCCCTCTTCTGGTGTGTCATAAGACAGCTACAGTGTACTTATTTATAATAATAAATAAATCTTCTTTTTTTTTTTTTTTTTTTTTTTTGAGACAGGGTTTCTCTGTGTAGCCATGGCTGTCCTGGAACTCACTTTGTAGACCAGGCTGGCCTCGAACTCAGAAATCTGCCTGCCTCTGCCTCCCAAAGTGCTGGGATTAAAGGTGTGTGTCACCACCACCCAGCCCATAAATAAATCTTTAGACCATAGTGAGTAGAGGTCTGGTGCATCTGAAGAGAGCTACAGTGTACAGTGTATGTAAAACCACTCTTAAGAAGCAAAACAATCAATATGCATCCCCTGATCCTGAGAAAGCAGAAATATGAGACTCATGTCAACCTAGAATTTAGAATTGCTGAAGACTAGTGTGTGGCATTTTCCTTTATTTCCCTTTTTGAATGATGCTGTCTCTTATGATCGCCATTACGTGCTCAGCTCCTCTGGTGTGTTTGGATCAGAAAACATCCCTCTCTAACTCACAAGTCTTCAAAAAGAGCCACAGCCAATGAGGTGGACCCAAGAACCATACCATACGTAGTTCAGATAGTGAGGCCCCTAGTCTTATACTGATCCTGTAACAGGAAAGACTATTGTGCATGCGGGCATGTGTAAAGGATGTGGATTTTTGTGGCTGTGGAGGGCCTGTGCTAATGACTCAGTTCATACCTGGGTATGGTCTTCTTAGGAAGTGTGAATATCATTTCTTCTCCAATGCTAGACTCCAAAACTGCATTCGGTATGTGGTGATAAATAACTTCATAGAGCTTTGAGGTGTCGCAGAGAGGTGATTTTATTATAGTCATATAATATCCTGCACCTGAAATACCATGTAAGAGACAATGAAACCGTCTTACTCTTTATCCCATTCTTCTTGGGCCATCGCTTTCTGTACTTCAGAATGGAGAGATTTAGGGCAAAGAGAGGGGAACCTTGTGAGGTTTAAACTGTAATGACCTGGTTTTGCTCTTGTTTCAGAGTCAGGAGATGGACTGTGGACTGGTAGCAAATCTAACAATGCTAGGCAGTGAAAAGGGGCTTCAGGAAGGGCGGCAAACAGGGTGGCCTAGGTCCTTAGGAATTCTGAACAGAATGCTAGACATTGTCAGGTACTGGCTGAGAGTAGTGGGTTGAGCACAGAGTCAGAAGGTGTGAGATTAAAGGCCGAGAAATGGGCTAGGAGGCATCTGTAAGGGTCTGTAGGAGAGCTGCTGACCAGGGTGCTAACAAGTGAGACAGAGAGAGGGAGAGAGAGAGAGAGAGAGAGAGAGAGAGAGAGAGAGAGAGAGAGAGAGAGAGAGAGAGAGAGAGAGAGAGAGAGAGAGAGAGAGATATTTTGAAATGAAGGCCAGTTATAGTTTGCAGACGGGTCAGACCTGGGTTGTGAGAAAGAGAGAGGGGGGCCTTGGGTTTTATTTGGGGGTTGTTTGTTTCAATTTCATGGATTAGATTTTTTTTTAAAACCCCAAGAAAGGATAGACTAATTTGGTACCTGGATGAAGAGGCAAGAAACTGACAAACTGACATATAAGCATGGGTCTTCTGACCCTAAATCTCTAAGATACCTTTTACTTCATTTCTGCCTTGTTTTCCCAAGACCTTCCCCTGGACCAAGAGAACAGGGAGTCCAGAGAAGCTTGTGCCCAGCCAAGATCAGGACCCTTCCCAAAGTCACCGATCCTGACCCAGGCTGGAGGCTGGCTGGACTCCTGCTGCCCACTGCTCACCGTATTTCTGTTTGAGGAACGATGGTGACCCGCAGCACTGGAGCTCCCCCTTGGCCAAGATGGCGATGCGGTCTCCCAGCAGGTCAGCTTCGTCCATGAAGTGAGTGGTCAGCAGGACGGTGCGGTCACCCTTCTGCTGCTGGAGAAGGTCCCAGATGGCCCTCCTGGAGGGGGAGTCCATGCCTGAGGTGGGCTCATCCAGAATCAGCACCTGGAGGGCAGAGGTCCGAGCTGTGGGACCCTGAGCGGCCAAGCTGTCGCCACCACCCAGGGTTTGCCCTTGTGTGGGAGTCAGGCCCCCTGCCCTATACCTTAGAGCCCGCTATGAGGGCGATGCCAATGGAGAGCTTGCGCTTCATGCCCCCACTCAGGAACTTGGACCTTGAGTTCCACTTGTCCTTCAGACCAAGCATGCGCAGCATCTCCTCTATTTGCTTGCGACAGTCCTGAGGAGACAGACCTTTCAACTGAAAGGCAAGAAACGGGGGGCTGTGAAGCAAGTGATACTGATGGAAGCTGAGCTATCTAATCAAGATTTTGATTGTATACAAATAAAACATAGGCAAGAAAAGGATGCCAGAAACATTGTTTTCAGGGAAAGGGACAGAGGAGGATATGAAGTATGTAAGTGAATAAATAAATGTGGGGAATGTAAATGAAATCTCTCCTTTCTATCTAAGGTTAAATGAGATGAAAGAAGTCTCATCTTTAAAGAAATCTGTAAAG
This sequence comes from Mus caroli, assembly GCF_978045245.1. Lineage (NCBI taxonomy): Eukaryota > Metazoa > Chordata > Mammalia > Rodentia > Muridae > Mus > Mus caroli. The sequence goes on along the minus strand of NW_028227273.1, from coordinate 69,743,609 downwards.
ATGCGAAGAGACCACCTAGCAAAGATTTCTCCTCCACATCAACATCAACCTCTCCTCCCCTACCCCTTCCCTGGTTTATTTTTAGACAGGGTCTCACGGTGTGGCTCGGGCTAGCCATACAGAATTCACTCTGTAAACCAGGCTGGCTTCGCACTCACAGAGATCTGTCTGCCTCTGGGTCCTTTGTGCTGGGATCAAAGCTGTGTGCCACTACTACTGCCTGGCAAATCAACACTTTTCTAGGATCGAAGTATTTGCTCAAGTTGCATCCTGTTATCAAAAGCTACACTTTGCTTACCAGTGATGTCATTCTGAGTTAGCCAACTGCATAAGAATGGGAGGCCAGCGTCTGACCAATCAGGCGGAGGCAGAGGCAAAGGCCTAGAGCCCCTACTGTGTATGTTTGATTGCTTGACCAACCTTCTGCAGCATTAGAACTTTCACCTTGTTGAAATACTTTGGGTCACATGGTCATGGTCTTAGACCCTCAGACCCATTTCTAACAGCAAATGACTTAAAAAATAAGTGCATAGGTACATTAAAAAATGTGTTAGGGCTAAGTGGGATTTCTCAACATATGTTTTTTAGAACTACTGTTTCATAGTAAAGAATTTATATGGCCTCTTTTGTCCCTGGTTCCTGGCATGGACTCTCTGAGGTTGGGGCTCCCCAAGTGATGAGAACATCTTTGTTACCACTGGGTCTTCAAGTCATATTGTACATCACACAGACAAGATCATATGGTGGTAGGGATTGAACCCAGGGCCTCATACATATTAGGCCAGTGCTGTATCAACTAAGCTACATCCCTCACCCACAAGTTTGTATCTTTTTACAATGGCAATAAACAGTCTAAAACCATGTTGACTTTAGCATCACAAAAGTATTTAGGAATAAATTTAACCATGTAAATGCAGAAATTGCACACTGAAAACTGTACAACATTATTGACAGAAATTAAAAGCAACCAAGTAAGTAGAAACACATTTCATGTTCAAGGATTAGAAAGTTGAACATTATTAATAATGTTAATATACCATTACTATTCAAAGAGCCCTGCAAATTCTGATAGCCCTTAAAATATTTATTGTACATATGGACAAAATCTGTGTTCCTAAACTTGCCTGAAAGTACAATCAGGTCAAAATAATCAAAACAGCATTGAAGACCAGAACAGGGTCAGGGAGTCACACTTCTGAACCCAGCACTTACTATAAAGCTACAGCCATACAGCACTGAGGTAGTTCTATAAAGACAGGCAAACAGAAAACGGAATGGACCTGAGATTCTGACAACAGTGATGCCCATTCAAGGGCAGAAGATGAATGCATCTGTGTTTTTAGATAAATTCTTCCTAGGTAGCTCTGGGTAGCCTGGAACTTGCTGTGCAGACTAGTGTGGGTCTTGAACTTGCAGTGATCCTTCTGCCCTGAGTGCTGGGATTACAGGGATGTGCCACCATGCTCAGCTAAAGAGAGTATTTCTTTCCTTTTTCAAAGTTAGACTTACCTAGTTTATGTGTGAGTGTTTTGCCTGCACGCATATATGTAGCCCACATGCATGTTTGCGGCCCACAGAGGTCAGAAGAGGGAGTCAGATCTCCAGAACTGGAGCTACGGAGGCTTGTGAACCACTGTGGGAGTGCTGGGAACCCAACCCGGGCTCTCTGCAAGAACAAGGGCTCCTAGTCATTGAGCATCTCTCCAGCGCCTAAAGAGTCATTGCAGTGCGTGCGTGCGTGTGTGTGTGTGTGTGTGTGAGTGTATGTAGTGTGTGTGTGAGTGTGTGTGTGTGTGTGAGTGTGTGTAGTGTGTGTGAGTGTGTGTAGTGTGTGTGAGTTGTGTGTGTGTGAGTGTGTGTGTGTGTGAGTGTGTGTGAGTGTGTGTGAGTGTGTGTGTCATGTGTGTATGTGTGTGTGTGAGTGTGTGTGTGTGCACTCGCGCAGGTTTATAGCAAACAATAAAAATAAACATTTGTGTATCAAAATTTACTGTCAATAAATGGTAAATAAAAACAGTGGGTAGGCCGGGCAGTGGTGGCACATGCCTTTAATCCCAGCACTTGGGAGGAAGAGGCAGGTGGATTTCTGAGTTCAAGGCCAGCCTGCTCTATAGAGTGAGTTCCAGGACAGCCAGGGCTACACAGAGAAACTCTGTCTGGAAACCCTCTTGTGGTTTCCAAAAAACCAAACCAAACCAAACCAAACCAAACCAAACCAAAACCAAACAGTGGGTTGTATTAGAGAACATTTCTGCAGACTATATCTATTTGTCAGGGGCTTAGTAGCCAGCATCTAACTAATGTCTCTTAAATAAATTACTAAAGGATTAACAACTCGACTAAAAAATGAAATAGGATATGGAGAGAGATTTCTCCAAAGAAGCGCACAAATAGCCTCTAAGCTCCAAGGGACCCATCCTCTCATTTCTGTGAGACCAGAGAGTGCTTGTATTTAGGCCTCAAGTTTCAGTGAGACCCAGGGGCATTAAAGGAATGGGCTTCTGCTCCAGAGAGCCCAGAGAACACCTTGAGACTAGAATCCCAGCTCTCACAGGGGGATCTGGGAGCGGTATAGGGACAGGTCTCCAGTTCCAGTGGCCTTAGAGGTCAGTGCACCGTATGAGATTCAACTCCAGGATGCACAGGATCCCCTGAAATGTTGGGGCTCTGGCTCCCTATGGTCAAGTTTTGACGTCTGAGGCTCACTGAAGGACTTGGGGAGTCTATAATACTGGGGCCCTAGGTTACTTCAGGTCTTTGGGTCTAACCTTGGCTTCCATAAAGTACACAGACTCCAGTGGGTCTGGTGTTTGATGTCCTTTTCCCAGAATTACAAGATTTCGAGGGATGGCCAAGGTTTTGCCTCCACCTGGTTGTCTATGGCTTAGTGTACAGCCTGCCCTTAGGGCTACTGGCACACAGCCAAGATGTAATTTCTCCAGCAGGTTCATTCAACACCCACACCAAAACCCATGTAGGTAACCTTCTAGGAAGAGTCACAAAAATAAACCATCCAGACTAACCCGGAAGAAGGGAGCAGAAGGGAAAGTCAAAGCTCAGAGACAGCCAGGCTCCCAACAGGTGTAAAGACAAAACAAAGAAAAACAAAGAATAAAATACAACCACCAGCCATAACCCTTCCCAATCAACCAGCTCCCCTGTAAGGGAACCTAAAACTACAGACATAGCTGAAACGTATGAGAGAAAATTCACAGTCTTACTTTTTAAAAGAATTAATGAGCAAACAAGAAGATACAAACAAATGCATGAACTAAGAAAACTTACCCAAGACCTTGACAATACAGTCTCCAACAAGAACGAGCTAGTCAGTAAACTGGAGGAAACTTTCAAAATGTGGAGAAAAATTCAGTAAAGAGATCGAAACATCAGAAAAAAAAAATAACTAGAATAGGGCACTGGTGGTGCATGCCTTTAGTCTCAACCCTTGGGAGGCAGAGGCAGGCAGATCTCTGTGAGTTGGAGGCCAATCTGGTAACAATAAAACAAAGTGAAAGAAAGAAAGAAAGAAAGAAAGAAAGAAAGAAAGAGAGAGAGAGAGAGAGAGAGAGAGAGAGAGAGAGAGGAAGGAAGGAAGGAAGGAAGGAAGGAAGGAAGGAAGGAAGGAAGGAAGGAAGAAAGAGAGAGAGAGAGAGAGAAAGGAAGGAAGGAAGGAAGGAAGGAAGGAAGGAAGAAAGGAAGAAAGGAAGAAAGGAAGAAAGGAAGAAAGGAAGAAAGGAAGAAAGGAAGAAAGGAAGAAAGGAAGAAAGGAAGAAAGGAAGAAAGGAAGAAAGGAAGAAAGAGAACCAAATAGAGATATTTGAAATGAAGGAGATAGTCAATCAAATACAAATCCCAATAAATACTATCATTAATATACCAGACCATGTATCCTATATATTCATACTCTATAAAAGGATAAATTCCTGTGATGGAGGGCCAAGTAGAGACAATAATAGCAACAGACAGATAAGGAGTTAAGGCATTAAGGAGCACCAGTGAAATTTCCAAGCAATCTGGGATATATTCAAAAGGTCAAACATAATAATTCATGGTACAGAAGAAGGAACAGAGATAGAATCAAGTGCACCAAACAGACTATTTAATGAAATTACAGCAGAAGGCTTTCCAAACACAAGCAGACACCCAACCACAAGAGGCACAAAGAACTTTAAGCAGACCTAACTAGAGAGGAAAGTCTCCATGACAGGTCCAAGTCAGGATGTCAAGAAGAGCAAGTAGTGGGACTTCCTGCCCACCTCCCTGTCTCTGTGCTGGGATTTTGTCTGGATTGAGCTTGTGTTGGTCTGGTACATGCTGTCAGAATCACTACTCATTTATACGTACAACTCTCCTACTCCAGGACAGACCTACCTCCAAGAAAGCAGAACACAGACTGGACCCTGTGGGGGAGCGGGGACAGGGAACATGAAAAAACCTAAAAGTTGGAGAGGTAGGGAATTGAGGGTGGAAATGGCAGGAGGGAGTTGGGTAGTGAATATGATCAAAATACATTGAATGAAATTCTCAAAGACTTAATAAAAAATATCACTAGGCATGGTACTGTACACCATTAGGCTCAGCACTCAGGAGGCAGAGGTAGGTGGATCTCTGTGACTTGAGTCCAGCCAGGTATACATAGCAAGTTCCAGGCCAGCCAAGTTCTACATAGTGAGACTCTTGTCTCAAAACAAACAGACCAGACAAGAATGAGATGGCAAAATGTATGTGATGTGTATTTTATCTCAATAAAAACTTAAAAATTAGGGCTGGAGAGATGGCTCAGAGGTTAAGAACACTGACTGCTCTTCCAGAGGTCCTGAGTTCAATTCCCAGCAACCACATGGTGGCTCACTACCATCTATAATGAGATCTGATGCCCTCTTCTGAAGACAGCTACAGTGTACTTATGTATAATAATAAATAAATCTTTGGGCCAGAGCAAGCAGGGATTGAGCAAGCAGGGTTGACTGGAGTGAGCAGAGGTCCTAAAATTCAATTCCCAACAACCACATGAGTACGGCTACAGTGTACTCATATACATAAAATAAATAATCTTCTTTAAAAAAACTAAAAATTTGAATGCAAAAAATTGATAAATATTCTAGAAGTCTCTTTTGTCCTAATATTTGGTCTTTACTTTGATACTTGATTTTCTTTGCTACAGAGAGATCCTTAATTCCCTAGAATTATCTCAACGAATGGGGTGTCTTTTGTTCTAATGAGCTGACTCTCAGCACACCGTTGGGTAGCTTTAAGAGTTGGGGCTGGGCTAGAGAGATGGCTCAGTGGTTAAGAGCACTGACTGCTCTTCTGAAGGTCTTGAGTTCAAATCCTGACAACCACATGGTGGCTCACAACCATCCGTAAGGAGATCTGATGCCCTCTTCTGGTGTGTCTGAAGACAGTGACAGTGTACTTATGTATAATAATAAATCTTAAAAAAAAAAAGAGTTGGGGCTGGTCATCAGAAAGACTAAGCTACGATCGGAACCTCTACTCCCCCTCCTCCAGGAAAACTTGATAACTAATCCATCATGCTTACATAATAAAAATTGTGTAAACATTTCTAAGCTTCTCCGTGTGGGGTTCCTGGGTTGATAAATGCTTAGAAGAGCTGGGAGGGTTTGCCTCCTAAGGAGCATGGACAACTTACCATTTCCCAAGGCCTTGCTGTATCTGCTTCATCTGAGTGTTCGCTGTAGTCATTTTATCTATCTATCTATCTATCTATCTATCTATCTATCTATCTATCTATCTATCTATTTCTGCAATGAACTAGTCACTATTCGTTCATGTTCCCCAGTTTTGTGAGCAGTCACAGAAAATACTGAACCTGGGGCGTGAGCTATGGAAGTGACTTGAGTTTGTAAGTGGCATCTGAAGTGAGAGGTGGTCCTGTGGATCGGATGCTTGGGTTGATGGGGAGAGTTAGCCAGCTACAGGTAGCATCAGGTCAGTGTGTGCAGAACTGGATCAGACAGGAAACTGCCTTCCTATATCTAGTGTCAGCATATGGAGAAACATATATATGGTCCCTTAAAAAGACCCCACCCGCCAGGCGTGGTGGCACACGTCTTTAATCCCAGCACTTGGTTGGCAGAGGCAGGCGGATTTCTGAGTTTGAGGCCAGCCTGGTCTACAGAGTGAGTTCCAGGACAGCCAGGGCTACACAGAGAAACCCTGTCTCTAAAAAAACAAACAAACAAAAAAGACCCCACCCAACCCCAGACTAAAGCAGATGAAGCAGAGCGCTGTAGCCTCTCTTACCATTCCAAAGGATGGATGCAGACCCACTGTCTCTCTTACCATTCCTAAGGATGGACACAGACCCACTGTCTCCCTTACCATTCCCAAGAGTGGATGCAGACCCACTGTCTCTCTTACCATTCCTAAGAGTGGACGCAGACCCACTGTCTCTCTTACCATTCCTAAGAGTGGATGCAGACCCACTGTCTCTCTTACCATTCCTAAGAGTGGATGCAGACCCACTGCCTCTCTTACCATTCCCAAGAGTGGACGCAGACCCACTGTCTCTCTTACCATTCCTAAGAGTGGATGCAGACCCGCTGCCTCTCTTACCATTCCTAAGAGTGGATGCAGACCCACTGCCTCTCTTACCATTCCCAAGAGTGGACGCAGACCCACTGTCTCTCTTACCATTCCTAAGAGTGGATGCAGACCCGCTGCCTCTCTTACCATTCCTAAGAGTGGACGCAGACCCACTGTCTCTCTTACCATTCCTAAGAGTGGATGCAGACCCACTGCCTCTCTTACCATTCCTTAGTGGATGCAGACCCACTGCCTCTCTTACCATTCCTAAGAGTGGATGCAGACCCACTGTCTCTCTTACCATTCCTAAGAGTGGATGCAGACCCACTGCCTCTCTTACCATTCCTAAGAGTGGATGCAGACCCACTGTCTCTCTTACCATTCCTAAGAGTGGATGCAGACCCACTGCCTCTCTTACCATTCCTAAGAGTGGATGCAGACCCGCTGCCTCTCTTACCATTCCTAAGAGTGGATGCAGACCCACTGTCTCTCTTACCATTCCTAAGAGTGGATGCAGACCCACTGCCTCTCTTACCATTCCTTAGTGGATGCAGACCCACTGCCTCTCTTACCATTCCTAAGAGTGGATGCAGACCCACTGCCTCTCTTACCATTCCTTAGTGGATGCAGACCCACTGTTCACCAACTCACCTGACCATAGAAATAAAGGTGGTCAGTTACTGTAAAGTTATCAAATAAAATGTTATGCTGTGGGCACCAGCCCAGGCTCTTCCTAATTTGAACCATGTCTTTTGAAATTTCACATCCATGGATATATGCATGTCCTTTTGATGGAGTAATGAGACCTAGAACCAAGCAGAGAAGACATCCTAAAGTCATTTTCAGTCAGAGGCTGTAAGAGCAGGAATGCCTAACCATCACCCTGGCTCTGTCTCTTCTCCCACAGATCAGCCTCGTTCCACTTTGTCACCGTGATTCAATCAGCAATACCCAAGGGGATACTTGTCCTACATGTGACTGTGCTTGAGAATACGCAGGAAAGACTGGAGACAGGAGAAACACTTCCTGTGTTTGAGCAATTCTAGTTTGGCTAAATGAATTCAGTTACGTGGGTGTTTGCAAAGTAAATCACACTGCTGCAAGGCTTATGGCAAATCTGCATGATTAGTAAATATGGTGGGGAAAGCACTTTGGGGAGCTAACAGTTTTGAAATGTGATCCTCAGTGGTAGGTCTAACTTTATCCTCATTGACAATAAATATTTATTTCCCGAATGAATGAATGAAGGAAGTTACTAACAAATATATACCAGGATGCACCTTGATGGCCCGACTACCTACATTATTTTTTCTCTTTATTCTATTTAGAATGACAAGGGCAACACGTTCTTATCAAACAAAAAAAGTTCAGAAAAAAAAGAAAAAAGGTGTAACCAAAGAAACCGAGCTGGAGAGATGAGCCACAGGTTAAGAGCATTTGTTCTCAGAGGACTAGAGTTCAGTCCCCAAAACCCACATGGTGGTTTACAAAGTCAGTAACTCCACTTTCAGGGGATCTAGCACCCTCTTCTGGCGTCCTTGGGCATCAGGCACATACATGCATGCAGGCAAAACATTTATATGCATTGACTAAAACAATAAATCTTAAAATAGGTGGTAATGACGCATGCCTCTAATACCAGCACTCAGGAGGCAAAGGCAGGAGTATCTTTGTGAGTTCAAGGCCAGTCTGGTCTACAGAGGAAGTTCTAGGACAGCCAGGGCTATACAGAGAGAACCTATCTCAAAACAAAACAAAACAAAACAAAACAAAACAAAACAAAACAAAACAAAACAAAACAAAACAATGCCACCACCACCACCACTACCACCACCACCAACAAAACCCACTTTAAAAAAACCCAACAAATGATGTTTAATAAGTTCCACCATGAAAAGATAACTACTGTTAAATTTAGATATATAGCTTTACCTAGTTTTGGTTGGTTGGTTTTTGGTTTTTTGAGACAGGGTTTCTCTGTGTAGCCCTGGCTATCCTGGAACTCACTCTGTAGACCAGACTGGCCTCGAAGTCAGAAATCCACCTGCCTCTGCCTCCCAAGTGCTGGGATTAAAGGCATGGGCCACCACACCAGGCACCTTACCTAGTTTTATACACATTTTATTTGTTATTTATGTTTGTTGTGGTCGAGATAGATTGAACCTAGGGTTTCACATAGGCCAGGTAAGCGCTTTACCAATGAGCTAGACTCTTAAACCCCATATAGTGTTTTTATACTAAAATAAAAAATATAAGTTGTTCTTTTAGAATAACATTTTCTTTTCTGTTTTGTGGGTTTCTAGTTGTTTGTTTGAGACGAAGTCTCTATGAATGCCGAGCTGCCCCTTGCTTTGCCATATAACTCGGACTAGCCTAAACGTTCTGACACAGACCAGGCTAGCCCTTCTTGGAGCACTAAGATGCTCAGTATCACTGCTTGCTGCTGGCTGTCGTGTGCTTGTTTTTAGTATAATGGTGTATTCAGTCTATTTGTCTACAGAAAAACTGTATCCTTTTTATTTTTATTTCTTTTTTTTTTTTTTGAGATGAAGTTTGATTGCATAGGCCAAACTTTTGACAGACTTTATAGCCATGGACTTATTAAACATCATTTGTTGGTTTTTTTTAAAGTGGGCTTTGTTGGTGGTGGTGGTAGTGGTGGTGGTGGTGGCATTGTTTTGTCTTGTCTTGTTTATTTTCATGCATGGCTAGAAACACATCATTAAAACACACACACATTTCTTTACACGCCTCAGTTGTGTGCGTGGCAGGGGGCATAAGACCCGCGGAGGCAGAGAAAAGCTCAAGGGAGCCAGCTCTCTCCCTCCACCATAGAGGTTCTGGGATTTGAACTTAAGCCTTCAGCCTTGGTGGCACGTGCCTTTACACATGGCGCCACCTCAGCAGCTCAGATCTGTAGAACTCCTCAGAGCTAAAACAGACCTCATGGTCACAGGGCCTATGCCCTTCCCAGGAAATCTCTGTGTGAGGTTTACTGTACAGTGTGACTCTGTGGTGTCCTTGGCGCCCGACTGCCAGGATCCCTTTCCCTTCAATGCTGCCACACTCACACTGGGGATATCTCCCCCCTGCTTGGTCCCCCTGTACCCCCTCCCCCGAACCCGGCACAGCTGTAACACCTGCAATACACACATAAGATGGTTCACAGCTAGTTGTGACTTCAGCTCCAAGAGATCCAACACCTTCCCTTGCCACTGTAGTGAGTGTTAACACATATCTGGGTACATGAATGTTGAAGCCAGAGGCCAACCTCAAGTGTCATTCCCTGGGAACTGTAGGCCTTGTATCGAGAGATAGCTCACTCTCAGGGACTGGAGGCTTGGCTGACTGGGTTGGGCCAGTTGGCCAGAGAGCCCCAGGAATTCACCTGTCTCTTTGTCCCTCCGCAGCACTGGGATTGCAGTGGGCACTGAATTGTCATTGTCTTGTGTGGCAAGCTCCCTAACACAGGGAACAAGGACTATGATGATGAGGGCCTCTACAGTTATGCAGAGTTTATCAGAGTATATCTAACAAGAGAGCAGAGCCCAAAGCCGGGTGTGGTGCTGCACACCTTTAATCCCAGCACTCGGGAGGCAGAGGCAGGTGGATTTCTGAGTTCGAGGCCAGCCTGCTCTACAAAGTGAGTTCCAGGACAGTCAGGGCTACACAGAGAAACCCTGTCTCAAAAATAAAAAAAAAAAAAAAAAAAGAAAGAAAGAAAGAAAAAAAAGAAAAGAAAAGAAAAGAAAAAAGGAGAGAGAGAGAGAGAGAGAGAGAGAGCAGAGACTGAACTCAAAAATGCCCAGCTGCCTTTAAAGATCAGTGTGTTCTCTGGAGCACGACATCTTGGAGCCCTAGAATGCTGCAATGGGGGCAGCGTGTATACACGCGCGTGCACACTTGTATACCCACATGCTCACACACACAATTACGTTCACACACACACACACACACATGCACAGTCACTCATATGCCCACACATGCTCACACACACAAGTACACACAGATTCACACAGACACACATACACACACACACACACACACACACACACACACATGCACAGTCACTCATAAACACACTGATGAAACAAATGACAGCACCCCTCTCCAGTCCCTCTACCTGTGGGAAAGCTACATCCCAGGGATCGAACCCAATGCTGGGAAAGTACTCAGTCATTCATTTGGACCCCCAGCTCTTTAAAAAAGAACAAACTTCTCCCGTTATAGGGAAATCCACAAAACTGGCCTCAGTGTGAAAGTCTAGGATGAGGTAGGTGTGTCAGGCTAGCAACCACTGCTACTTTCCCCTAGGCTTCCATATCAGAGGACAACCACAGTGGAAGAGCAATATCAAGGCCACATCCAGAGACCGGATAGATGGCTTAGAGGTTAGGAACACATACGGTTCTTATAGAGCACCCAAATGCAGGCTCTAGCTCACAACCACCTATAGCTCCAGTTCCAGTAGATCAGATGTCCTCTCTGGCCCCTGCAGACAACTGAACTCACATGTACATACCTGTAGACAGGCATACATATAATTAAAAATAAATCACTTTTTAAAGGTGACAAGGTGTAGGAGCTGGGGGAGATAGCTGGTAAAGGGTTTGTCATGCAGGTATGAGGACTGTGTTCAATCCTCAGCACCCGTGTAATCCCAGCTCTGGGGAGGCAGAGGCAGGCAGATACCCAAGGCTCCTTGGCCAGCCACCTGAGGCTAATCAGCAAGCCTCAGGTCCCCATGGGCAAACCTGTTTGACAAAGCAAGGTGCACAGCTCCGAAGAATGACACTTGAAGCTGACCTCTGGTTTCCATCCACACACCCACAGCCACATGCACTACATACATACCCAAGGATAAAAGGTGACACTACTCTAGAGTAATTCTAGAAAGCATTTGTTCAGGGTAATAGTGGTGGTGCACACCTTTAATCCTAGCACTTAGGAGGCAGAGGCAGTCAGATTTATGAGTTTGAGGTCAGCCTGGTCGACAGAGTGAGTTCCAGGACAGCTGGGGCTACACAGAGAACATGTCTCTAAAAAACAAAACAAAACAACAACAAAACAAAGAAAAAGGTTTCATGTAAATTTATAACAACAGAAAATGTAAATAACTTCAGAGAAAAACTAAAACTTGATGAAGTAGAAAAACAATATATAATAATACATAAAGTTTGGGATTTTTCTGACATAGTATTCACACACACACACACACACACAGCTATAACCCTAGCACTTGTTACTTGAGGCTAGCCTGGGCTACACAACAGATTCTTTCTGCAAAAAATTATGGCCTTGGAAGCCTTTTGCTAGGCAATGTCCTGGGAAGCAGCTGGATTCTCCTTTTCTACTGAGTATCTGCAGATCTCATGAATATCATTATGTGTCTCCTAGCGGCATCCTTTTCACTAAGCCAGAGTTATTATTTTTTTTTTGGTATGGTCTATAATTTTGTTAGAAATCTGTGATAGAGCTTCTACAATCTTGCACTCATAGTGGGCATTCACCAGTATTTACAGTTCAGCCTTCCAGTCAATGAAATCTACGTGTTCTGTGCAAACACACTGTTCCAGCACTGTGGTTCCAGAAGTAAACAGGGCAGATTCTTAGGGGATAAGATGGGATGGAGAGACAGAGAGATCACATACACATACAAACGAAATGCAGAAATCCTGGCCCAAAACAAGGGACTGTAATAGGGAAGCCTGTGAGAGAAAATAGACTTCCTCAACAATCTATCCCTAGTACGTGTTGGAGCACTTCTAGGTATATGCCCAGGAGTGGTATAGCTGGGTCCTCAGATAGTACTACATTCAATTTTCTGAGGAACCACCAAACTGATTTCCAGAGTGGTTATCAACCAACCAGACCCCCAGAGCTCCCAGGGACGAAGCCATCACCCAAGGAGCACACATGGCTCCAGCTACATATGTAGCAGAGGATGCCCTTGTCATGCATCAATGGGAGGAGAAGTCCGTGGTCCTATCAAGGCTGGATAGATGCCCCAGTGTAGGGGAATTGAGAGTGGGGAGGTGGGAGTGGGGGGGTGGAGGAACACCCTCATAAAAGCAGGGGGAGGAAAGATAGGATAGGGGGTTTCCGGAAGGGGGGAACCCAGTAAGGAGATAACATTTGAAATGTAAATAAAGAAAACATCCAATAAAAAAAAAAAACCCAAAAAAACAAAAAAACAAAAAAACAAAAAAACCAAAAAAATCAATCTAGTCCCTGAGTTGCCTACTTGACATTTAGCCTATGGGCACAACTGGACTTCTTTTCCAGCAGTGAGAACTTCACACACACTGGGAGAGGATTCTCTTAGCCTAACAGGTTAGGGACAGCCTGTATTTAAAGAGGTCTACCCCTCTAGAAATGCTTGCACCTCTGTTTAGGAAATTGTGGGGCTCAGTTGCAGTGTTACACCCACAAAATCCACCCACTGTATGTGTTCTAGATAGGACTTTCCTGTTTCTAGTCGACACTTGGCTTTCAGTCCTGCTAGCAGAGGTGTGTGGCCAAGAGTGTGGCCTCCCACCAATTGTCAGTAAGTCCTGCTGTTCTTCAAGTGTCTTTACACTTATTTACTAAGAGACTTACAGCTGCCAGACTGAGCTGCTAACAGCTTCCTAGCCCTGTGCTACACTGTGTGTAAGAACCCGTTGATTTCTGGAGCTCCGTCACAGCTGAATATTCACTCCTTTGGTTTTGTGCAGAGCTTTATACAAGTTAAACCTCCAATAAATGTTTCTTGAATGAGTTTTCAAATTTCACAGGATATCATTTCAGTTGACAGAATGTGAAATAATTATTTCAATATAAAAATGAGTCTGGCCGGGCAGTGGTGGTGCACGCCTTTAATCCCAGCACTTGGGAGGCAGAGGCAGGTGGATTTCTGAGTTCGAGGCCAGCCTGGTCTACAGAGTGAGTTCCAGGACAGCCAGGGCTACACAGAGAAACCCTGTCTCAAAAAAAAAAAAAAAAAAAAAAAAAAAAGAGTCTGAAATGGGTATTTTAGGACAACTCACAGATGTCATCCTGAAAGTACCTGCGGTAATCAAATCCAAAGATGTTTTCGTTGAGAGATTTCAGTTGCTGAGAGATTAGCAGTGTCTTACATCGAACAGGAAAGTCCTATCTAGAAAGAAACTAAGCATGCCTTGCCACAGTGAACGAAATGTAGCTCTGTAGGCTGATGGAAAGACACAAAGATTTCCTTTTCTGGGTGTAGTTACTGAACTGTAAGCATATACAACCAGATACTACAAAGATGGTACAATTAACAATAAACCAGCCAGGCAGTGGTGGCACATGCCTTTAATCCCAGCACTTGGCAGGCAGAGGCAGGCAGATTTCTGAGTTCAAAGCCAGCCTGGTCTACAGAGTGAGTTCCAGGACAGCCAGGGCTACACAGAGAAACCCTGTCTTGAAAAACCAAATCAAACCAAACCAAACCAAACCAAACCAAACCAACAAAAACAATACACCATATTTAATATTAAAATGTCAATGAAATTTAGCAGAGAAGTCCAAAATCTAGATCTGTGCAACCATTTGTTAAGGGTTTTCTCAGCAGAGCTGACCCATACCAGTACCTGTCAGAACAGAGCAGACGGTGGTCTTCCCTGCTCCGTTGTGTCCCAGAAGAACAGTGACCTGCCCCTTGTACAGGTTCATGCTCAGATCTCTGATGGCTATACGTTTACTCCTTCCCGAATAGAACACCTGTAGGAAAGTCAGAGCATGACTGGCAGGGGCATACCACACAGAGAGGCCGTCCTGAAGAGTACGGCAAGTCCATCAAGCAGGGAGGGGGCTGGAGAGATGGCGCAGCATTAAGAGTTCATATAGCTCTTGTAGAGGACCCAAGTTTGATTCCAAGTATCCACATTGGCCGGTCTAGCCTCCTGTCCCTCTAGTTCCCGGGGTATCTGAGGCCTCTGGCCTCCATGGCACCTGCACTCATGTGCACACGCCCCATGCCCAACTCCCCCACATACGTGCTCCCAATTAAAAATAAGAATCGTTTTGAAAATGCAGGTCGGGCTGGTGAGATGGCTCAGTGGGTAAGAGCACCCGACTGCTCTTCCGAAGGTCAGGAGTTCAAATCCCAGCAACCACATGGTGGCTCACAACCATCCGTAACAAGATCTGACTCCCTCTTCTGGAGTGACTGAAGACAGCTACAGTGTACTTACATATAATAAATAAATAAATCTTAAAAAAAAAAAAAAAAAAAAAGAAAATGCAGGTCATTAATGGGTATCCAAACTGCAACCCTTGCAGGGGAGACCTTCCTCTCATAACTCTACAGCCTTGAGCTCCTGGGGAGTCTGCCTGGGAACCCCTTCTGCAGTCTTGAAACAGTATTAGGAAACCTGAACCAAAGGCCTAGGAGCACAAGGTAGGAAGGCTTGTGGCAGGAATGGAGTTCTTCTCTCCACTCATAAGTGGACCTTCCCCGTTCACTCAGCTCAGCCTCTGAGAAAGGGCGCCCTGGTCCTTCAGTAGGGGGTGTGCAACCGAGGAGCACCAGAGTCTTCTGATTCCAGCTCAGAAAGCTCCAGAACTTTAAATGCCATTTACTGTTGAAGAAATTCATGCTTTAAGTGTAAGGAAAGAGGAGCTGAAGAGATAGCAAGTGTGGCCTTGATGGAGGAAGTATGTCACAGTCGGGGGCAGGCTTTGAGGTCTCACATATGTTCAAATCTGGCCAGTGTAACACAGTCTCCTTCTGCTGCCTGTGGACCAAGGTGCAGAACTCCTGCACCATGCCTGCCTGCATGCTGCCATGCTTCCTGCCATGATGATAATGGACTAAACCTCTGAGATTGTAAGCCAGTCCCAATTAAATGCTGTCCTTTATAAGAGTTGCCTTGGTCATGGTGTCTCCTCACAGCAATAAAACTAAGACAGTGGCTTACAACCATCTATGATGGGATCCAATACCCTCCTCTGGTCCTGCAGCAAGCCCTCATATACATAAAATACATAAGTAAATAAACTTTCAAAAGAAGAGTAAGGCCATACCAGAGATGGCATTGCACTTCAGTGTCTGATTCAGACTATATCTGTCCCATCTAATAGCATCTGGGCTGGGCGTTGTATATGGAATTCCGACACTGTTGGCCACTGGGATTGGGCTGGACTTGAGGTATGGAATTCACTGTGGGTCACTGGGACTTAGATGTCTGTTGTTACAGGCCATCTGATGATGCCCAGAACGAGGTATTACAGAAGGAGTTTGCTCACTCCTTATACCTATTTGGTCTCCACAGTCTTGTCCTCTGACTTCAGCCTCCTTTTCAGCAGGGGTGCTGTGTGGCCCAACTGTAAACAAGGACAGGCAGTCTGCTGCAAGCAAGTAGAGGGAAGAGGGCAAAGGGAAGGAAAGGCACACCAGAGGGAGCATTCAAACCCCGCCCGGCCTTCTGCCACCAATGAGTGGCCCCAGCCATTCTGCAGTCTTAAAAGCTCATGGTAGGGATGGTCCAGGGAGAAGCAATGATTACATCTGTCACAGTTAGAAAGAGCAGAGATCTGGCTCTGCTGATTGGCTGAAATCATGCAGACCCATCTGCCCCAAGACTGCATATTATGAAGAGAGAGCCAGAGCCAGTAGAAGAGAGTGAGAGAACAGGAGGGAACACACGGGAGAGCTAGGAGGCTCCTAAACACTAATTTTATAGAGGACCTGGACTCATTTCCTGGGTGTCCTGGGCTAGGACATGATCCATTTGTCCCCAGGTAGAAGGCAACACAAGGCTGAGTGGTTTGTTTATTTGCTTATTTATTTATATGTATAAAAATACATATTTCTAAAATTTTACTTATTTAAAGTATGAGTGCTCTACTGCATAAACATCCGCCATCTGAAGAGGGCATCAGATCCCCCTATAGATGGTTGTGAGCCACCATGTGGTTGCTGGGAATTGAACTCAGGACCTCTGAAAGACAGTCAGTGCTCTTAATGGCTGAGCCATCTCTCCAGTCCTGTTTTGTTGTTTTTGTTTGGTTTGCTTTTGTTTTTTTTTTGTTGTTGTTGTTGTTTTTTTTTTGAGACAGCTTTAACTACATATCCCTGACTGCCTTGAGTTCCCTATGTAGACCAGGCAGACCTCAAACTTACAGAGATCCATGTGCCTCTGCCTACCAAGTGCTGGGATTGAAGGCGTGTGCTACCATATCCAGCCAAGTTAGAGTTTTAAAGTCATAATACCAAAGGTCTGAGTTGTCCCTCTGCTTTCTTTTATAGTTGAAGAACAGAGATTTCAGACAGCCAAACTCTGTAGGCACAGTAAGCACCGAGACTATACCTGTTGCGGAAATCTCAGTAAACAGGGCTCTGTGTGAAGCAAGCCTCTGCAAGCACCTATGGAACGGTAGCTTCCTGCTCCTGGGTTTGGAGGCTAATAGGGAGATCTGGTTTACATTTTGATTTGGTGGATACAAGTGCTCCATCAAACAGCTGCACTCTGGCCTGTCTCCAGTGGAGGTGGAGAAGATGCTGTTTCTGAGAAACCCTCATCAACAGGCCTTCCTTCCACTTAACTTCATGACAGGAAACGGGGCATTTCAAGTTGTGTTTCTAAGTTTTGAGAATAGGGTCACATAAGGAGAGCCAGATGCAGATACTTACATCCAACCAGTGGACAGAAGCTGGGGACCCCTGTGGATGAATTAGGGAAAAGCTGGAAGAAGCTGAGGAGGAGCTCATAGGAAGACCAGAAATCTCAACTAATCTCTCAGACACTGAGCCACCAATCAGGCAGCATACACCAGCTGCTATGACGCCTCCCACACGTATACAGCTGAGGACTGACTGCCTGGTCTGGCCTCAGTGAGAGAAGAAGCACCTAACCCTGGAGAGACTTGAGGCCCGGGGGGGGGGGGGCGCGAGGGCAGGGGGGGGACGTCCTCTTGGAGAGGGTTGGGAGGGAAGAATGGGATGGACTGTCAGAGGGTGGACGGGGAGGAGAATCACAACTGGACTGTAAAAAAAAAAAAACTGAATGATGATGATACCAAACCAAACCAAACAAAAACTCTCTGAATTACACAGAGCAGCTTGTAAGTGAAGGAAAATGAGATTTTGTAACTTGTGATTCATGTAAAAAAAAGTTGTCTATGATCCCGTGGCCTGGGGCCGAGAACAAAGCAGAACAGGCCCAGGCATGCATGCCAGGGCAGGGCTGTTGTTAAGACATTCCTAAGAACAGCTTGACCATAAAGTTGAAAAGGAATGCAAGGACACAAGCAGGGCTA
The DNA here is from genome assembly GCF_978045245.1 of Mus caroli. Taxonomy (NCBI): domain Eukaryota; kingdom Metazoa; phylum Chordata; class Mammalia; order Rodentia; family Muridae; genus Mus; species Mus caroli. Next base: position 69,725,795 of record NW_028227273.1, on the reverse strand, counting down.
TCTTGTCTGAGTCAACACCATCTGGCCAGAACCTTCCCTCTGTCTATTGACATACATCAACTGGTTGCTATGTGAACAAAGATAAGCCCCCAGCCCACAGGAACAAAGTCCTGATGCCCTTTTGCAGATATGTAATCTTTCTGTTAATGTTTGAAAGAGCCAGTCCCATACCTTTGTTGAAATTCCTCACACCCCTATCCCTTTTTTTCCCATAAAAACCCCTAGCTCTCGAGACTCGGGGTCGACTCCCCTGCCTCCTGTGTCGGCTCAGAGCTCTGCCAATAAAGCTTCGTGTGTATTGCATCAAGAAGGATTCTTGTGTGTTTGTGGGTGCACCCTGTCCCTGGACTAGAGTGGGGGTCCCCATATTGGGGGTCCTACATAAGCACGGTTTGAACAAAACACAAGCTTAGAGGGTTGTTTCTCAAGTCCCGTAGAGGAAGTTAGAAAGCCGATACCTTATACAGATGTTGTATTTCAATTGTGTTCATCTGATTCATTGGCTCATCCTGCATGAAATCCCCTTTTGACGGTTTCTCAGGATCCCCAATATTCAAAAGTGGCGGTATCGCTGGAACGGGCTTCTGCACGAGAAGTTAACTTACACACTAACTGTTCATGTGATCTTTCTCTTCCAGGAGATACATTTTGGTGAATTAGACCCCTGCCCCATAGGCAGTTTATTTGCTGAACCAATTATTTCATGGCACCTGGAAAAATTTACCAGCACGCTGATGGATTCACTCCAGATCGTCTATAATCCCTGGCAGGCCCTCAGAGAGGAGCTAAGGAAACAGCTGTATTTCCAGCCTCTTGACTCCACTTGGAAAGCCACCTTACCAGTAGTCCTGGGGGAGCGACCTGGATGGGGATGCTGGTGTAGTATTTACCTGTTTTTCCATACTCTCAGAAAGAAGGCAGAGCAGATGCTGCAGAGGGTCCTCACTAGGCCCATAGGCAAACATCCCCAGGCCACCGGGCGAGGCGAAGCTGAGCACAAGGAGCTCATATTTGTAAGAAAAAGTAGTCTGTGGATTTCTGGGGTTGTCTAGAAAAGCTGTTGGCACTGCTATTGGCACACTGGCGTGATCTCAGTGGAGAAACGGGGTGTGAGAACTCTAGGAGATTGGGTTCTGATGTTAGCAAGGGGGTGAGTTCTGTGGGATGACGCAGGACCTGGGATTCAACAGGCATACACTGGACGAGATGATCCTCCCTGTTTCATCTTCGAGTCCAGTGTGTCAGATGTGGGGTAGGTTCAGAGAAACCGAGACTCACTGGTAATTATGCTCCGCTGCCAACCACAGGGTGATAGGTGAATCGAGGGTAGAGACTTACTGGTGCCCGAGATCTTAATTAGCACATTATTGGGAGACAGAGGAACGCAGATGACAGATATATAAAAAAAAAGTAACATATGTCTCTAAAATAGCAGAATCAGAACTTACCTTGGCAAAGATGTACCAAGACTTAGGTATTCCAAACTTTCTTGGGAAGAGAGACTCCACCAAGAAGGCTATCAGACAGTATAAAAAGGAGTCCAGCAAGAGCATCCCCAGCACCTGAGCAAAGCTGAAGTCTCCCCAGACACTGCCTATGTTCCTCCATTGGATGCCTGTGCCTGTTCCAAAGAAGGTAGACAGTGGCTGTCTGCTCAGTCTACAAGATTCAGCAGTTCTAATCTAGAGATAGGGGTTAGGGGAGTTCTGGAGAGCTGAAGTCTTCACTCCACACTGGAAAGCTAACAGAGTTGGGTTCTGATGTTAGCAAAGAATGGTAGCAGCAGCAGCAACAACAACAACGCACTTGCCAACAGGGTGAGAGGGTGAGGGGACAAGGCACCTCCATTTTCCTCAACTGTCATTGAACTGAGGCCACTGCTAGAGTGTGCTCCCCACTCAGGGGGTAGAGGTGCTTCCTTCTGCAACTAATCCTCCCCCAAACCATGTTTCTTAGTTGATGCTAGCGCCAACAAAGTTTATAAGCAATACTAACCACTACAGAGGTTCTTAAAATATCTATTGTAGTAGTACCAGGGATTGGACTAATGAACTCACACACAATAGGCAAGCACTTTACCAATGAACTATATTCCCAGTCCTTCCCTCTTTTTGTTTAATAGACAAGGTCTCTCTAAGTTTCTGAGGCTGCCCATGAACTCTCATTCCTCCTGCCTCAGCCTCCCTAGTAGCTGGGATTGCTGGCATATGCCACCATGCCCATTTAATGGAGAATTTTTAAATTTCCATTTTCATTCTTTTGCTCATTTGCACGGATGTGGTGTGAGTGTGTGCGTGTGTGCATGTGTACCATGGCATCTGTATGCAGGTCAGAAGACAGCAGGAAGGAGGTCAGATCTCTCCTTCCTTCTACCGTACACACTCTGGGCATCAGACATGAAGGCAAGCAGCTTTAACCACTAAGCCATCTCAGGGCCCTTTCAAGGTTTCATTCTATCACCACTATTGACATATTAGGCTTTTCTTTGTTTTTGTTTTTTTAGTGTTGAATAGAGTTTATTCAGGGCACAGGGAGGGGAGTCAAGAGGGTAGTAGAGGCAGAGAAAGGAAGAGAGAGAGAGAGAGAAGAGAAGTAGAGGCCAGCCATGAGCATGTGGAAAGAGAGGGGGGAGGGGAATGGGGAGAGAGCGGGAACAGGAAGGCAAGAGCAAGAGCGAGCAAGAGAGCATATTAGTATCTTTTATAAAGAAATGTAGTGGGGCTGGAGAGATGGACCAGCAGCTAAGAGCACTGGCTGCTTTTCCAGAGGTCCGAGGTTTGATTCCTGCCATCTATGTGTGTATTAGCCTTCTGCATATTCTTTTTCCCCTGAAGTGACAGGTGTTTTTGCCTCGCTATTCTAAATTACAGGAGCAAGTTTCTAGTGATGTGAGTGAGTTCCTTAAACATTCTGAACGTAAGCGGCTTGCCGGCTCAATGTGATATATGTGTCTTCTCTCACTCTAACCTGACTTTCCCTTCTTCTTACACATCTTAATTTCAATGTTGATATTTTGTTATTTATGGGGCTAACAAAGAATAAACAAAGAATAAAAACTTCTAGGACAATCAGAGCTGTGTGCTTTCAAGGCTGATCTTCTCAGGTATCTGCTACAGTGATGGTAAGCAAACTGTGTTAAAGGTTTGGTTCCCATGGAGATGCTATTGGGAGTTGGCAGAAACTTTAGCAGGTGGAGCTTAGCAGGAGGTGGGGCTTAGCAGGAGGTGGGGCTTAGCAGGAGGTGGAGCTTAGCTGTAGATGGAGCTTAGCAGGAGGTGGAGCTTAGCAGTAGGTGGAGCTTAGCAGGAGGTCTTTAGGTGATGGGAGGGTTGTTCTAACAGGATATAAGACTTGGATAATTTTGGTTTTTGGTTCGCTTCCTGGTAGCTTGCTTTGCTGTGTACTTCTCTCATGAAGTGCTGGATACCCAGAGTTCCAACATGAGGAGGCCACCTAATCTTTGACTGGAATCTACAGATTCGTAAATCAAAACAAGCCTTTCTCATTACAAGTTAATTATTTCAGTTATTTCATCATAATAACATAAGGCTGATTAATACCATTCCCTAGAGAAACCTGTAAAAGAGGAGACATCACAAGCAATAAGACTAATACATATGAAAACTACATTATCAGTACAGTTTACAATATTTTCTGAGTTTCTAATCATAACGTTATATATTTTATATCTATAGACTTGTACAAGTATATAATTTCTTAGTCATTTTTCCAAACAAAGCTACTCTGTTGCCCAAGCTAGCCTGGATGGAATTCCTGGGCTCCAGTAAACTTCCTGTGTTAGCCTTCCAGACAGCTGGGGCTACAGGCCCAGGCCAACATGTTTGGGTCCAATTTCCTTCCTTTAATATGTTTTAGTTTCCCTCCCCATATGTATGTCTATCCTGTAAAGTTTTGTTTGTTTGCTTGCTTTTGTTTTAGCTTTTTCTATGTAACCCTGGCTGTCCTAGAACTCACTGGACCAGACTGGCCTCAAACCCAGAGATCAGCCTCCCAAGTGCTGGGATTAAAGACATGTGACACCACTTGCCCGGCTTATGCTGTCAGGTTTGTGAAGCACACCCTATATCTCTTTAGCATCCCACATTATAACGTAATGTAAATGCTCGGAACATGAAATGAAATAATCATGGCAATTCTGTGTATTTGGAAATGGAGGGCAGCCTTGTCCATCGCAAAGCATGTAGGCAGCCTAAATAGAGTTTGAGAAAGATGAATCTTACCTTCTGCTTCAAACAGAGATATGAACCGGACTCCCGTTGCCATGGCAACATTGGAGAAGAGGCAAGAGAGTATCTTCTGGGTGTAAGTCCTCTGGTGGTAGCTGAAAGTGATGTACATGTAGGGAAGATAAGTGAAGAAGAAGACAGTGCCACCTATCACAGTTCCTACGTGGGCTGCAGAGTCAGAGGGGAGAGGAAGGCTCATCAGTAACTTACTGTCACAGAAACCTTGTTTCCTGCCAAGAGAAAAATACTATCTCTGTGATAGGTTCAGCGTTTCAGAAATGAAGCCATCTCTTTTTATACTTGCACTCTTACTAGTGAAGGATGGAAAGAAACACTTACAGCATTTTTAAACGTGAAAGTTGCTGCTTGGTGTGGTGGCGCACGCTTTTTAATCCCAGCACTTGGGAGGCAGAGACAGGCCGATTTCTGAGTTTGAGGTTAGCCTGATCTACAAAGTGAGTTCCAGGACAGCCAGGGCTATACAGAGAAACCCTGTCTCGAAAACCAAAAGAAAAAAAAAAAGATTTGCCTTGGTCATGGTATCTGTTCACAGCAGTAAAACCCTAACTAAGACAGTATACTTAGATTTCCTTCGTTGTAAGTGGTGGATATGCTGGCTGCTTTCCTTATGTTGAACCATTCTTGTTCTTCATTCCCGCTCCTTCCCTCCCTTTTTTCTCCCTCCCTCCTTTCCTTTTTCTCTCCTTTTCTACTCAGAAGTTTATGCTATGTGGTTCAAGTATAGACCAAGCTGACCGTGAACCTACAATTCTGCCTTAGCCTTATCAGCTTGTGGTTACTGGGACCAAGGCCAGCAGACATCTTTTTAGTCATGTTGCAGTTTTGTTGAGATTCTCATTTTGACACAGAGTCTCACTGTAGCCCAAATTGGCTGATAATTCCACTGCCTTGGTGTCCAAAGTGCTGGGATTATAAATAAATTTTACATTTCTGGGATAAATCCTTTTTGGCATGGTGTTTAATTCCTTTAACATGCTTGATTTGATTCCCCAGTGTCTTGTTGAGAACTTCCCATAAATTTATATGTCAGATAAATCTATAATCTCTGTAAAAATATTTGAAAAATTTTATGTTCATTTATGCATGTGAGTATTTTGCCTCTATGTGCATGTGTGCATATGAGTGTGTATTGAATCTATGCTTGGTACCCACAGAGACAAGAAGAGGGCATTGGAATCCCTGGAGCTGGAGTTACAGATGGCTGTGAGCCACTATGTGGGAACCGGGAACCAGACCCGTCCTCTGCAAGAAGAGCCGGTGCCACACAGAAGGAGAGAGAGTCCTCGCCAACTACAAAACCTGACAGACCACTAATATCCAGAACATGTAAATATATCAAAAACAGGAAAAAACAAACAAACAAACAAACAAACAAAACCCAAGTGACCCACTCAAATAAGAGGCTTAAGATCTGAACAGAGAGTTCTCAAAGGAGGAAAAAAAATACTAAACAATATCCTAAAGAGAATGCTCATTGTTTCCAGAAATTAGAGAAATAAAAATCAAAACAACATTGAGATTTCATCTCACCCCAGCCAGAAGAGCAGAGATCAACAACTACAACAAACTGGTACCAAGGATGTGGGGCAAAGGGAACCTCGTTCATCATGTATTCAACTGCAAACGTATCTAGCTGTTCTAAAATCTGTGCGGAGAACTATCAAAAAGCTACAGATAAATCCCCAAGCAGGCCCAGCTAACCCGCTCCTCCACATATGCCCAGAAGACATGTTCCACAGCTTCCTGCTCGGCCATGTCCACTGCCATCCATTCACCATAGCTGGGAAATGGGAACAACCTGCAGATCCTTCAACTAAAGAGTGATAACGACAGTGTGTTACCCATGCACTGTGGAATACGATTCAACTATAAAGGAGATGAAGTCATGGAATTGTCTTTTTAAAAATAATTTGCTTATTTGTATTTTTATGTACATTGGTGTTTTTTTTTTTTTTTTTTTTTTTTACTTCATGTGTGTCTGTGTGAGGGTTGTTGGGTCCCGTGGAACAGGAGTTACAGTCGGTTGTGAGCTGCCATGTGGGTGCTAGGATTTGAACTCAGGGCTTCAGGAAGAGCAGGCGGTGCACTTAACCACGGAGTCATCTCTCCAGCCCAGAAGCCATAGAATATCGAAGTCTTGAACTAGAAAAGATCATACTGAATGAGGTAAACCCAGACCCAGAGAGGCAAATGTCGTGTGTTCTCTCTCATCTGTGGCTCCCAGCTCAAGTCTTCAGATGCAAGCAAACAACCTGGAGTAACTGCAGGAAACAGGAAAGTCAAAGTTCTTCATGGTGAAGACGGCATGGAGAGGGGAGGAGCAGGGTGCAAGTGATTTGAAGAGGGAAACAGGAAAATGGAGGTGGGGGGTAGTCAAGGAGAAGAGAGAAATAACAATAGAAGTAGAACAAAGGAGAATAAAATCACAGTAAGGGTTCCTAAAAGGGTCACAAAGCATCACGTTATTATCCATTTACCTAATGTTGCAAATAATATAAGTTTGCAATGTGCATATGTAGCTTAAATGAAAATTTCCCATCTGGGCTGACAAGGTTCCTCCCAAGAGCTATAGACTGACTAACAGAAGCACACCAGGCATGAGTAGTCCCTTCAGCATTGTTGGTCAGGATGGTCCAGGAGACTCCCAAAACACTGTAGGTCATGGATGCTGCCCTGGGTTGCCTCCCTGAGACTGAAAGCAAGATCCTATTCCCGAAGACATCATGCATTTGGACATGGCCTCAGAGGAGCCAGGCTGGGCCTGACCTGAGGACCGACTCGCTTTCATGATAACAGAAGGTGCTATGAAATTTTCCAAAGGAAGAAAGAAACCAATATTCCTACACAGCAATGCTGCCTATGGGCTGCAACAACAGCCAGCGTGACACACTAGCGCTGAGGGGACAGCGGAGGCACACATACCTTGGCAGGAACCTCAGCTCTCTAACTGGGTTAGAGGCCCACTCAACAAGAGGAAAACTATGCCTGTTACCAGGAACCTAGCCACCTACCCGGGGCTGGTGAAGTCACGGATCACAGGGGAGAACTTAGAACTGCCTGCCACTCTGCTAAGCTAGCATAACTCCTAACTTCATTCTAAATATTTATTCACACACATGGGGGGTGGTAATGTGTATATACGGATTTTCTACATACACAGGTAAGTCTCACCCTTCATCTAAGGAAACATCAAAATGGAGACCATTACAGAAACCCACAACCAATCAAAGTAAAGAGAACAATAGATGATGTGATGCCAGGCACAACTGGCACATCTACAACCCAGCTCCTGCACCTGAGGCTCAAGAGTCACAGTGGGAGAGGGGGGCAGAAAAATTATTAAAGCCAGAGGGACAGGAAGTCTTCTGTGGGAGTGCATCTTCTAGAAATATCAGAAAGGCTATACCCGTGAAGTCTCATCAACAGCACTGCCTAACCCTAAACAAATATGATCCGATAGCCATGCTAGCACAGAAGGGGAATCCAGCAGACCTGCTAGCACGGGGGGGCGGGGGGGGGATCCTTGTTTGTTGTTTGTTTGGCTTGGTTTTTTTCAAGACAGGGTTTCTCTGTATAGCCCTGGCTGTTCTGGAATTCGCTTTGTACATCAGGCTGACCTTGAACTCAGAGATCCGTCTGACTCTGCCTCACAAGTGCTGGAATTAAAGGTGAACCACCACCCCCTGGCACCAGCACTTTTTTCACGGTAACATTGATGGTTCAAAAGTTTTAAATTTTTCTGAAATTCAGCTACCAGTTGTATCTTTCATTGGCTGCATTTCTGGAGTCTTCAGACGTCATTTGCATAATGCAAAATCATGAAGGTTTTCTCTTAGTGTTTAAGAATATTTCTGCTTATTCTTTGAAATTTCCATTTGTGTATTTAGCATATTTTGATTATACCTACGCTCCCCCACTCCATCCCCTCGGCTCCCACAAGGACACACTCAGCCCACGCCCCTCCTGACTTCATGTTGTCTTTATCTAGTATATGTTCTTATGCATATACGTGTGTGTGTGTTCATGTCGATTTACATGGGTATGCATGTGGAGGCCAGAGGCTGACACTGGGTCTCTTAACTAAGGGTCTCTCACTCATCCAACACCGAGCAAGCCTCAGGGTTGCTTTTGTTTGCTTCCTCCCAGCGTGCATTAGGAATGTACGGTACCGAGGTTTTTTCATGGAGGCTGAGGGATTGAATGGGGGTCGTGATGCTCACACGGCAAACATTTCCCCCACTGAGCCAGCCTCCCTGTATCTTCTTTTAATATGACTTATCAGTTACATTCAGATTTACAATCAGTATGGTCAATTTGTGTGTGTGATGTGTGTAGCTCTCGAGGTCAATTCTTTTGAAGATTGACTTCCGGTTATTCCAGCATCCTTTGCTGAGAAGACCCCATTGTCAAAAGCCAGTCAATTACCAGTGCTAGGCTGGATGATCTACCGGTGTTAAGTTACATGATCTACTTTTGCTTTCATTTGTCCCTTGCCCCCCATTTTGCCTCCTTCTGACTATGGTTTGTGTTTCCGACATCATTGGTCACCTTTGATTTCTAAATGTCTGCTTATTTACTGTGCTTGACCTCGTGTTTAAGGTTTCAACCTTGAGAACCCTCCAGTCCCAGTTGCAGGCATCCTTCCACGAGTATCTTCTAAGTTCCCTGACTTGACTAGTACCCTCCTGTGCTTGCTATAAAGCCATGGAGGGATGGCTGGAACCAGGAGGTAACGTTTAGATCCACATAACTTCTCCATCTTGGCAGGGCCAGTATTTTCTGGGAGTCACATATTGGAGCGAGTTATTTGATATATAAACGTGCAAATATAAATGATAAGCTTCCGGCCCCATTTGTATCACATTTCTTCCTGGTTCTTATAAACAGTCCCTTTTGGGGGGCTGCTGAGCTCATTTTCTGTTCCTTTTACCTTTTTTGTTAAAACACACATTCCTTATGTAATATATGCGTGCGTGTGTGTGTGTGTGTGTGTGTGTGTGTGTGTTATACATATATATCATCATGTGTTCTAACAAGGCTTTAATAGGGAATAGAATTCTCCCACTGCTGAGATAACTATATAAGAGAAAACTTGGCAATGGAGGAGTAATAAATACCTTTGCTGTCAGTCATGGAAATGGCAGACAGAGCATTCAGAGAAAAGTCACTAACATCCATCCACAGAAAATGACGTCAGTACTTAGAGAAAATGACGTCAGTACTCACCTCTTTGGAAGAATGTGCTCATCATGAATGCAAAGAAAATTGTGGCGATGGCAAAACACATTAGAAAAATAAATATCAGGATAGGGTTACTGTTCCTGAACACAGCCACGCTGTTTATCTACAAAACAACCACACAAGTGAAGAAAACATGAGATATCCATAAAACACTGTAGAAAAGATTGTTTTTAATTTAGAATTATAGTTTTTTCAAGGCAGACATCTGATCTACCATCTGTTATCATTTATAAATTATGTTCTGAATATTTTTCAGGGAAAAATAAGTTTGGATTTAGTTTTTGATCTAATGCGAATATTTTTTTCTCTTGGGGGTGTGTGTCTTGGGCATTGCACTAAAGGCCTTCTATACCCATGTCATGTGTTCTACCACTGAGCTACACTGCCAGCATACGTTTATTTCATTTGTGACACTTTCACTAGGACAGATAACTTCAGTGTTCCTGTTGTTACTTTGTGTCTTCTGTTTTAATGTCCTCTGGTTATTTCTTCTGTCTGAAATATTTTCCTGTTTAGTCTGGGTTTTCTTGCCTTCCTTTCATCACACTGATAAAACATTCACAGTTTAGGAGGTAAGTTTTTATACATCCAAGTAGTGGGTTGGTAAATGTCCCCAGGCAAATGTTAGTATCAAACTCTATTGACACCATAAAAAAAACAAAACAAAACAAAACAAACAAAAAAAAAAACATGGTGTCCAGGCGGTGGTGGCACATGCCTTTAATCCCAGCACTTGGGAGGCAGAGACAGGCAGATTTCTGAGTTCGAGGCCAGTCTGGTCTACAAAGTGAGTTCCAGGACAGCCAGGGCTACACAGAGAAACCCTGTCTCTAAAAACAAACAAACAACAACAAAAAACAAAAACAAAAACAAAACCATGGTGACACTGAAGTAAAATAATGTTAGCAAGTATTTTCAACTATTGTACAGTGTGAAATTTATATTTTCAAGCCTGCGGAGAGTAATTTGTGAGCCTCAAGTCCCTAAATACTAGATTAGGTTTGGCAGTACAAGGCGTAACCCCAGCATTTTGGAGATAAAGTTGAGGGTTAACATAAATTCAAGATCAGTCTGGTCTGTAGAGTGAATTCCATGACAGCCAGGGCTCCATAGTGAGCCTCTGTCTCAAAAGAAAAAAGAAAAAAGGGGGCAGGAGAGGAGAAGATGGAAGAGGGTGAGGAATGCTTAATTCCCCATAGTTTCAGCAAAAACCTCTACACATTCATCAATAACTGCGTCACCCACCCCACACCCTATTCTTTCCTACCCATTCATGGCTCACCATATTCTAAAGAACAAAGCATACCTTTGTGCAAAAAAGAACGGTCATAACAGAAACAGTAATTAAGACAGAAATGAAAAACGTGATGAACCAAGCAACCCAGTGCAGCCAGCTCTCCACTCCCATCATACACATATATTCCTAGAAAAGCAAGAGAGCCTGGGGTTAGACTCAGGAGACTAGTTACCAGTGCCGTTGCATGTCTTAGGGTCTCTAGTCTGAGAGTCTGTCACTGCAATCCAGCAGATTCGGGTGACAGGCTGTGTGTGCCTGGACTCTATCAGCCACTAAGGCTGACGGAGACTGATCTAGCTAAATGGTGAAGGAATAGAACAGGGACTGACACTTGGCCAGGTGTACTTCTAGAACCTGGGAGGCAGAAGCAAAAGGACTGTGAGTCCACAGTCAGCTGGAAACACAGTGTGGGCTCAGGACATTCACTGCTGGCCACAGAAGGACACCACGTCTAAGAAATGAAAACCTAAGCAGGAAAAAGAAGTAATGGAGGTCGTGTGACCAGAAAAGCACAGAACGTGAGCAGTGCCAACAGCCTCGGGACCAACTCAGAGGTCACAAAAGCCTCTTAGGTTGTGTTTTCCCAGAAGATGCTTCCAGACAGCCTTCCCACAGATGGGGGTGAGTTAATTGTGGATACAAGTTCCCTGTATGTGAACATCTTCACACCTGCCCTGTTAGCAGCGGTGTGCTGACCTACTAGGACTTATTAGGCTGGGCAATCTAAAAGCAAGCATATGGGCAATATCAAGAGACGGTACTCCCTCCTACAGATAAGAAAGTGTTCTCCATTTGTACCTGAGAGGTAGAGGCTCCTCCCACCTGCCCAGGTCTTGGTCCTATTCGGGACATTTCAACAGCGGCCTCCCCAGAGCCCTGCACTTGAGGACAGAGTTACCTTCTGTTTCCTCTCCTTCTCCAACAAAACAGAATTGGTGATTACGAGCTCAACACAGATGAAGCTGAGCATGAGGAGCAGGGGGAACTCATTCTGAAGGATCACTAAGAATGGGTCCTGGATATGGGGCCCAAACGGGAATCTCTGCACCAAGACGTGGAGATCCTTGAACATGTTGAGTGCTGCTTTGGGGGCATGGTGCCGCATAATCGCTTTGTCTACGGCATGCTGTATGGCCAGGAAGCCTTCTTTGTTGTAGCCTACAAGAAAACAGAGTATCGAGTGTAAGAAAGTAAAGATTGAAGACTGAAAAGACTGAAAATTCGGGTGGCTCCTGGCTAGTCGTTAAGACAGAAGCCAGAAGATGTTCCCAGAGACCTCATCAAACAGCATGGAGGACAGAGAGGGGCCACTCTGGAGGGCTGGGGAAGGAAGCAATGATCAGAAAACAAATTCTGGCAGAAAAGACAAGGCATGTTCTATACAAGGATCTTCCAAGGTAGAGAACACCTTGTCCCTTCGCACTCTGGCTCCGTGGGCAGAGCATCCATTCTACAGTAGTTATTATCCAGTACATACAGGATGGTTAAACTCAATGCATTTGAAAGACACAGACTTCCTGATTGTGCTGACTGCTGCATAAAGAAAGGATTACATTCTTGTACTTTGCTGGCAAGCAACAAGCACTGTCCTTATCATAAGCAGCCCTCTTTTCAACAGTGTAGTGGTGTTCCAGCTTTTGATAAAAAAGATTGCACAGCAAGGATCCCTGGAATGATATCTGCTCTAGTTCCAAGCAAGGGCAAGCAGCCTTCAGGTAGGGGGATATTATCCCTGTAGTAGAGATGACCACTATGTCCCATTGTCTAGATATGGGCAAACCTCCAGATCTGTCAAACTGAGAAAGGGAAGGACAAACTCATGGTTATTAATAACCTGGACAACATCCTGGCTAATGTTACGTACTCTTGTTTGTTTTGCAGGAGTGTTTTCAGTAAACAATTACAGTATATTTTCTGGAATCAGGGTAAGAACTTGAGTATCGAGACTTGGGTTCCAGTTTGGCCTGCAGGCCAAAGGCTTCAAGACCATTGTGCAGTCATCCTATACGGAGGTGTTGACAATACCTCAATTTTGGAAGAATAGTTAGTTGTTTAACTGGTGTCCATGTTTAACCTCTCACAAATAGGGCATCCAAGAAACCTAAAATGAACTGGAGAGCTTGCATCCTTCCTGTGAGAATTGGCTTCTGGGCCCTCACTCAGGAATCGTTGGCTCTGTGTGAAGGAAAGAGCCTTTCAGTGGTGTGCTGTGACTTCTCCACAAGTCTGGAGGTGTCAGAGAGGGAGCTGGGGGCTGTCATGGAGTGGCCAGGTCCAGTAAACTGGGAGCCAAGTGGGGACATCTACACTGTTAAATACAGTTATGTTCCTTTCCACAACAGACAAGATGACAGAAAGCTGTCACTAAGGAAAACTCTCCTTTACTCACACTGGGAAGTTTCAGAAAGCCAGCAGAGCTTCCTGCAGCGAATGCTGAGTCACAAGCCAGCTTCAGAGTCCTGTAGGACATAGGAGCTTCTAGGAATGCCTTACCTCCTGAGTTTAAGGCTACCTGCTTATCCTTAGCAGAATAGGGAGGGGACGTGCCCTTTCTCAGGAAATGAGAAAGATGTTCCCCCAGACCTCATCAAACACCATAGAGGACAGAGAGGGGCCTCTGGAGGGCCGGGGAATGAAGCAATGATCAGAAAACAAATTCTGTTGGGGGCTTTTGTGGTTTTTTGGTTTTTTGTTTGTTTTCACTTTTCGAGGTAGGGTTTCTCTGGGTAACCCTGACTGTCCTGGAACTTACTTTGTAGACCAGGCTGGCCTTGAACTCAGAAATCCACCTGCCTCTGCCTCCCAAGTGCTGGGATTAAAGGCATGCGCCACCACTACCCAGCAGAAAACAAATTTTGGCAGAAAAGACAAGGCATGTTCTATACAAGGATCTTCCAAGGTAGAGAGCACCTTGTCCCTTCGCACTCTGGCTCTGTGGTATTTATTATCCAGTACATACAGGATGTTTCCTGATAAAGGGCCCTTCCCCTTCATATTTGGCTAAGGATAAGCAGGTAGCCTTAAACTCAGGTGAGGCATCTCTAGAAGTCCTATGTGCATTCCCTCCTCCAGAGGGGAAACAAAGGAGTGGGGATTGGCACAGCCAGCTAGGACCATGAGATCTCAAGGAAGAAGCTGCCGCTATTCCCCCCACCCCAGTTGCGGGTAGGCAAGGTGGATGGAATTAGAACCAAAGAGAGACCTAAAGATTCAGAAAGAGCAAGTAAAATCAAATGAAGCCTTAACTAACGCAGGGGTCAAGCAGGGTCATGCAGGGGCCATGTGTTCAGAACTCCCATCCCCCACTGCTGCCACTGTCCCCATGTATGTGGAAGATAGAGGCCAACTTTTAGTGTTATCCCTGAAGAGCACTAAACCTTGTTTTTGAGACAGGGTCTCTTGCTGGGACTGGGGGTTGATGATTAGGCTAGGTTGACCAGGGAGCCCCAGGAATCAGCTGGTCTCTGTCTCCCATTGCTGAGATTATAAACGTGGTATCACACCCAGCTGTCCACAGGAGTCCTGGAGACTCAGCTCAGGTTCTCAGCTTGTGGAGCGGCACTACACCAGCTGGACCATCTCCCTAGCCCCAGGTTCAGGAATTCTAGATACAGAGCCTGGAGATATCCCCCAAAGCAGGAGCGGAATATTTAAAATGACTCAGGCAGGCAGAGAGGGAGGCCTGCAGCAGTGCTTATAGCCGATGTTCTTCCATCATCAAATTTAAGGGAAAGTAGAAATTACAAGAAGTGTATTTACTGGGTAGTGAATGAGGCATGTTTAAACACAGATAATGTATTAAGGCCTAGAGAGAATGTTAAAACCTAGGTAACTGCTACCTGGCTAGCCTGCCATTTATTTTGTGCTGTTACTAATATTATAAGGAAACCTTCTCATATTTTTTTCTTCTGTTTAGTGCTCAAGTTGACTGCATATTCTGTTATGTTCTGTGCTTTGGGAAACCAATCACAACAGAAGTCAGTAGACCTGCTTTGTACAGTTAGCCATAATCATCTTGGACCGGAACCACAGAGCAGCCCTTCCTGTACCTGTATGAGCTTTTATGGTGTTTGCTTTTAAAAGCTGCCGCTGGGATGGACCCCAAGATAAGAGAGACACCTGCAGCTATTTGGAATAAGACTTCCATTTTGCACAGGGGTCAAGTAAAGTTTAAGTTCCCAAGACCTCCCTGGGAACTGATATCCTACTTGGCAGAAAGAGACATGTATGAGGGTATAATGGTCTGTATATGCTCGGCCCAGGGAGTGGCACTAATAGAAGGTGTGGCCCTGTTGGAGTAGGTGTGTCACTGTGGGTGTAAGCTTTAAGACCTTCTTCCTAACTGCCTGGAAGACAGTATTCTACTAACAGCTTTCAGATGAAGATATAGAACTCTCAGATCTTCCTGCACCATGCCTGCCTGGATGCTGCCATGTTCCACCCCTTGATGATAATGGACTGAACCTCTGAATCTGTAAGCCAGCCCCAATTAAATGTTGTTCCTATAAGAGTTGCCTTGGTTATGGTGTCTGCTCACAGCAGTAAAACCCTAAGACAGTGGGTAACTGACACCCTGGTTGGTAAATTAAGACATGAATGTTAGAAAATGCAAATCCAGCTGGCGCACGCCTTTAATCCCAGCACTGGGGAGGCAGAGGCAGGCAGATTTCTGAGTTCAAGGCCGGCCTGGTCTACAGAGTGAGTTCCAGGACAGCCAGGGCTACACAGAGAAACCCTGTCTCGAAAAAACAGGAAAAAAAAAGAAAGCAAGAAAATGCAAATCCCCTGTCACAGTTAAATACTCTAACCAATAGAAGCAGGACAAATGTACGACAGACATGTTCCTAAGAAAATTCTCTATCCCTAAATCCTGATTGGTGGAATAACTTGGTGCAGATGTTTATAGATTTTAAGTTTACTGCTCTGTAGGATTACAGCTGGACATCCCGTGCAGCTCCCGCCGAGTCTGGACTCCGGCCCTGCTGGATTAGTCCTGAGCACATGCTCACTAAGTACTTCCCTAGCTAACTGAGATCGGTGCTCATGGAGTTTGTGAGGCTACTCCTGGCCCCCAACAAAATGGAACATTTGTCAAACAAATACAAACATATGTGTGTTCCATCGATATTAAAGACTGGGTGTGCTGACACACGTGAGCCATGACACAGGCTTGCACCCCAGTAACTTGGAAAGCGCAGGCAGGAGCATTCAAGGTGATCCTTGGCTTCATGAGTTTGTGGTCAGCTTGGGACTCCAAGAGACCCTGTGGGGGTGGAGAGAGAGGGAGGGGGAGAGGGAGAGAGAGAGAGAGAAGTGCATTTGGCTAGTATATGTGAGACACTAAGCTCTGTCCCCAGTATTGTAAAAGTAATACTGAACAACAAAGTAGGGTTAGAGGTACAGCTCAGTACTAGAGTGTTGGCCCATTATGTGGAAAGTCCAGGGTTAGGTCCCCACTACTGCAGGAGGTTTGGGGAGGAGGCAGAAAAACAAGAATGCTACTTCCAGGTGGAAAAGGGAGGTCACATAAACATTACATATTCATAAAGTATGTCATGTTTCCTTCATGATGATAGCTATGTCTTCCTTAAATAATTGGCCATTCTTATTATACTTAGTATGGTTCCACTCTGGTGCTATATGTGTGCTGCCCACAGGTTATCAACAGGCTACTTGAGAGCTGTGGGGACCTGGTGACTGTGTCTGCTAAATTCTCTGCATTCTGGTCCCTAACCACACCCATCAGGCAGAGGCTAGTGGGGCAGAAAGCAGAATGTGTCAATTCTGTGTTCTCCGGTATCTGGGATGCCTTTCCTGGCAGTAACCTTGGAAGCTACCATTATACCAAGATGAATTCCCACACAGCATCCCTAACGGTCAGCAGCGCACATTCAGGGCTAGAGACTGAACACAGGGTTTGTGCATGCTAGGCAAGAACCATGGAGGTATACTCCCAGCCCAGTAGCAACTCTTCTAAAAGAAAAAGAAAAAGGAGTCATTATTTTGTATGACTTTTAACAAATTAAAGAAAGCCACTTGTGTAGTATGTAGAGAACACTTTAAAAAGCAAAACATGAGAAATACAAAACCTCGTACTCCTTGTTCTTGTAATATGTTTTCACTCTTCCGAGCAACTCAATGTCATTATCAACAATCAAAATACATACCTGCTGCTTACACTGAAATGTTCCTGTTTTATTAAATGCCACATTCTCCAAAGGCAGCCCCTTGGACCTCTACTGGAAGGCTAATTAATCTTAGCAAGCCTTCAGTTAGCAGAACAGTATCACAGATATCTAGTACAGAGCAAGGAGGCTGTGCTCACAGCAATGTTACAGGCTTCAGGGTTTCCTCACCAGGGTTTCCTCCATCAGCATACGAAAATTCCCGGGGTGCTTGGCTTAGATTAGGTGGGTAAAGAAAGGCTGTGCACCAGCCTTCTATCTCCTCTTGAAAAAATAAATGCCTCGGCGGTGATACAAAGTTCCTCTGAACATAACTAAAGCGCAAGTCATACTTCACCTATGAAAACAAGGAGAAAACATTTGGCCATGAGATCCTGGAACCCGGCAATGGCACAGGACAGAGCAAAACTGTTAGGCTGTAATGCTAACTAAAGAAAAGCCCACATAGGACAGTGTCCCTCCTAGACTCACACAGTGGTCTTTCCTGTATTTCTCTGGAAATTATCCCTGTGACCAACATGGGAAAATGACACTGTATAATACTCTGGAACCAGGTCACCTAGACCTTAGCCCCAAATTCCTTGTTGAAGTACTGTCACCCTAGGAAAGTTATTTACTCTCAATCATTGTGCTTCAGCTTCCTCACAGTGAAGGGGACAATAATAAGAGCCTGTAGGATTATACAATATGTTATCTGACATGTGTGTGACATAACCTCATGCTTATAAAACATTGTTTGGTTTTTTTATTAATCACAGTGCAAGTTCTAAAAGTCACTAAACAGCCTGCATAGCACCAAAGCCACCTGTGAGTGTTTTATCTACTGCAAAACATAAATCAAATATCCTTGTTCAACATCTTGCTTCCTCTTTAAACATGCTCGCCGAGCTACCAAACCTAAAGTCTGTTAGATGAGCAGTAATGACAATTAACTAACCCAACAGGAAAATTTCTGCTCCCCATCTACCCAACTGCTCTATCCTAAACACTTTACATGCATAAACCTGACATCTAACTCATAAGCCAGGCACTAATTAAAACTCGACTACACAGGTAACAAAACAGATTCGAATCAGAAATGTTAACATCTGTCCCAAGGTTATATAGCCACTAAATTGCAGAGCTAGGATCCAAGATTCTCTGTGGCCAAGTGGTGGAGGTGAACAGCTGAACACTCCATCCTGTACTGAGGCCAGGTACTCACTCATGGCAGATATCTTTTAAACCTCCTGGAAATGACAACGGAGTGAGTTGTAAAACGTGAACCTGAATTATTCATTCATTTCCCCTGGATATAAAATGACAAAGCTGCCATAGAAAAAAATCTGATGGGAAAATTGGCTTGATTAACCCAACCTCAGGGGATCATCACATAGTAAGATGATTATAGGAAGGATTTTCTTACCACAAGTGGCAAAGGTTCATTGCTGCTATTGAAGTCATGGTGAAAAATAATTCCCACCAGTATGTAGAAAGACTTGGGATCCTTAATTATATAGTCTTCAAATAAAGGCACTGAAGGAAAACCTAGAACTATACAGAGAAAAACCCAGTCAGTGAATAATAGCTGGGCATAAAAGCAAACGTCAGCGCCACCCACCCACCTAAGGACACTTAAGATTCCAGCTTATTTCTCCAATCAATCACTCAGTCATTCTGCAAATACATGAACAAGAGAGAGAAACACAAGAAATAAGACGAGTTAAAAGGTATGACTTTTAGCTAGGCAGTGGTAGTGCATGCATTTAATCTCAGAACTCAGGAGGCAGAGGCTGGTAGATCTCTCAGTTTGAGGACAGCCTGCACTACAGAGCAAGTTCCAGGACAGCCAGGACTACAAAGAGATAGCCCTGTCTTTTGTAGTTATGACTGCTAGTCAGTTCAGAACTTATACTGGGAAGACTGTATTCCCAGAAACTGCCAGCAACTATCTCTGGACATCAAGAGAGTAATGCTGAGGAGGGGAATTGAAATGGAAACTTAAAGGTTCTTTGGAAACTCAGTTGTGTTGGATGGTGTTTTGCTGGGGCCCATGAAGGAACGTGTTGCTGGAGCAGGCACAAGAGAAAGGATGTCCCGATAAAGCAAGCACATGAAAAGACACGTGATGAAAGATCCTTTGCTACAGACACGCAGGTATTGGTCTGCCTTACATTGCATAATTGAGCTGCTTTTGTCAGGACTTCTTAGAGAGAAATGAACCAAAAACCTTCTGGTGGCGTGCTGCAGCTTCTTGCTGCTTCGGCAGACTTAGGCTGATTGGCAGAGTGATGTCAGCTAAGACAGATGCACGCGCTGAGGCAGGACCCATGGAGAACATGTGATGTTTGAAGGGAATATAAAAGAATTCAATGGACAGTGATGGGGGCTGAGATAGGCTTGCTTATAGATCTAGCTGGACAACAGCTGGTCTCAAGTCTTCAATGATCTTTGCTTTGCTGAGAGAAGCATAGCCAAGAACTTCCCCTGATGCTCCTGCTGGCCCTGGTCCTTTCTGTTGACTCAAGTGGAGGCTGAGGCCTGGCTCTCTGCTAGGTAGTGCCACTGCTGTGGAATCATGTTTGCCATCCTGACTCTACCTAGCTGGACTGCTGGTGTAATCTGTGAAGTGTTTGTGAGTGGATCAGGCTGCTGCTGCTAACCTGTGAACTGAATTGCTGATTTCCGGACAACACAGATGGGAGTTGCTCCAAAGAACCTTTCTAAACAGGTCCATTCAGCCCTGCCCACCCCCAGTGTTCCCCGTGGGTGGTGGGCTACAAGGGAGGTTAAAGCATTTAAGATCCATCATTAAAATTATGATCCATCATGGAAAAAAGTTAAAGTTACAGGGAATAGTTGTTTGGTTTTGTTTTCTTTGTTTTTAAGAAAGGATTTCCCTGTGTAGCCCTGGCTGTCCTGGAACTCACTTTGTAGTCCAGGCTGGTCTCAAAGTCAGAGATCCACCTGCCTCTGCCTGCCAAGTGTTGGGATTACAGGTGTGTGCCACCACTGTCTGGCTGAGAGAGTAGTTCTCATTTATTAATTATTCTGTATGCTATGTTAGTGCAAGTGCATGTGGAGGTCACAGTATAGTTTGTGGAGTTGGTTCTTGCTGTGGTTTGAATAGCTGTGGCCCCCATAGGCTCACGTGTTTGAATGCTTGGCCTATAAGGAGTGACATTATTAGGAGGTGTGGCCCTGTTGGAGTAAGTGTGGCCTTGTGTGGTGCTGTGGGCTTTAAAGTTTCCTGTGCTGAAGCTACACACAATGTGGCACAGTCTCCTTTAGCTGCCTTCGGATCAATGTACAATGCTCGCTTGGTTCCTCCACCACCATGTCTGCCTGCAGGCTGCCATGCTTCCCACCATGATGATAATGAACTGAACCTCTGAACCTGTAAGCCAGTCCCAATTAAATGATTTCTTTTATAAGAAAATCATGGTGTCTCTTCACCGTAATAAAACCCTAACTAAGGCAGCTCTCTTTTTCCACCTTACATGGATCCCAGGGATTGAACTCAACTGTCAGATTTATGCGGTAAGCACCGTTACGCATGGAGTCGTGATGCCTGCCGACCATAACCTTTGGATACATAACTTGAGATGTGGATCAAGCTTATTGTTTGTTTTTTGGTTCAAGAATGTTTGCTTATTGACCATAGCACATTTGTGGTGGGTTTTTTTGAGATACAGAATGAGGTGCCTCTTTAAAAAAAAGTTTTTATTGGTTCTTTGTGAATTTCACATCGTGCACCCCACTCCCACTCATCTTCCCACCATACCTGCCCTCCATCCTTGCAATGTCCTGGCAAGCAGAGAAAAAAAAGGACCTCGTTGTGAAAGCTCTCAGTGTGTCCTACAGTACTCCCTTTTGTCCACACCTCTTTGCTTACAAATGTTCATTGCAATGACTTGTTGATCTGATGCCAAGCCTCTGGCTTCTGATATTCTATCAGTACTGGAATCTCACTGGGACTCCTCGGGAATTCTGGGGATGGAGAGATGTCTCAGTGGTTACCCACTTGCTGGTCTTGCAAAGGACCCAGATTTGGGTTCCAGCATCCATATGGTGGCTTACAACCAACTGTAGCACAAGCGCAGAGGATCTTATCCTCCACAGGTACCAGGCACATATGTGGTACTCAGAAAAGAAAACACTTACACATAAAATAAAAATAAATGGTTTTTATATTTCCTGTATTTAAGATTATAATTTTTTTTCTTTTCTTTATATAAAGTCCCAGAAAGGGCTTCTGAATGACCTATTCTTTCCTTTCCTTTTTCCTTTCTCTTTGCCCCTTCCAGATTATAGTTCTCCTTTGTTTGTGTGCTTGTTTTTTCAAGACAGGGTTTTTCCTTGTAGCTCTCTGGTTGCCCTGAAGTTTACTCTGTAGACCAGGGTGGCCTCTTACTCCCAAGTGCTGGGATTAAAGGCATTCACTGGCACCACTCTCACCCCCATCCCTCAAACCCCCAGCTTTAAAGAAATCCCTTTTATAGCATATTATATCGTGTGACTTGTCTTCTTAAACCACTGTTATGGTTGCCTTTTTGTATGTAGAAGAAAACTCAACACTTTAACGTGTTCAGCACCCCAACTCTCCCGTTCTCGCCTTTAACTTGGCTTTCTGGCTTTCAGATATTCAGATCTCTAAGTGCTTGCTAACTCTGGGTCCCACCATTCTCTTCCTGCCTGCAGAGCGCCTTGCTCCTGGAAGCTCTCCCTGCAAATGGCTTGTTCTTCACCATGTGTCTTAACCAACTGACCTCCCCAAAGAAGAGCTGTTTGGTTTTATAATCTCAAACTGATGAATGAGTTAAATTAGAATAGTATTTAGTTACTGGGAAACATAAAACCACACTTTCAGAGCAGTGCTTCCCAAGCCCGTAAGAACTGTCGTCGGGCTAGGGAAGCAGGCAGGCTAACTGCAGATCTTCACGGATCTCTCTTCCAAATCCAATTCCCCAGTCTCACCTCCAGCTCTGTAACAGACTACCTGTGGCCTCTCCTCACTCTCTGCCTCCATTCCCAGGGAACTAACCAGACCCCAGTAGAACTCCCTGCTTCCCTCCTTCCTGTGGACCCTCTCAGTGCCCCCTGGCCCCCACTTCTAAGTGTCAGCTTCCAATAACTAGAAACATATGTTACCCCGCCCCCACAGTGGGCACACCTACCAGAGTCTCAGACGAATTCCCTACCAGACAACAAGCACCCACCACATCCTCCTGAAACCCGGAAAAAGCAACAGGAACAAGACATTCACCAAAGATCAGATCAGATAACAATTAGCAACTATAATTACAATCATCCCAAACCCAGATGCCTAGACGCCAGTGTAAAAACACCGTAACAGACAGGGCAGTATATCTCCACTAGAGTCCAGCAACCCTACAGACTACAATAGGTTCTGAGAATGGCAGCCTAGCTGAAGGACAAGACAAAGACCTTAAAATGCCCTTTATGACTATGATAGAGGCCCTTGAAGAGGAAATGAATAATACCTAAATAAAATCTATGAAAACACAAATGTCAGTGGAAGAAATGGATAAGACAGTGCAAGGCCTGAAAGAGAAAATAGAATCAATAAAGAAAACCCAAGGGGCTGGAGAGGTGGCTCGGTGGTTTAGAGCACTGACTGCTCTTCCAGAGGTCCTGAGTTCAATTCCCAGCAACCACATGGTGGCTCACAGCCATCTGTAATGGGATCCGTAATAGGATCCTATGCCCTCTTCTGGTGCGTGAAGACAGCAACTGTGCTCTCACATAAAATAAACTAACAAACAAAGAAAACCCAAATTTAGGAACTCAAACAGGAATCTTAGAGGCAAGCCTCATCAAGAAAATATGATAGGAACTGCTCAGCCATGAAAGATGGGGGAAGGGGTGGTGAGAGCAAGCCAGCCAGGAGGGAGCAACTGAGGGAGAGGTGGCCCTGCCACTGCTCTGCAGTTAGGTGGGGATGGGGGTGGAGGCGGGTGGCAGGTAGCGATGCCCTCTGCCCCCTCAAGCCTCTCCACCTGAGGCAGTTGGGAGAGGGGGCCCTGCACCTTGCCTGGGCAGCACACTAGAGCTGGCCCTGGTAGAGGTGATGCACACAGTGGAGCTGACTCTGGAGGCATGCATGTGGGTGAGCCAGAGCTGGCCCCAAGGGCCTGAGAGCAGAACTGACCCTGCCTCCTGCCAATGGGTGGCCTAGCCAGAGCAGTGCTGGGAAGCTTGTCCTGTGGTG